>NC_136923.1:4062500-4377500 GCF_949752795.1 Hyperoodon ampullatus | reverse complement strand
TGGAGAGAGGGGTGCAGACTGGCTGGCCCCCCGATTTCTGCCACAGCCCAAGAGGCCGAGGGAGCCCCTGCTGTGTGCACACAGCAATGGGAGCGCCTCCACAGTGCTGGACACTCAGTGGCCACCCCTTGCCCACTTCAGTCCTGACAGTGGCCTTTTTTTCCACATCTGGACAGTGGGGAAGCAGAGGCTTGAGGAGGGGAGGGGCCTGCAGAGCTGGACCGACTCTAACACCCAAGTGCTGCACCCTGAGCTAAGCTTGGGCCTCTGGAGGCATAAAATGGTTACATTCAATTCAAAGAGTGAGAGATTTAATTTGATGCATGCTGATGTGAGCAAGGCAGGATACACAGGTCCTGGAGCCAGTGGCCGGGTGTAAGTCCCAGCTGTGCCACCAGGGCATGTGCCTTCACCTCTCTGGGCCTCTGGTTTCCCATCTGTGAAATGGGATTAATACTGAGTGGCTGGGAGGAACACTGAGATGATACTTTCAAAGTGCTAGGTGTCAGAGCACCAGAAGGGGACCACCTGCAGTTCCTGACCCAAAGGGCTCAGACCTGGGGAGAAACGACTTGTAGATGATGTCAGGGCATCAGGGGGGTGGGCAGACAGAGTCCCGTTGGTGCCTGGAGAAGGAAGCAATGATTTTGCTTGTGAGAGGTCAGGGGAAGCTCCCAGAGCAGGGTCTTTAAGGATGAGTAGGAGTTTTCCAGGCAACTAAGGGAGGAAGAGAGCTTTTAGGCAAAGGGAACAGCTTGTACCAATGCCTGGAGGTTTAAAAGATCTGACTTAGAGAAGCGGTCAGCTGACTTTGGCCAGGATGAAGGGTTTGGCACAGAAGGGAGCCAGGGCAGAGGAGGTGGGAGACCGTGGAGCTTGGACTTTGTCCTGGGGGCAGTGGGAGCCATGGAAGGCCCGTGAGCAGCAGGGAGTGGAGGACAGTTCTGAGTGTTAGAATGGGCTCTGGCTGCTGTGCTGACCATAGGCAGGGATACGGGGAGAGACTGGGCTGGGGTCCAGGTGAGAGGTGAGGAGCTAGGGCTCAGTCGATGTTTGTTGAGGCAGGAGAATACCCTGTGCCATCCACTCATTCAAAGGATACCTACTGAGCACCTGTTACGTGCCAGGTACTGTTCTAGGCCACGAGGGTACAACAGGGAACAAGATGGACAAAAATCCCTGCCCTCGTGGAGCTGACCTTCTAGGAGGAGCGACAGCCAAGGGGCAAGACGAATAAGGGTAATATATTTCCCTTATTTGGT
Organism: Hyperoodon ampullatus; assembly: GCF_949752795.1. Lineage (NCBI taxonomy): Eukaryota > Metazoa > Chordata > Mammalia > Artiodactyla > Ziphiidae > Hyperoodon > Hyperoodon ampullatus. The sequence goes on along the minus strand of NC_136923.1, from coordinate 4,376,238 downwards.
AGTGACACATGCTGTGAAGAAAGATGAGGCAGGGAGAGGGCATGGGGTGTGTGAGTAGTGGGGTACAGTTTCAAATGGGGTGTTGAGGGAAGGCCACACTGAGAAGGTGACATTAGCACGAAGCCCTGACGGAGGTGGGAGAGGGAGCCAGGTGGCTATCCAGGGGAAGAATGCGGCTGGCAGAGGCCACAGCCAGCGCAAAGGCCCTGGGACGATGGACGTGTTGGGTGTCCCCAGGCTGACAAGGCTGGAGCAGGGTGGGTGAGGGGCCTCCGGTCTGGCCCCTGTGCTTCTAGAGGAGCCACGGGCAGTTTAGGGATGACGAGCTTTTTTTTTTTCTTTTTTAATTTATTTATTTATTTTTGGCTGCGTTGTGTCCTCGTTGCTGCGCGCGGGCTTTCTGTAGTTGCGGCGAGCGGGGGCTACTCTTCGTTGCGGTGTGCGGGCTTCTCATTGTGGTGGCTTCTTTTGCTGTGGAGCACGGGCTCTAGGCGTGCAGGCTTCAGTCGTTGTGGCACACGGGCTCAGTAGTTGTGGCGCACGGGCTTAGTTGCTCCGCGGCATGTGGTATCTTCCCAGACCAGGGATCAAACCCGTGTCCCCTGCATTGGCAGGCGGATTCTTAACCACTGCGCCACCAGGGAAGCCCAGTGATAAGGCTTTCAGGATAGTAATCCCCCGCCGGCTGAGTGCGGCCTCCTGCGGGCCCTCCCAAGCTTTCTCCTTCTGCCCCCACTCCGCGGCGCACATCTGTGATGAATTATTCACTCCTTCCTTCCTTTCCGTAATGAGACTCTCCTCTGTCTGCCTCTCTCCTCCACATCCGGCTCCCGGCATTTCTCACACTGCGGCAGCTGCATTGGGGTCTCAGATCTGACTCTCATGTGGAAACGAGCCTCCTCCCACCAGTGCCTAGACAGCAACCACTTCCCCAGCCTCCGCCTTCCTTGATGCTGGGAGCACCAGAATTTCAGATCAGCTATGGTGTCTAGAGACCCCGGGGCTTCTCCCTTTATCAAGGAGCCAAGGGTAAACTCTCATCCCTGGAATAATTCCTGGAATCCCAGCAGCCTGGAGTGAACCTCTGGACCTGTTCTTTGTTTCCCAAGCGTTTATTAAGCACTTGTTGTTTGCCAGGTGCTATGCTAAGTACTTCATGTGTACTTTCTCATCCTCACAACAGTCCTGTGAGCTATGAACTAAATCGCCCCATTTTACAGGCGAGGAAACTGAGGCTTAAAGAGGAAGTGACTTTCCAACTTTCCAAGGTCACACAGCCAGGAAGGAAATGGTGGAGTCTGTGCACCGGCCCCGCCCCTCCCACCCACCCACCCAGGCCTTCTGACTTCCAAGTCCAAACATCTCACCACGGGCGTGTTTCTCAGTGGTCAGTTATCTGGCCTCCCCACCAGGAGCAGGGGACCCCTCTGTTGCGTTCCCAACGTGTAGCTACTGGTCTGTCTTCCCCAGGCTCCCCCAAGGTTATCCGCCCTCCCTCTCCTCCCCCTGCCCCAGGACAGCCCTGCAGAAACAGCGATGGGGTCACCCAGGGTTCCCCCTCCAGGCTGAGCAGCCATGTCATCCACCAGCACCAGTGCTGATCTTGTCAGCCAACGTCCCAGCATTGTGTCCGTTCGTCGGCTTGAATGTTCAGTCCAGCAGGATCATCTGCCTGTCTTAATTGCCCAGATAATTGTGAAGGCTGCCGGTCCTGTCTCCTCCCTGGGGAGACAGGCTGATGGAGCAGAAAGAACATCTGTCAGACAGGGCTGAATGGATAACCGCCCTCTCCGTCGTCCTGGAGCAGTTCCCCGCGCCTCCTGGGAATTGCCCCTCAGTTTCCCTTGTGTGCCCCCACCCTGCTGTCCCGTAGCTCGAAGCCTCCTCACCCTCCCCCCCATCCGCCCATCACCGTCCTTCGGCTGACCTTGTCTCTCCAGCCCCTGCATTTCGCTGACTTGGCCGAGGTGACGGCGACTCATAAGCAGATGTGTGAGCGGACAAGGGGAGCAGGCACCTACCCAGCAACCTCTTACAGCCACACAACTGGGGCAGCTGGGGTCCCTGCAGGTAACCTTGAGGACAGTCCCTGCCCCTCACTGAGCCTTGGTACCCCATTTGCAAAATAGTCTGTTGAGGAAAGTTTGTTTGAGGTTTGGGTCGTTTGGAGCCCAAGCTGGGGACGGAGGTGAGGGTGTCCCAGGCTGGCAAGGTTGGAGCTGAAGCAGCCCCCAGAGACTACAGGTCCTGCTCCTGCCCCAGCCCACGCATGTACCCCCATTTTATACATGAGAAGGTTGAGGCCAGTTTTGTTCAAGGTCACCCAGCCAGTCAGGGGTGGAGATAGGACCTGAACCCAGGGTCCCCTCTCAGGCCCCCATGCTGCCACTGCTGGAGGGGGCGGTGCTGGCAACGTGGAATGTTCATCACCACTTAGGAGTCAGGCTTATCCGGGGATGGAAGGGCAAGGCAGAGGGGGATGTCGGGGGGAGTTGACAGTGGGACTGAGGGATGCCCGAGGGCTTTAGAAACGCAGATGGGACACCAACCAGCTGGAGTATCCCCCAGGAGGTGACAGTGGGCGACCCTGGGGGACTTGCAGGATTTGGCCAGGCAGAGGGATTAGGGCCAGCGCATTCTTGGGTTCCTGAGAGTGTGAAGGCTTGGAGGTGGGAATGGGCTCAGGGTGCTGGGAATGGAGGGAGACGAGGCTGCAGAGGAGGGTGGCCAGTTTTGGACACCGGTTGGTGACCTTCCAAGGATTCTTCCTAAATGGTGCTGAGGGGCCCGTGGAACGTGGGGTGCCTCAGGTAGCAGGCGCTGGCCCAGAAATCTCAGGGTCAAGCCTTGTCCTCAAATAAGTGGCCTCTGCCAGGGCCCACCCCAGCCCTGCAGCCCCTGCCCCCACCTCCACCAGTGGGGTCCTCCTGCCTGGATCTCATTGGTATAGTCTCAGCTGGGCTGTACGGGCTCCTTGGATGGGCCTTCCCAAATTCTCTCCCTGCTTGAGTTTCTACCACTAATGAGTCCACAACTGCAGGGTTCTCTTTCAAGTAGTCCACCAGGAAGACAAAAAATAAGACTATCACACAAAGCCCTTTTGAGAATGTGTGTCTGTTGGGCTGGGATTAAGGCTTTGGAGCCAGACACCAGGTTCTTGTCTCCTGCCCCTCTGGACTCCAGTTTCCTCGTCTGTAAAAAGAGGTGATTGTGCCAGCCTCATGGGACTGAAGCAAATGCCACTGGAAGTTAAAAACACACTGATGTCCAGAGTGGATTAAAGAGCCTGGCCCCAGACTTGGGGTGGGGGGCGGTTTGGATGGCCACCTGCTCTTTCCAGCCACACACCCAGGAGAGGGCCTCAAGGTGGGAGGGGAGCTGATGGGACCCCACTGGAGCCACATCCAGACTCTGAACTGTGGCCTCTCCCTCCAGGGCTCAGAGGCCATGACCTGGGTCCAGGCATGGCCGCTGAGTCTCTGCAGGCTGGTCCTGGGGCAGGGGCCTGGAGGAGCCACAGGGAGACAGGCTCCAGCTTAGGATAATGGAGTGACTCCCATCCTCATGACTGTTCAGGAATAGGGTGGGCTGCTCATGAGGTGGTGAGCTCCCTGTTTGTGGAGGTATGCAAGCTCTACCAGACAGCAGAAAGGATTCCTGCATCAGATTGAAGAGGGATGAATTATTGGTTTCTTTCCAGTATAGCAATCCAGAGGTGATGTATAGTCATCATTTATTTCTCATTCATTCATTCGGCAAACACTTATTTAGCGCTTACTGTGTGTGAGGCCCAGCCCTGGGCATAGGGTCAAAATCAATGAGCAAGAGAGTTGAGGGTCCCCTCTTTGGTGGAAAAGGACAGGTGAGCAAATGCATTGGAGGAAAGGCTGGGAGAGGGTAAAGGGGACCCACCTGGTGTGGTCAGGGCAGCCTTCTTGGTGGAGGTGGCATTTCAGTCAGGCTCTAAGGATGTAGGGGGAAGGGGGTTCCAGGAAGAAGGAGGAGCCCATGTAAAGGACCCAAGGAGGGAGCACCTGAGTCTGACGATCTGACCCTCAGCCCATCTTAGCCGGGGGCCTTGGCCAAGTCCCTTCCCCTCTCTGGGCCTCAGTTTTCCCTCTGTAAGACAGGAGCAGCAATGCCTACCTCAGAGGGCTCTTGAAAGATTCCGTGAGACACTGTACTCAATGAAGTGGTAAAACCTGTGTAAATACCCTTTTTCTAGGGCATTTGCACATAGAGGGTAATGCTTTTTAAAAACAAATTATTTATTATAATTATTGTTTTGGCTGCATTGGGTCTTCGTTGCTGCTTGCGGGCTTCTCACTGTGGTGGCTTCTCTCGTTGTGGAGCACGGGCTGTAGGCGTGTGGGCTCAGTGGTTGTGGCCTGCGGGCTCTAGACCACAGGCTCAGTAGCTGCGGAGCATGGGCTTAGTTACTCTGCGGCATGTGGGATCTTCCCAGATCAGGGATCAAACCCTTGTCCCCTGCATCGGCAGGCGGATTCTTAACCACTGCGCCACCAGGGAAGCCCCACAGGGTAATGCTTGATCAAGAGGGTGGGTGGTGGGAGTCCAGGGACAGTGTTGGCCACAGGCTGAACCCGAGTCCAACCTCCTGCTCCACTTGGATGCCGAGGGCACAGGATGAGTGAGGGCTGCGCCTGCCGCTCCCAAGGCCTCATCGATCACGAGCCGCGAGGGGGCGTTGCTGTCCTCAGGCTCCTGTGTGCACCCTTCCTGCCCTGCTCCCGACAGCTCAGTCGTGTGGCTGCCCAGGCCCTCCATGTGTCTCCCTGCCCGCATCTCATCGAGGGGGCTCAGGAGAGCCCGCCCCTCCTTAAATGTCATCCATGAGGCGGCCACAGTGCCGGGACGCCCCATTCAGTGCATTCTCTTCCCCGAAGCAGGTCTCCATCTGTCAGGACCCACCCCCTTGCCTGCCCAGCCCACCTGCTCCTGCGGGACCTCCGACCCCAGCCATGCGGACTGGTGCCTCTCCCTACCATACTTCGCACCTTCCCCCTCTCACCCTTTGCCCAGGCTGCCCCTCTGCCTGGAATTCCCTCCCTGCATCATCTTGGAGGGTTTGGTTCCTCTGTCCATCAAGACTTAGCTTAGACACCACCTCCTCCGGGCAGCTTTCCCTGATGCCTCCCTGAGTGGCCTGACTCTTTGGCCCCCTTTGTTTTGTTTGGGTTCATGGTGAATCCTTGTTGAGTGTAGTCCTTTCCACAAGAGACACTGGTGTTCTGCATCATGTGTAATGTTCTTGGCACAGAGTTGGTCCTGTGTGGGCAGTAGCTGGGCCTTGAACCTGGGTCTCTTGACCCCCAGACCAGGGTTCTTTCTAGGGCTGGACGTGTGGGGGGGTTGGGGAGGGCACTGCCATGGTGTCTTTGGCACCCTGAGGTGAGGACGCGTGACGGGGCTGAGCCCTGACAGCCTGCCCATTTATTTTCCCGTTTTGCTCAGGCACCAAGAGGGCAGGTGGGCAGAGTCTGAGTGGCCCCCGTGGGGAGGAGGGTGGCTGAGGTTGACTGAGGTCAGCCAAGGCCCCCAGCCCCACCCACGGGCTCTCTCAGCACCCAGTTCAGTTATTTTTCTAAGAAACTTAGCTGTCATCATTCCTCCCTCCCTCTAAACCCTTCCATGGCTCCCCAGTATCCTCAGGAGAGAGCTTCGACTTCTTAACATGCCATTCAAGGCAATTATTTATTTTTTATTTTTAATCCCAGGCTCTGGGGGGTGAGCTGAATTCCTCAGTGTGTGGCACACATGGTCCTGAGCCAGCTGGCACCTGCTCTGGCTGTTTTATCTTATTTTGCCTCCTTCATGCCCTATCCCCCCCCACCCCAGTTACCTCCCTCGAAACCATCACTCTGTGAAACAGATCTTTACACATGTATGTGCCGTTACGGCACATGTAGTGCTTTATGTATGTTTTTAGTTTACATAAGTGATAGTACAGGGAACTATTCTTTCCTGCCCTCTCCCTGCCTCCTCTCTTCCCTGCTCTGTCCTCCCTCCCTTCTCCCCGCCCCTTCACCTTCCTCCTCCCCCCTTCCTTTCTCCCTGTAACTCGAACTGTGTCTCTAAACCTATGCACAAGGCTGTGCTTCTCATCTGGGTTGTCCTCCATGGGGTGTGGCTATCGTGTTACCTGTCCCCTCCCCCAGGATGGAGATGCAGGTCATCTTCACCAATGACGTTCCTATTCCCGCCCCTTAGGGATCCTTGGGGGGAGTCACCCAAGGATAACTACCAGGAGGGAGGGCGCTGGCCCTCTCATGGCTGCCTCAGTTTACCCCCACCCCCAGAAGTGCCCCTGCCTCTCCATGTCCGCGATGCTCACCAGCACCTGGTCTTGCCTGCATTTCTCATGTTTGCCGCCCTGAAGAGTCAAGTGGGAGAAGCATCATTTCCCCTTCACTTCTCTGCTTACCAGTGAGTGGAGCGGCTCTGCACGAATTTGGGGCCATTTCCTTCACGCCTGGTGCCCTGCCTGTTCATTGTCATCCCCGTTTTCCTTTTTCTTCTTGTTTTGCATCACGATGCATCCTGACTCCATGCTTCTGACCTCTAACCCTGGCAGGTCCCCAAACTCGCACTGCTGGCCATCGTCATCAGAAGGGAAACAGACTCAGAGCAGGAAGGGACAGGCCTGAGGCACAGAGAAAATTGGCTTCCAGGTCTCCTGCCCCTGAGGTGCTTGGCCCCCCCGCCCTGCCTCCGGTCCCCCCGTGCCGTCCGGACCCTTGCAGCCCGTCCCCTCCTGCTGCCCTTTGGAAACAAGTCAGATCACACAGGACCCAGTTTAAAACCCTCCAGTGTCTCCCCTGGTGCTGCATCTGGAGCAGAATCCCGACTTCTCTCCTCCTCCTGCTCCCCAGACAGCCCACGCTCGCCTGGAGACTTCTTCCTGCAGCTGCCCTTGGCTCCTTCCCATCCTGTCTCGGCCTAGAGGCGCCTCCTCTGGAGGCTCCCCGACCCCCACCTCGTGTTGTCCTGGCCCCACTTGCCCTCCGCACCGTCTCGATGACTCATCTGTATTTGCAGGGTTTTCTCCTTTGATCTCTGTCCCTCTGCTAGACCAGCGGCCTGAGAGGCAGACTCTACATCTGCTTTGCCCCCTTGCAAACCTCGTGCCCAGCTTAGTTTCTGGCAGGTAGTGGGTGCTTCAGTGTGACTGAGTGGCCAGAGAGGTAGGGCAAGGCCGTGTTCACACTGACCACCTCCACGGGCCCTGCACGCTACAGTTTTCCAGGCGTTTTGTTTATTCACCGAGTTTCTAAACAAAACCCTGTGAGGACAGACATCTTCATCATTAAGAGAAGGGACCTGAGGCTCAGAGAGGCCCCCTGCACGGTTATGGCCCCATGTTTCTCCTCCAGGAGGGAAGCCATTGCAAGTGTCAAGCGTGGAGACCAAGAGGGAGCCCCAAGGAGCTGCCCCATCTGTGGCCAGGCCTGGGCCTGTGTCCCCTTGGCCCTCCCTAGTCGGAGGATTTAGAGAGACTCCCCAGGAGCAGCAGCTTGGGGACCCCGCCGCCCAGCAGTCCCCTCTTTCTTCCTGTATCCGTGAGTGCGCATTTCTCAGGGGGCTGTGGATGGGGTGCTTGTGTAGATGGCGTCAGCAGGGCCTGGGCTTAAATCCCTGCTCATACCTCACACTCTGTGTGACTAAGAGCAAGTGGCTTCACCTCTCTGGGCCCCTGTTTCCTCGTCTCTGAGGTGGGGATGCAATGAGAAGATACGTTTAAAATGCTGAGAACACGGCCTGGTACAGAGGTTCTGTGTAAAGAACCAGCTGTGGTTCCTCTCACCTCCCCCTCGAGCCTTGCCCTTCCCTGGTCTCTGCACACAGCCTGTTGTTCTTTGCTCTTGCAGCCCCCTGCGACCCCGTGGCCCTGCCTGGCCCTGTGCCCTCCAGGGCCAGAGGAAAGCCTCGGTGAGGGGCCCTGGGAACTGGCAGATGTGGGCCTGGGGGCCTAGCCCAGGTGCAGCCCACTGGTGTGGCATTACCCCTGAAGTCAGGTGACGGGCCATGGGGCTGGGGCTATGGGGCAGCTTGGCAGAGTGGGGGGCCACAGCCAAACAGCACCCCCTAAGGCGGGGTCACCTCATGGCCCTCACCTGTGGCTGGTGGCATCACAGACTGGGTTTCAGTGTCCCCGTCTGTAAAATGGGGGCAACAGTGCCCACCTTATGGGAATGTCTTACAACCAGGAGAGGGAAGGGATTGTCCTGGCCTGGCCCTCGGGGTGGTGTGAGGAGGGAGGGAGGGAGGGAGGGAGGAAGGGACGAAGGGAGAAGCAGCAGAACAACAACAAAGGGTTTATCTCTTGTTATCGAATCGCCATCTCTGCCGTCCTTCCCACCCAGACTTCATTTCCGGCTGTCACTCAGGGTCCCTGGCAGTCTGCTGTGCTTATGACTAACCAGCCCTGGGACCTGAGAGGAAGGAAAGAGGCCAGGGTCCAGGCCCCTCTCTGCTCTGGGGGGCCTCAGACACCGTCCTCTCTGAGTCTCGGTTTTCCCATCTGTGCAGCATGGGGTCGGTTCCCACTTGTGGGGGTCACTACCCCTGGGGGCGCGGGGGCCAGGGTTGCCGGTGTCCTGCAGTGTGAGGACAGCCCGCTCAGCAATGGTGCCAGTGGCTTCCCATTAAGAGACTCTGAGAAGGCCCTGCAGGCCTGGCCGCATGTGGGGAAGAGGGCAGGAGTGTGTGCTGGGCAGACCTTCCGAGGTCTCTTCGCCCTCACTCCTCACGGGTTGGGAAGCAGAGGCTCAGGCAGAAAGAAGTGAGTTGCCCGGAATGACAAGGTTCTTGGGTGGCAGCGCTGGGGTTTGAACCTGGGTGCATCTGGCCAGTGTGCTCATCTACCTTGAAGTTCTGCCTTTCTGGCCTGCATCCATCCAAGGCATTGGTGTGAGACTCTTGGCAGGAAAGTGGATGGATAAATGCTTCCTGACCCAATATGTGGACTCCCTAACCCTAGAAGGTGGTGCTTTTGTTATTCCCGTTGTGCAGCTAAGGAAGCTGAGGCCCAGAGAGGTTTGGACACATGCCCCAGGTCATACAGCAATCCATCTTTCAATTGTCTCGTAAAACCTGAGGACGTGGAGGTGCCAGGGCCTCTCCTGACCACGGAGGGGCTGCCTGTCAGCTCAGTGGCCCTGCCACCTTCCCCAGGCAGCCCAGTCCCCGTCACTGTCATCCATAGCGTTGGAAGTGTAGGACACTCTGTGACCAGGAGCTGCTGGTAGGCCGGGCCCCCAGCAAACCTGGCTTCTAGCCACAGTGCAGGCCCAGCAATCTATCCGCCTTTCCCTCTACGTCCCCAAGGCTTGGCCGCAGTGGACGAGAGGGGTCGTGCTTGGAGCAGGGCCCAGCAGCAGCCTCACCCACTCTCGGCTCCCAGGAGGGGCTCTTGCTGCTCGTTCCCAGGCCCTCCTCCCTTCTCCCTCAGAGATGCTCTGTGGCTGAGGTCCTTGCAGAGCCTCTCACACCCTTGCTCTACAACCATCTGTGGTTCCCGTTGCCTGCAGGATGAAAGCCAAACCCATAATACAGCATTTCTTAAACTTCGTATGCATCCTCTGGGGAGCTGGTGAAAATGCAGGTTCTCCTTCAGCAGGTCCGGGTGGGGCCTGAGAGCCAGCATTGCTGAGGAGCCCCCGGCACCTGGGGGAGCGAGTGTGGCCAGGCCGCCTGTGGCCTGGCTCCAGCTGCATCTCCTGCCTGGTCTCTTCCTCACTTGTCACTTGGGACTGTGTTCATGGCACCTTGCTTCCCATCCTTCAAAGTCAGGCTCAAAAACCCCTCCTCGGTGGACCCCCGACAGAGCTGATTGCCCCTCATCTGCACTCCCAGACCCCTTTATCTTGAGAGGCACATAGCAGCGCCTTTAAGAACGGACCTCTTAGGTGTGAACCTGGCTCCACACTTACAGCTGGGTGACCTTGGGCAAGTCAGTTAACCTTTCTGTGCCCAATATTTATTTAAACCCTACCTTGCTCCAGAATGGACCAACAGTTGCTTCCAAACCCACTTTTGGATAAAATGAGTGAAGTGAACATATGCTTGGCAGGCTGACAGGAACAGAGGACAGAGGGAAGATGCTGATCCTCACCCGTCTCCTAGTGTCTCAGTCCCCACTGCCTGGCACAGCAGGTGCTCAGAGAAACGCTGCGTGGAAGCTCTCCCATAACCCATGGCATGACCTTTCCAGGAGCTTCTCGTCCACAAAAGTAAATTCCAAAGGAGCAGCGAGAGAGACAGAACCACGGCAAGGTTTTGGATCTTCCGTCTTAATCGCTCATTTAAATGCGTCTGTACAGAGAGCAAATATTTTCTACGAGAGGGGCTGGATGGAACTCCAAAGGCCTGTGCACCACACAGCCCTCCTCCCTGAAGGGGCTGTAAATGGGGGGAAAGAGGGCGAGGGCCTGTTAAGAGCCGTGCCCCTTCCGGCCTGCTATGGAGCTGGGACTGCTCCACGGTGGCTCTCAGTGCCCTGGGGATTGTCAGGGTCTTCATCAACAGCCTTGTTGTGACCATTTCAGGGCGCCGTGGACCACACTGCACTCCCTTCCTGCCTGGCTCGATTCTCCCAGCAAATGCCTCCCAATTCAGGTCCCCCCTGTCTGACCCAGTGCTCACCATCCCTCCCATGGCTGAGACCTTTGCATCTCTCTTTGACCTTTGGCCTCACTACTAGCCCAAGGGCCCCTGCCCCTGAGACATACCTAAAGTCATCCGAAGAGGAAGGCACCCTTGGGAGGGGGGGCAAGGAATATGACCTGTGGATACAGGAGTACAAGTGACCCCACCCCATACTCAGAGCCTGGGTTGTTCTGAATGTGCTGTTATTGGGGCTGGCAGGAGCCAGCATGGGCAGCCCAGGAACTGTGGGCTGGACTCCCCACTGAGGAATAAACTCAGATGCAGTCCCTGGTCCTTAACCACGGGTCTGCACCCTCCCATTTGCTGCAGGGCAGAGGTGAATTTGAGCCCCCTTGTTCCCATGCATCTGAGAGCTTCCATGGGAGCTGGGACCTTATCTGTCTCGTTCTCTGCTGCGTTCAGCTGGATGCAATAAGTAGTTAGTTGTACAGGCTGTTGACACCCCGAGTCACTATCGCCCATCCTCCTCCCCAGCACCTCTGCGGTGTCTGGCTCTCAGCTGGTACCAACACGCACTGGTGGGTGGAGAGCAGGAGCAGCTAGGGAGCTGGAGGAGGGGCCCTGGGTGTCCGTCAGGGTCATCCTGAGCTAGTGCGGAGGAAGCTAGGAGTGTGCCGGGCTGAGGCCCAGCTGGGGCTGGAGTTGTGACCAGCTGCCCCTGCCCATCAACCCGGGACGCACAGCTTGCTCTGTTTTCCCACAGAGCTGGGGGATGCTCTGGATAACAGGCTGCTGGGCTGATCTTCCCCAGGTCCCACCTTACAGGAAAGGAAACCGAGGCCTGGGAGAGGTAGCTGGAACTTCAGTGGAAGGGCCCAGGGGACTCTGAGTGCAAGGATTTCTAAACTGAGACACACCCTGGCGTCGTTCCACGGCTGCGTTTTATCTGGCTTATGTCCTGGGAGTTCTGTGCAAGATTCTGTTGGAATCTGCTACTTAAAAAAAGAAAAAAAAAAGTTTGGAAGGCCCTCTTCCTCTTTTCCAGGTAGAAACACTGAGTCTGGGCTGGGAGGCAATCGTTTACCAAACACCCAGGGCGAGTTAGGGGCAGAGCTGGCCTCAGGGGTCTGTGTGCCTGGGGACCCTGGGGGAGGCCTGCCATCTTCAAAGACCCCTGCCCAGACTCAGGCTGGGGGGGGTGTGTTGAACCCCATCCAAGGATCAGCTGTGACAAGGGCCGTGTCCCCTTTAAGCAGAGAGCCGCCCGCTGCAGTGGGTGGACTCTTGCCCAGCCAGTGGGAGCTCTGAGCTCCCCTCCCATAGCCCCTCCCTGGCTCCCAAGGGAGTCAGTGGCACCGGGGAGACAAGAGCAGACATGCTGTGTGGGCTCAGCCGGGAGACCCCTGGAGAGGCGGGTGAGTAACGGGGACCAGTAGGCAGAGTGGCGGGGCCGAGCCCTCTGACCCCTCTGGAACGGCCATCCAGAGAGGGGCCTGGGATGGCGAAGCCTGGGACAGCCACTCCCAGACCCAGAGCTTGGAGGGAGGGCACGCGTGGGACACCTGGCCGGTGGGCAGGGGAGAGGGCTGTCTGTCCGACCGTGGCTGCGGGGACTGAGTCTGCTGGGCTGTCCTGCACGGCACGGCCAGAGGTCAGCGCTCCTGCCTCAGGTGTGCCCCAGGGAGGCGCGTCCTGCCCCTGCGTGAGCTGTGGGCGCCGGCTCCCTGGTCAGGGTGCTCTGGGGGGAGCTCCTACATGGGCTCACGGCAGGAGGCAGAGGCCCCGGCCTGGTGCTGTCTGGTTGGTGAGCCTCAGGCTCTGGGAATGCAGAGGGGACAGGTGTTGCTCAGCCGCCACATTCCTGGGTGGGCCCAGGGCTGGGACCCTGGGAGGGGCTCTGGGGCAGGCTAGGTCACCCTTCACTCCGTGTCCTGGGCCATCCTGCCAATGCCTTCCCATAGTCGATGTACTCCTGGTGTTACCTCCTTGCAGCAGCTCCGAGGGTAGGGACTGTGGTCCCAGTGGACAGACAGATGGGGAAGCTGAGGCTCGGAGGGGCCAGTGGCTGACCAAGGCCCATAGTGCCTGAGCCGGGATTGGCCCCCTGATGACTTTTATAGCAGAGCTCCCCCAACCATGCTTCTGAGGGCCCGTGAACTGAGGCTCCCACCTCCCCGCCTGTCGCAGAGGGCAGAGACAGGGTTACCCCTAGGTCCCCAGATCATAATAATGTGATTAATAATAGTAGCTTGCAGCTGTTGAGACCTTACTCTGTGCCAGGCTCTGTTCGGAGCTCTCTCTGTGCATTTTCTCATTTAATCCTCACACCACTGTGTATTCAGCACTGTTATTCTCCCCATTTTACAGTTGGGGAAACTGAGGCACAGAGGTGTTAAGTGACTTGTCCAAGACTACAGCTAGAAGTAGCACAGCTGGGATTTGACCCCATGCGGTCTGCCCCTGCCCCCTCCTGGCGACTCCACTGCCCTCCTGGCTTGGGCACATCTGTCCTCTCAACATCAGGCCCAGGAAGTGGGGTCACCTTGTCCTGCAGTGGTCAGAGCCACAAGGGCAGCAGTGCCCTGGAGACCTCACCTGGGGCACCGCCAAGGAGGTGTCTTCCCCTTCCTCATGGTGCTGCCCCCTCTACCCAGGCTCAGGCCTCAGCATCGCCTGCCTAGACCTTAGCCCCAGTCTCCTCCCTGGCTTCCTGGCCCTCACCTCCCACCGCACCCCACCCCCTCCATGCTGCTGTAGGAGGGAGTTTGTTAAAACTCAGATTTGATCGCAGCTTCTTATCCTGGCATTCAAGGCCCTTCATGATCTCCCTGGCTTTTTCTCTCTCTGATGACTTCCTTGACCCCCACCCTCACCCCTGCAGCCCCCACCCTAGTCTCCTCCCCAGGTCACAGAGCTTCATGATCACACCTGTCTCACTTGGTGTCAGCACTGAGGCTTTTTTAAAGAAAAGTCTAAAGAGGGAGCTTCAGGCACAGTGGGATCCAGGTGCTCAGTTAACATGATTAGGACTCCAGGTCTCTGCTGCTTTTTAGGCGAGCTTTATTTCCAGGCAGACTTCTCTCCTTGAGGCTCCCAGAGGGCCCCTGGTACCTTAGAGCTTATGGTCAGACAGCTTGATCCTCCTCAAGGAAAGAGAACCTGTTTCTAATAGTTTCAGCAAACATCCCCAACAGGTGGCCACTCCCTGCACCCTCCACATTTCACAGAGCAGGCTGAGAGCCTGAGCAGTCAGGCCACATGCAATGCTCCTCAGGGAGAGCCAGGCTGGGGCTTGGGGCCAGTGGGCACAGTGCCCAGGGCCCTTTCTCCTCCCCGATGGACTCTGCCAGCACGAGTCCTTTCTCAGGCCCATGCCCTGGCCATGCTGTCTTGGTCCTGGGAGGCTTGTTCACCCCACTAACCCTGAGCCCCTGCAGGAAGGGATGTGACTGGGGCTGGGGCGCACAGGAGGCTTGAAAGCAGATTTGGGCAGGAAACCCCCATGGCCCACAGTGTCCACTCTCCTCTGACTCCTGGCCACAAAGTGGTCTTTGTTCCCAGCTCCTGGGAAGGCTCAGACAGGGTGTGTGTGTGTCGGGGTGGGTGGGAGGGTACTTCTGCCATGGCCTGAGCTGCCCACTCTTCCGGGGGGCCCTCACCAGAACCACCTGGATCTTCCGGCAGGCCTGACCTCCTCAGGGCCATGGCTGTGGGAGAAACCCCAGTTCCCAGACCATGGAGGCCAAGGCCTCCAGACCCAGGGAGGCCTAGGTTTGCATCCTATCTCTGCCTCTTCCTGATTCTGCGACCTTGAACAGCTCATTCCACCTCTTTGATCCCCATTCTCCTAATCTGTAAGTGGGAATTGAATTTCAGATGACTTACTGAGAATTTACTGTGTGCCAGACTTTCTGTGCCAAAAACAGCAGTGAACAGAGAGGCAAAAAACCAGCCCCCCAGGGCTGACATCATAGTGGGAAGGGGCAGATAGGAAATAAGGTCACTAAGTTAAAGGAAAAAAAAGCGAGGTCTGCTAGGTAAGGAAGGCGATGGGAAGTGCTGGAGGTGTTGGCAGTGCAGGTGTAAGTGCAGACAGGCCGCTTGGGAAAGATGAGAAGGTGACGATTCCACAGGTTCCTGAAGGAGGTGAGGAAGGGGGTTTTGTGGGTGTCTGGGAAGGAACATTCTCGGCAGAGGGAACAGCCAGTTCAAAGGCCCTGAGGTGAGCTTGAGTCTGGTGTGTGGAACGGCAAGGAGACCAGTGCACCGGGGTGGAGGCAGCCCAGGAGAGGGCATTAGGAGATGAGGTCAGGGAGGCTCGGGCACTGTCAGTTGTGGGGAGAACGTTTGCTTTTATTCTCCGCCGGGTGAACTGAGTCTTCACTGCTCCGTTGGTGACCCAGTTTTGTGGGTTTGAGAGGGACGTGGGAGAGCACAGACCCAGAAGGCCACGGCCCCTCTGGAGCCTGCATCCCCACCCCACATGACGTTGGGGCCATCGTGGCCCCATGGAGGGGGGTGTCAGCCCAAGCGTGGGCTCAGGGCCCAGTACCAGGGGCCCCGCCCACCTTGTGGAAGAGGGATTGCAGGGCTGGCAACCTCTCTGGTCGTGTCCAGACTGTGGGTGCCCGAGCGCTAACGTGGGCCTCCTGGGCGCCGGTGCTGCCTCCCTGGGCGCCCCTCTTTTGGGGTCTGTTGCCCTTGTGTTTGGAAGGAGAGAGCAGAGCTGAGGATTAAGGATGTGGTCTGCTGGGGGCCAGACAGACCAATTCCAGTCTGTCCGCTGCAGCTCCCCAGCTGAGTGGCCTGTCTGGGCTTCAGTCTCCTTGTCTGTAAAATGGGATTGTTAGTGAGCTCTCAGAAGAGTTAAACATGTCAGTGCCGGTCAAGTGCTTGGAGTGGGCCTGGCACTGGGCGGGCCAAGCCCCGGGCTCCTTTGTCAGTCTTTTTTTTTTTTTTTCAGTCCTTGGCACCAAGTGAAGCAGGCGTCTGCTTTTTAAATCTATTGATATATTTCTTTTTGTTTCCCTTAAAAACATGCATTGAACAGAGCAAGGGTCACCCTGTGGCCGAGCCGATCTCTTCACGGCTTCTGGGGAGGCCTGTCAGCTATGGAAATCGGGGCTGTCAGTCCGAGGTCAGCCTGCCACCAGCTTTGATGCTTCTCCATCCAGCTGTCTGACCTGGTCCAGCCTGCCATGGTCAGAGGGCGATCATTCAGTGGGTCAGCTGTGCCCAAAGGAGCCGGGGCTGCTGCCAGGAGGGCCACAGGCATTACCCCTGAGTCCCCCCAGGACTGTCATGGGGTAAGGGGAGAAGGCAGGAGGGGGGGCCCATGGCTCTGCCGCTTAGGAGCTGTGTGACCCTAGGTAGTTCCCTTAACCTCTCTGTGCCTCAGTTTCCTCATCTATAATGTGGGGATGATCATGACACCCACCACGTAAGATTATCATGAGGATAAAGTGGTAATACTTTAAAATTTCTTATAATATGGCCTGGGTTCAAATCCTGCCCCTGCCCCTTACAATGGGAAGTCACCTAACCTGCCCGTGCCTCAGCTCCACCATCTGTAAGATGGAAATAACGATCATCCCACCTCAGAAGGTGATGGGGATACATCACCTTGTGAAGCACCTAGCACAGCACCGGCACTTAATCAGGAGGAGTTGTTTCCATTACTAATGGGAAAATCTTTCTAACGAGGTGAGTCAAAGGGCCACGGAGAGAACTTCCATGTGTCCTGGCTGTGTGTACCACATCACCTCGCTGATGCCTCCCACCAGCCCATGAGGTGGGCACTAGCTCCCCCACTGTGCCGAGACTCAGAGGGGAGAAGCGACTTGTCCCAGATCCCTTAGCCGGTCGGCAGCAGATTAGTATCCAAAGCCCATCGTACCCTTTCCATTGAGGCAGCGATGCCTTCGGAGGTGGGGCCGACCCAGCCAGCACTGGCCGATCACTTGTCGGAGTGCAAGCAGCAATGGGCCGCTGTGTGCAGTTGTGGTTGGACCCAGGGGCGACTGGGGGCCCCCTTCTCCCCAGCGGCACTGGGGCCGGCTGGCCCTGCTGCTGGCTTTCTGTCAAGCGGTTATTTTCTCTTCAGCCCAAGTTGAGCCTCCGGGCATTGGTTTTCCCAGTGGCCCCTCTCTGATGCTGAACGCTCCCTCCTGGAGGCCCGCAGAGCCAGGCATCAGTCACGCCCCCATCGAGAGCCCTCCCCAGCCCTCGCTTCCCAAGCCCCTGTCCTGCTTGGGCTGGACCCTGACAAAGGCAGCCTGGCCAAGGGCTGACTTCCTAGTTCCCTTTCTCAAAGCTCAGTGGCTCCCTGGGGCTCCAGAGAAACGGAGATAGTGAAGGCAAATTAGCAATGCTTTCAGGAGAAATAAAATAAAAAAGAAACCTATCCACCCGGGCTGCAGCTTGGGGGCCGGGGACCAGGTGTGCGGTCTGTGCTCAACACGGTGTCTCTCCCTCCTCCTCCCCCGACTTGCCCAGCCTGAGTCTGCCGGATGGTCTGGCATTGCTGCGAAATGAATTTCCCTCTGAAGCGAGTTCTTACAGGACAGATTGACTGAAGGAAAAAGCTCATAATTGCCCATTGCTGGAAGGAGGAGACAGGAAAAAAAACACTCGGATAAAAATATCTCTGTTTTTTTATGCGCTTTTCCAGCTGAAAATTGGTGGGAAAGATGTTTTTGAAAAGCCTTCATCTATAAGCATATAATTACCAGGTCCCAGAACAAAAAAGAGAGAGAGCGGGAGAGAGCAGACATGTTCTCCAAGGGAGGAGGACTGGGGTCCGAACCCTCCTGGGGTTTTCTATAAATAAAATAATTCCCTCAAAATCTCATGCCTGGGCTGATTGGAGCCAGCGATAGGGGGAGACACCCCCATTTTACAGATAAAGAAGCAGAGACTCAAGTCACACGGTTAACTAGTAATTCTGTCCTTGCCTTGGTTCTTGGTTTGAATGCTGCCTGTTTCCCCCTGACCTGAGGATGTTTGTGAGAGTGGGGCACTGTCCCCTCTGAACAAGCATCAGCAGACATTGTAGCATTCCTTATGGGTGCCTTTCTGAATGTGGCAGGGGTCTTAGGTATCCAGAAGCCCCTTATCTGGCCATCAGCTATCCTGAGTGGCCTCCACCGCTGAGAGAGGTCATCAAGGCCACACCCTAAAATGCATGTGCCTTCTCTACAGAAGAGTCTCTCAAGTCCTCACTTATTGCCCACTGACTCTGCGCACAGTTGTATGAATCTTGGTTTGCATCATCACACAGTCAGGCCTGTCTGACAGCTGAGCCCAAAGGCAGCAGACCCCCACATCTCAGCTGTGCCAAGTGTGCCATCGCAGCCCAGTTTGGCACCGTGTCATTCACTGGATCAAAATTTGAATATTGGGATGAGGAAAGGGCAGAGAGGTAGTGTTGAAGACACACCACAGAGACACCGCAGTAAATGGGAGTTCTGCTTCAGCAGCCAACATCCCGCACGCTCTGCTTCAGAACCAGCGTTAACCCACGGCTGTTCCGCTCCATTCTTTGGGATTCTACGGCTCTGAATTCGGCAAACTTGATTCTCTGCTTTCTTGTCCTTAGGAGGTAATCTTCCCCCTCCCCCACTTCCAGACTCCTAAACTTGGAGCCAGCAAGCTTATCTCTGGTCTTCCCAGGACAGCCCGGGAGAGAAGGATTTTCCAGTGGCAGAGTCTAATTTGCATGGGATAAGACATTTTAATTCCAGAATTGCCCACATGAAATACCAGAGATGTTCGCTGTCACACAGTTGATAGAACCCAGTCTTTTTAATTTTATTAGCTCAGAAATGTCTTGTTGAATCTAAATGAAGTGCGAATTAGGGAACCGTAATAGGAGGCATTATACTTAATGGGGTGTTGCCTGAATCTGTGGTTGTGGATGTGAACACAGGGCCTGGGGGTGGGGGAGGTGAGCAAAGCTGCTGGGGGCCAATTCCTGGGGCCCTGGAAATGATTTGTTATTTCCCACCTTCTGGCAAAGCTAAGGGAGCCTATCCCCCGGTCTGGAGAAGCCGTTTCTCAATGGTTAGAGCTGCAGGTGTTGAAGGCTCTCAGGCTTCCTTGGACCCAGGTTGAGCTACAGCCTTGACCCCAAGCTGAACCTGACCCTGACCCAGCCTGAGCCCCACCCCTGACTCTAAAGCAGTGATTCTCAATGAGGGGCAGGGCGGGGGTGGGGGCCGACAGTATTGCTCCCCTAGAGCACATGTGGGTTGTCTAGAGTCATTTTTGATGTGGTGACTGGGGTGGGATGCTACTGTCATCTAGTGGTTAGAGGGCAGGGATGCGGCTAAACGTTGTACAGCAATCCAGCAAAAAAAAATGTCAATAGTGCCGAGGTTGAGAAACCTGCTGTAGATTGTAGATTGTAGATTCCTGGTTCTGACTGAGCCCTGACCTTGGCCAGGCTGTGTCCTGATCTTGACCCAGGTTGACACCACCTCTGGCTGAACGCTAATCTGAGCCCCTCCCCACCTCGTGAAAAGGATGCGGCTGGGATGGGATAAGAGGCTTCTGCCCCCCGCTGGGGCTGATTTCCTCCCTAGCCCCCTCTCTACCCCTCCTCTGAAGAGTGAAGAGGGGGACAGTCCTGTGAGTGAGGCCTTGCTGTGGCCAGGGGGCTGGGGAGGGAGTGGCCTGCCCACAGCTGGTGAATGGTGAATGGGGGTGGGGGCAGAGCGGGGAGGGGGGCGGGGTGTAGGCTTGGGTGAGGCCTGAGACAGCAGCAGAAGCCTGGGGGGTGTACAGGTGCCCGGAGGGGCAGGGGTGGCCCCAGAGACAGCATGGGAGAGCCGGCCCGCTTGACGGTTTGCCAGTTGACCTTACCCATCTCACTCCAGGGCGGAGAAGGGACTTGGAGAAGGAATGTGAAAAAAAGAACCTGGTCAAGGGAGCCTGGAGCATGGGGCAGGGTGGGCAGAGGCGCCTGGAGTCTGGTCCTGGCTATTAGCAGAGGCTGTCGTGGCCAAGGGTTGTGTGACCGTGGGCACGAGTTGTCCGTCTCTGAGCCTCAGCTTCTTTCTGGATACGTGGAATGATAGTTGTGGAGATGGTGAATCACTGGACCGTCGCGCAGAGCCCAGTCTGTGGTGGGTGCTCCAGAGAGCGTTACTGAAGAGCACAGACAGAGTTGCCCTTGCGGGGAGAAGCCATGAGGCTCCCCCGGCGGAGACTCAGGTGGAGCTGGTGGCAGGAAGGAAGCCCTCTAACAGGCCACATCCACGAAGCAGAAGATTCCCAAGGCAGGAGGGCTTTGCCTGATGGAAATGACAGCGGAACTCAGGGCCTTTCGTCTCTTTCTCTCCTGCAGACGATGGGCCTTACTCCAAAGAAGGCAAGGACGCAGGAGGGGCTGATGTGGCTCTGGCGTGCCGCAGGCAGAGCATTCCAGGTAACCAACCTCCTCTCCTTCCCCTTCTCTGTCCTGGAGCACAGAGAGCTCCAGGTGGGGGTCAGACAGCGTGGGCTCTGCAGCTAACTCACTCTGTGACCTTAGACTAGTCACTTAACCTCTCTGATCCTCCTTCGTAAGAAGGACATGATTTTACCCAGTGTCATGCAGCCAAGGGTACTGAGCGGACTTACCAAGTATTGGCCTCACTTGTCCTGGAGCTGGGGGCCTAGAATTGCCCCACGCTGCCCACTCACCCCCTATCTGTCGGCAGAGGAGTTCCGAGGGGTCACCATGGTGGAGCTGACCAAGAAGGAAGACAGCACGCTGGGCCTGACCATCTCGGGTGGCACCGACAAGGATGGGAAGCCCAGGGTCTCCAACCTGAGGCCTGGGGGGCTCGCAGCCAGGTGAGAAGCGGGCTCAGTGGGGGCAGCAGGAAGGGGGCCGGGGGCAGTGGAGGAGGGTACTAGGGCCTTCGGCAGAGCAATCAGATAGCTGTTTCCTGGAGCACCTCAGAGCTTGGTGTCTGTGGAGGGAAGGCCCCCAGTGGAAGCTGGGATTCTAGGCCCTGGCTGCTTCTTTCCCTTTACACCAGAGCTGACTCAGCTCGGCCACAGCATCCCATGATCACCGCTCTCGGGCCCTCCAGGGCTTTGCATATGCAGTTTCCTCTGCCCAGAAGGCCCGCTCCCTAGGCATCCTCCTGGCAGACTCCTATTCATCCCTCCACACTGCCTCTGGGAAGCCCCCAGCACCCCAGGCTGAGGCAGGCGGTCGGCTCTGCTGGCACAGCCCTGTGTTCCACTTCTGCACACACTGCCTGCACCTATTATTTTACCTCTGGGGTCCCTTGGACCATGAGTTCCATGAAACCTAGGAGTTAGCCTCTCTATCCCTGCCCCTCTGGGCCCAGGAAGAGCATTAAGGAATATCAAAGGAGGTGATGATCTGGCCACTCTGTGGGCTGTCTGGGGCCTGTTAGAGCTATAACTATGAGGGTGACACCTCAGCAGGAGGGAAAGCGTGCAGACCAGCATCAGGGGAAAAGCTGGCCTGGGTGTTGGGCAGGTCTAGGTTAGAATCCCCACCCTCCTAACTCACTCGCTGTCTGACCCTGGACATGTCTGACCTCTCTGAGCCTCAGCTTCCCCATCTGTAAAATGGGGATCCAGAGACCATAAGGATTCAGTGGGAGGGGGGGATATGAAATGCCAGCACCTGTTACCACACGTGTGCTCTGGCTTCCTTTCTCCCAGGAGTGACCTGCTGAATGTGGGCGACTACATTCGGTCAGTGAACGGGATCCACTTGACCAGGCTCCGCCACGATGAGATCATCACTCTGCTCAAGAATGTGGGAGAGCGTGTGGTGCTGGAGGTGGAGTATGAGCTGCCCCCGCCCGGTGGGTGCCCTTGGACCGGGGACTTTCTCCACTGCCTTGGTCATGGGTGGACAAAGCTGCCTCCTTGCCAACACCTGGGTGGTGGGTGGGGATCATGCCAGCTGGGGTGGGCTGGACCTGGCGACTGGCCATAAACACCCATGCTGCACCTGGGGCCTTGCCTACAACTGCAGTACGCTGTCACCAGGAGGTGGTAGGGACCTGCTTATGACCCCTTGTCATCCTGCATATTTAGTTTCCAGATGCTTCTCCTTTTAGGAGGGAAGGTTTTAGGAATGTCGCTGAATAAATTGTTCCCCGCCTTCCCATGCTGCCCTGAGTACAGTGGCCTAGGGTTTAGCTTAGCTCTGAATTTTCAAAGTTGGTCTGAAGTCTTGAAATTTGAGTAACTGTCTGGAATTCAGCCCTGGCCTAAGACTGCGAGCCATGGGCTCAAGCCTGAGTTCTGCTGTTATCTCTGTGGGAGCATGGGCTGGCCCTTTCCCCTCTCTAAGTGGTGGACTGAGTGGGTTTTAGGGAAGAGGGTGCCTCTAAGCTTCACTTGTCCTACCTGTAAAATGGGCCAAGGGGAATTTACCCTTCCTCTAATGTCTTTGACTGGTCACCCAGCTCTCCTGGAATGAGCTTTGGGGACATCTGCCAGCTTGGTGATGCAACTGAAGGGCTCAAGGAGTCCTCCATTTCTCCTCAGCCCCTGAGAACAACCCAGGGATCGTTTCAAAGACAGTGGATGTCTCCCTCTACAAGGAGGGCAATAGCTTTGGCTTTGTCCTCAGAGGTCAGTGTAAGAGTCACCTTTGGGGTCAAGGGACGGGAAGGCTAATGCCAATTCTATGTATGTTCTATTTTGCTCTAATGAATTACATACATGTATAATCTTCCTTCTGACTTTTAAGAACCATTAAAATCAAGTATTAAACGGAAAAATCGGCCAAGCAACAAAGTGGCCAAGCAACCGTTAAAACCAAGTATTAAACGGAAAAATTGGCCAAGCAACAAACAATTGGGGGAAGTGAGAGGGAAAAGTTGTAACAGAAAATGAAGTTTGGGGCTGCCTAGCAACCAGGGGAAAAAGGGAAATAGGATGAGGTCGCAGGAAAGGAAGCAAGCTGTTTAGCAGAGAGAGGACTTTGGTCCTATTCCCTACTTTTTGTCCGAACTCTGGGTGGGATTTACAGTTGATATCTCATAGGAGGGACTATGAATAGCAAGGACAGAGTCCTCAAGCAGATTTAATTAAGGAAGCCTGCTTAAGGTCTGGGTTGGGGCCTCTGGGCTCCAGAGAGGGAGTGGATAGATGACTGTCGAATTCTGTCCAGGAGGTGCCCATGAAGACGGGCACAAGTCCCGGCCGCTCGTCCTGACCTACGTGCGGCCCGGCGGCCCTGCCGACAGGTGAGCCTGAGCCGGGATGCAGCTTACAGCCTCACCCTGCACTGCCCTCCCCCAGCTCCCCTAGGAAGAAGGCCGAAGGGACATCATACACATTATCCAGATGAGCAAACTGAGGTCCAGACAGGGGATATCCCTGCCCAGAGTCGCTCAGCGGATTATTGGTGGAGCCAGCACTAAACCCCAAATGAGAGCTTCCCCCAACCTTTCTTCCCCAAGGTCCTGCTGTCTCGGGGTGGGGGGTAGGATGGGGATGGAGAGTGAGCTTTAGTGTCATGTTACCCCTTCCCTGGCCTTCATTTTCCTGTCTGTGGAGTGGGTCCAATAGTGTAGCCCCTAAGAGCTTCTGTGAAGGAAGTGTGGGGCATGGTGACCAGCGTCACTGTGGTCCTCTGTGATGCAGCTTCCCCAGTCCTGGCTGCGCTGCCAGCCTGGCCCTGCCTGAGCCCCGCTCAGAAGCTCAGAAGCGCCAGGAGAGAGTGTGGAGTAGGAACACACCCAGTTTCCAACTCCTGGCCCCATGACCTCCCGGAGGGAGATTCCTGGCCATTTTAAGAAACGCCTGGAAAGGCCTTGTCAGAAATCTAAACCTGACCTTGGGACGGGTCTGTGATGAGTTATTCATAGAACCTCCCAGAATAGCTTTGGCCACCTGTTTGGGCAGGCATTCCCGAGCTGGGATGTGACCCAAACGAAGGTGAACCCCCTCAGGCCCCTTCCCTGGGGCCCAGTGGAATTCCTTCCCAGGCATGTTTCTCACCAGCCCAGAATCACTGCTGAGAACCAGGGTGGGGACCCTCCGCAGGGACCGCTGTGCCGGCAGCTTGAAGCCTCCAGACTGCCCGCCCCGATGCTGAGTGGCCCGGCAGGGCTGGGACCCTGTCGGGGCCCTGGTGGTGACCTCGAAGGGCATCCCCAGCTCAGACGCTGGAGGGCTGAGCTGGGACTGAATTTATTTAAGTGCCTCTGGGAGGGGTCGGAGCTGACCCGACCCCCGTCTTCAGTGCCCGCTTCAGTTATTCAGCTGCTTCCACATAACCTCCCTGGTTCTTTCACCCACATGTGCATTCCTTCCCTCATCCGCTCTGTCCCTTTCTCCTTCACCCACTCCCTGCCCTCCCTCTGTTCTCTGGCTTGCGCTGGGCGAGGCTGACTGACCGGGCCCTTCCCTGCAGGGAGGGCTCCTTGAAGGTGGGGGACAGGCTACTCAGCGTTGACGGAATCCTGCTGCATGGGGCCAGCCACGCCACTGCTCTGGCCACCCTGCGGCAGTGCAGCCACGAGGCACTCTTCCAGGTGGAGTATGATGTGGCCATTCCAGGTGAGTTGGGGGCCTATGGGCTAGCATTGGAGCAGGAAGAGACCCAGGGATAGAGGGAAGGGGGTAGCGGGTATAGATCCTCACCACTGCAAAGGCTGTGTGACCTTGGCCCAGTCACAGCCTCTCTGAGCCTCTCTGGGTAGTAATACTCTGCCAGGCGTTGTTTGTTGCACTGGGGATCCACCTGAGAACAGCACAGATGAGGTCTCCATTCGCATGGGGCTGAGATTCTGGTGGGGAGAGACAGACAATAGATGGAATAAATCACATATAGAGTGTGTTAGATGATGATAAGTGTGTAAAAAAATCAGGGAGAGAGATGGGAAGGCTGGGTGTTGCCCTCTAATCTGCAGCCGTCCAGGTGAGAGAAAGGTGATGGTGGCTGGACCAGGGGCTGAGCGGGTGGATAGACGGGGTCAGATTCGGGAAATACAATGAAGGTCCACTGGCCTGGTTTGCTGATGTTTGGACATGAGGGTGGGGGTGAGAGTAGGAGGAGCCGGGTTTTGTTTTCCAGCCACTGGATAGGTGAATGGGATGCCGTTTTCTGAAAGGGGGAAGGCTCATAGTGAAACCCACAGTTCCGTGTGTTCAGTCGGCTCTCGAATATATGCAAGCAAATTAGTATTGTCCAGCAAAGACCTGGGCTCAGAGCCCCTGAGACCTGAATTCCTGCCCCTCATCTGCTTCTGAGTGGCTGTGTGACCTTGGACGAGGTCTTTGCCTCCACGCACCTCAGTTTTCTTGTCTGTAAAGTGGGTGCAGTGATCCCTCCCTGGCAGTGAGGGTTAAGTCGAGATGGAGAAAGGTGCTCAATATTTGCATCTCAAACTCTTCTTTCCTTCCACTTACCAGACACAGTGGCCAACGCTTCAGGGCCCTTGATAGTGGAAATAACCAAGACGCCAGGGTCCACCTTGGGGATCTCGCTCACCACCGGCTCCCACCGGAACAAGCCAGTCATCACCATCGACCGCATCAAGCCGGCCAGTGTGGTGGACAGGTGGGCACCCACTGAGAGCTGCCACGGCACGGGGGCTGCAGGGGGAGAGCTGCCCAGAGCTCTGTCCGGCTGGACCAGCCTCCCCCTTTGCTCCCTGACCCGGCCAGGAGTGGGGCCCTGCATGCCGGAGACCGCATCCTGTCCATCGATGGCACCAGCACTGAACACTGCTCGCTGCTTGAAGCCACCAAGCTCCTGGCCAGCGTGGCGGAGAAAGTGCGGCTGGAGATCCTACCTGTGCCCCAGAGTCGGTGGCCCCTGAAGCCCTCAGAGGCAGGTGGGTCCCCTTGGCAGACCTCAGAGCTCAAACCTGAAGGCTAACGGACCAAAGCCCTGGGCAGGCTAAAATTTACTGGAACAAATGTCCATTCCCACAGGGAAGCTCGAACTGTCAAGTGCAGCAGCTAAGGGTGGGGGGGTGGGGCAGATAAACAACTTGGGTGTTTGATTTGACAGCTTGCTGGCATGGATGGCCCCAAAGCTCGTTCCATCACTGGTTACATTAATAGAAGTATAAGGGCTAGAACAAGGGAGGGGACAGTCCTTTTGTGCCCTGTGCTACTCAGAGTTTGGACCCTGGACTCAGCTCAGGGCCCTCGGCAGGTCCAGAGAAGGCAGCCAAGCAGTCAGGGAGGGCGTAGAGCCACCCCTGTGAGGAGTCGGGGGCTCCCAGCTTGGACCAGGGACCTAGGCGCTGGGCAGCTCTAAGAGCAGAGGGAGCAGATGGTCTGGGGTCCCAGAGGGTAGAGCGGGGGCCTGGGGCAGGCTGGAGGGTGGTCAGAGGAAGGCAGCCTCCTGCTCAGGGCAGGCAAGTGCTTCCAGCAGCCTAACCCTTGGGTTTCGAGTTCACATCCCAGCTTCGTCCCTAACAGCTGGACAGGTGCTTTGCCTCCCTGAGCCTCAGCTGCCTCATCTGTAAATAGGCGTCAGGGCCCCGAGTGCACAGGCTTGGTCAAGGTGGTCAGGCTGTGAATTCCAGCCCTTGGGGCACAGTGGGGGAGGGGGGTGAGGATGGAGTCTGCCTGCCCCACCCTTTGCAAGGCCAGTCTTCCAGAAGAGAAAAATTCTGCAGATCAGATGTGTGGGGACCGGCATCTCTGGTCTCTGCCAGGGTCGGTAAGGACCCCGACAAGCCACAGCAGGAGCTGATGGAGGAGGCTTTGGGGCTTGAAGTCCCGTCCTCTGTTCCCCTACCCCCTGCTGTGGTGCCTGGGCTTCCCACGGGTCATCTGGGTTCACCCACATGACAAGTCTGCAAGGTTGGTACAGCGGCGCTGAGGCTCCCAGCAGGGCAGGTCCTTCTGAGAGCACACAGCTGCTGACAGTCCCCCTGACTGTTACTGAATAAGCCTCTGCTAAGCACCCAGCACTGCTGTAAGCACGTCACACGTGCTAACTCATTCTGATCCTCCCAGCTTCCCTAGGAAGTAGCCACTGTCTTTGTCCCATTTTACAGATACGACAGTGAGGCACAGGGGGGCTAAGTGACTTATCTCAGTCCCACAGCTGGTCAGTGATGGAGCCAGGATTGGACCCGGCTGCTGGCCCCAGAGGTGGCCCAGCCCCCGGGTGGGGTTGGGGTCGCCAAACACGGAGGCAGAGTCAGTGGGCTGAGATCACCGGGACGTCACCCATCCCTCCAAGGACATGTTGCACCAGGCTGGACATCCCCCCACAAGTCCTGCAGCAGAAGGAAGAGCCAGTACAGGGCCTGGGGCAGCGGGTAGGAGGGGGGTGCTGGGGATGTGAGGGGGGCAGGATCTGGTAGAGGGTCTGCGGGGTCCCCTGGGAAGCAGATGCTTAGCTGGAGTAAAGAGTTCACTGGGGTTGAGGCCTGTGGAAGGTGGAGGGGAGGAAGCGGGAACAGCCTCAGACTGCGATGCAGGTCCGGGCAGGCCTGGGCCAACCCAACAGGGACCCAGGTGGCCCCGAGAGCCCAGCGCGGGGCAGAAATGCCAGGCCATGGTGCCCTGCGTGCTCAGCTCCCGGCCCAGGCTGCAGCACTGCGGCAGACTCCGAAGGTGCTGCAGCTGGTCACCGTCTGCAAACTGCACTCCTCGGAGCTGACCCGTCAGTTCTTGAGCTCCAAAGCCAGTCAGCCTGGTTCACGTCCTGCTCCTCCAGCACCTCCCAGCTGTGGGCCTTGGTCTGGGCCAGCGTTCCCTCTCCTGTCCCTGCCTCTCGGGCTGAGCCCTGAGCACAGTGCCTGGCACACGGTGGGCATCCAGGACGTGCAGGCAAAATCTCGAATGCCTGGCTTGGCTTGGGAAACTCTGGATCTTCTCTTCCCGCTCTCCTCCCCTCATTGTGCGGACAGGAGCTCATCCTTCAGGGGTGCGGTGATCCAGACCTGCTCAGCTCCCAACGTCTGTCTCTCCTCTTTCTCCGCCACAGTGAAGGTGCAGAGGAGTGAGCAGCCACGTCGCTGGGACCCCTGCGAGCCCCCCTGCCCCAGCCCCCGGCCCGGCCACTGCAGAACACCCGCCTGGGCCACCCCTGCCAGCCAGGACCAGAGCCGATGTAAAGTGCCCTCCCCGCTGTCACTCTCCCCTATTCCTAGGGAGGGGCTTGAGCCTGCTTTATAGGGAAGGAAGCCAAGACTCAGAGAAGTCAGGGGTCCTCGCAGCATCACCTCACACATTAGTGATGCGATGGGCCCCTGTCTGGCAGCTGGGTTTCACCAGGTCTGTGAAAACCCTGCAAGCTTTGAGGCCCAGAGTGGGAGAGACTGGCTCGCAGAGGTCACACAGCGAGCATGGTGGAGGGGGGAAGGCATCCCTGTGTCTCCCTGAGGCAGGGTGAAGGGCTCTGCTGGGGCTCATGGTTCTGTGCTCTCATCTCCCCCAGCCTTGTCCTCATCTCCCTTTTCCTCGC
Organism: Hyperoodon ampullatus; assembly: GCF_949752795.1. Taxonomy (NCBI): domain Eukaryota; kingdom Metazoa; phylum Chordata; class Mammalia; order Artiodactyla; family Ziphiidae; genus Hyperoodon; species Hyperoodon ampullatus. Next base: position 4,348,187 of record NC_136923.1, on the reverse strand, counting down.
CGACCATGAACCATGCCTTTCCCTGCACCAATCCCAGCACCCTTCCTCGCGGATCCCAGCCCATGAGCCCCCGGACCACAATGGGGCGGAGGAGGCAGCGAAGAAGAGAACACAAGAGCTCATGTAAGCCATGGTCTCTTCCCTCCCCTCTGGGCTGCCTCTGTGCCTGAGAGAGAGATTTGCTAAAGGATATGGGGTATTTGGGGCAGGGCTGGGGGTGGGTGGGGGGCATTAAATAGCATGCATGATACACCAGGCTGCTGCGGATGGTTGGGCAGGTTGTGCACTGCACAGGGGCACACCTGAGGGGTGACAGTTACTTTGTACACTTTGTCTTGTATTTTTATTATGAAAATTCCCAGCAGGTGGTGGCAAAGTGTCTTGAGGAAAGGATGCCTTTTCAGATTTGCACGAAGGTCTCACAGTAACTCCATTTCATTTTTCTCTCCTTCAGCCCTCTGATCCATTCCAGGGTGTGGTGTTACTTTGTCTTTACCACCTCTCTGACATTTGTTAATTTTCCCTAAGACAGAGACACACAGGCCTGAAACTAGCCATCCAGAATATAGTAATTTTTAATTTTATTAGATATATATTTCTACTTAACTTTTGCTTATAAACATTTCTCTTTATTTATTTATTTATTTATTTTTATTTTTTATTTATTTATTTATTTATTTTTTTTTAGTTTCTGCTTTATAACAAAGTGAATCAGTCATACATACACATCTGTTCCCACATCCCTTCCCTATTGCGTCTCCCTCCCTCCCACCCTCCCTATCCCACCCCTCCAGGCGGTCACAAAGCACCGAGCTGATCTCCCTGTGCTCTGCGGCTGCTTCCCACTATCTATCCACCTTACGTTTGGTAGTGTATATATGTCCATGCCTCTCTCTCACTTTGTCACAGCTTACCCTTCACCCTCCCCATATCCTCAAGTCCGTTCTAAGGTAGGTCTGTGTCTTTATTCCCGTTTTACCCCTAGGTTCTTTATGACATTTTTTTTTTTAATTCCATATATATGTGTTAGCATACGGTATTTGTCTTTCTCTTTCTGACTTACTTCACTCTGTATGACAGACTCTAGGTCTATCCACCTCATTACAAATAGCTCAGTTTCATTCCTTTTTATGGCTGAGTAATATTCCATTGTATATATGTGCCACATCTTCTTTATCCATTCATCCGATGATGGACACTTAGGTTGTTTCCAGCTCCGGGCTATTGTGAATAGAGCTGCAATGAACATTTTGGTACATGTCTCTTTTTGAATTATGGTCTTCTCAGGGTATATGCCTAGTAGTGGGATTGCTGGGTCATATGGTAGTTCTATTTTTAGTTTTTTAAGGAACCTCCATACTGTTCTCCATAGTGGCTGTACCAATTCACATTCCCACCAGCAGTGCAAGAGTGTTCCCTTTTCTCCACACCCTCTCCAGCATTTATTGTTTGTAGATTTCTTGATGATGGCCATTCTGACTGGTGTGAGGTGATATCTCATTGTAGTTTTGATTTGCATTTCTCTAATGATTAATGATGTTGAGCATTCTTTCATGTGTTTGTTGGCAGTCTGTATATCTTCTTTGGAGAAATGCCTATTTAAGTCTTCTGCCCATTTTTGGATTGGGTTGTTTGTTTTTTTGCTATTGAGCTGCATGAGCTGTTTATAAATTTTGGAGATTAATCCTTTGTCAGTTGCTTCATTTGCAAATATTTTCTCCCATTCTGAGGGTTGTCTTTTGGTCTTGTTTATGGTTTCCTTTGCTGTGCAAAAGCTTTGAAGTTTCATTAGGTCCCATTTGTTTATCTTTGTTTTTAGTTCCATTTCTCTAGGAGGTGGGTCCAAAAGGATCTTGCTGTGATTTATGTCATAGAGTGTTCTACCTATGTTTTCCTCTAAGAGTTTGATAGTTTCTGGCCTTACATTTAGGTCTTTAATCCATTTTGAGCTTATTTTTGTGTATGGTGTTAGGGAATGATCTAATCTCATACTTTTACATGTCCCTGTCCAGTTTTCCCAGCACCACTTATTGAAGAGGCTGTCCTTTCTCCACTGTACATTCCTGCCTCCTTTATCAAAGATAAGTTGGCCATATGTGCGTGGGTTTATCTGTGGGCTTTCTATCCTGATCCACTGATCTATCTTTCTGTTTTTATGCCAGTACCACACTGTCTTAATTACTGTAGCTTTGTAGTATAGTCTGAAGTCAGGGAGCCTGATTCCTCCAGCTCCATTTTTCGTTCTTAAGATTGCTTTGGCTATTCGGGGTCTTTTGTTTTTCCAAACAAATTTTGAAATTTTTTGTTCTAGTTCTGTGAAAAATGCCAGTGGTAGTTTGATAGGGATTGCATTGAATCTGTATATTGCTTTGGGTAGTAGAGTCATTTTCACAATATTGATTCTTCCAATCCAGGAGCATGGTATATCTCTCCATCTATTTGTATCCTCTTTAATTTCTTTCATCAGTGTCTTATAATTTTCTGCATAACGGTCTTTTGTCTCCTTAGGTAGGTTTATTCCTAGATATTTTATTCTTTTTGTTGCAATGGTAAATGGGAGTGTTTTCTTGATTTCATTTTCAGATTTTTCATCATTAGTGTACAGGAATGCCAGAGATTTCTGTGCATTAATTTTGTATCCTGCTACTTTACCAAATTCATTGATTAGCTCTAGTAGTTTTCTGGTAGCATCTTTAGGATTCTCTATGTATAGTATCATGTCATCTGCAAACAGTGACAGCTTTACTTCTTCTTTTCCAATTTGGATTCCTTTTATTTCCTTTTCTTCTCTGATTGCTGTGGCTAAAACTTCCAAAACTAGGTTGAATAAGAGTGGTGAGAGTGGGCAGCCTTGTCTTGTTCCTGATCTTAGTGGAAATGGTTTCAGTTTTTCACCATTGAGGACAATGTTGGCTGTGGGTTTGTCATATATGGCCTTTATTATGTTGAGGAAAGTTCCCTCTATGCCTACTTTCTGCAGGGTTTTTATCATAAATGGGTGTTGAATTTTGTCGAAAGCTTCCTCTGCATCTATTGAGATGATCATATGGTTTTTCTCCTTCAACTTGTTAATATGGTGTATCACATTGATTGATTTGCGTATATTGAAGAATCCTTGCATTCCTGGAATAAACCCCACTTGATCATGGTGTATGATCCTTTTAATGTGCTGTTGGATTCTGTTTGCTAGTATTTTGTTGAGGATTTTTGCATCTATGTTCATCAGTGATATTGGCCTGTAGTTTTCTTTCTTTGTGACATCCTTGCCTGGTTTTGGTATCAAGGTGATGGTGGCCTCGTAGAATGAGTTTGGGAGTGTTCCTTCCTCTGATATTGTTTGGAAGAGTTTGAGAAGGATGGGTGTTAGCTCTTCTCTAAATGTTTGATAGAATTCGCCTGTGAAGCCATCTGGTCCTGGGCTTTTGTTTGATGGAAGATTTTTAATCACAGTTTCAATTTCAGTGCTTGTGATTGGTCTATTCATATTTTCTATTTCTTCCTGTGTCAGTCTTGGTAGGTTGTGCATTTCTAAGAATTTGTCCATTTCTTCCAGGTTGTCCATTTTATTGGCATAGAGTTGCTTGTAGTAATCTCTCATGATCTTTTGTATTTCTGCAGTGTCAGTTGTTACTTCTCCTTTTTCATTTCTAATTCTGTTGATTTGAGTCTTCTCCCTTCTTTTCTTGATGAGTCTGGCTAATGGTTTGTCAATTTTGTTTATCTTCTCAAAGAACCAGCTTTTAGTTTGGTTGATCTTTGCTATTGTTTCCTTCATTTCTTTTTCATTTATTTCTGATCTGATCTTTATGATTTCTTTCCTTCTGCTAACTTTGGGGGTTTTTTGTTCTTCTTTCTCTAATTGCTTTAGGTGCAGGGTCAGGTTGTTTACTCGAAATGTTTCCTGTTTCTTAAGGTGGGTTTGTATTGCTATAAACTTCCCCCTTAGAACCGCTTTTGCTGCGTCCCATAGGTTTTGGGTCGTCGTGTCTCCATTGTCATTTGTTTCTAGGTATTTCTTAATTTCCTCTTTGATTTCTTCAGTGATCACTTCATTATTGAGTAGTGTATTGTTTAGCCTCCATGTGTTTGTATTTTTTACAGATCTTTTCCTGTAATTGATGTCTAGTCTCATAGCATTGTGGTCAGAAAAGATACTTGATACAATTTCAATTTTCTTAAATTTACCAAGGCTTGATTTGTGACCCAAGATATGATCTATCCTGGAGAATGTTCCATGAGCACTTGAGAAAAATGTGTATTCTGTTGTTTTTGGATGGAATGTCCTATAAATATCAACTAAGTCCATCTTGTTTAATGTATCATTTAAAGCTTGTGTTTCCTTATTTATTTTCATTTTGGATGATCTGTCCATTGGTGAAAGTGGGGTGTTAAAGTCCCCTACTATGATTGTGTTACTGTCGATTTCCCCTTTTATGGCTGTTAGTATTTGCCTTATGTATTGAGGTGCTCCTATGTTGGGTGCATAAATATTTACAATTGTTATATCTTCTTCTTGGATCGATCCCTTTATCGTTATGTAGTGTCCTTCTTTGTCTCTTCTAATAGTCTTTATTTTAAAGTCTATTTTGTCTGATATAAGAATTGCTACTCCAGCTTTCTTTTGATTTCCATTTGCATGGAATATCTTTTTCCATCCCCTTACTTTCAATCTGTATGTGTCTCTAGGTCTGAAGTGGGTCTCTTGTAGACAGCATATATATGGGTCTTGTTTTTGTATCCATTCAGCCACTCTGTGTCTTTTGGTGGGAGCATTTAGTCCATTTACATTTAAGGTAATTATTGATATGTATGTTTCTATTCCCATTTCCTTAATTGCTTTGGGTTCGTTATTGTAGGTATATTCCTTCTGTTGTGTTTCTTGCCTAGAGAAGTTCCTTTAGCATTTGTTGTAAAGCTGGTTTGGTGGTGCTGAACTCTCTCAGCTTTTGCTTGTCTGTAAAGGTTTTAATTTCTCCATCAAATCTGAATGAGATCCTTGCTGGGTAGAGTAATCTTGGTTGCAGGTTTCTCTCCTTCATCACTTTAATTATGTCCTGCCACTCCCTTCTGGCTTGTAGAGTTTCTGCTGAGAGATCAGCTGTTATCCTGATGGGGATTCCCTTGTGTGTTATTTGTTGTTTTTCCCTTGCTGCTTTTAATATGATTTCTTTGTGTTTAATTTTTGACAGTTTGATTAATATGTGTCTTGGCGTATTTCTCTTTGGATTTATTCTGTATGGGACTCTCTGTGCCTCCTGGACTTGATTAACTATTTCCTTTCCCATATTAGGGAAGTTTTCAACTATAATCTCTTCAAATATTTTCTCAGTCCCTTTCTTTTTCTCTTCTTCTTCTGGAACCCCTATAATTCGAATGTTGGTGCGTTTAATGTTGTCCCAGAGGTCTCTGAGACTGTCTTCTATTCTTTTCATTCTTTTTTCTTTATTTTGCTCTGCATCAGTTATTTCCACTATTTTATCTTCCACCTCACTTATCCGTTCTTCTGCCTCAGTTATTCTGCTATTGATCCCATCTAGAGTATTTTTCATTTCATTTATTGTGTTTTTAATCGATGCTTGATTCATCTTTAGTTCTTCTAGGTCCTTGTTAACTGTTTCTTGCATTTTGTCTATCCTATTTCCAAGATTTTGGATCATCTTTACTATCATTATTCTGAATTCTTTTTCAGGTAGACTGCCTATTACCTCTTCATTTGTTAGGTCTGGTAGGTTTTTATCTTGCTCCTTCACCTGCTGTGTGTTTTTCTGCTTTCTCATTTTGCTTATGTTACTGTGTTTGGGGTCTCCTTTTTGCAGGCTGCAGATTCGTAGTTCCCGTTGTTTTTGGTATCTGTCCCCCGTGGCTAAGGTTGTTTCAGTAGGTTGTGTAGGCTTCCTGGTGGGGGGGACTAATGCCTGTGTTCTGGTGGTTGAGGCTCGATCTTGTCTTTCTGGTGGACAGGTCCACGTCTGGTGGTGTGTTTTGGGGTGCCTGTAGCCTTATTATGTTTTTAGGTAGCCTCTCTGCTAATGGGTGGGGTTGTGTTCCTGCCTTGCTAGTTGCTTGGCATAGGGTGACCAGCACTGTAGCTTGCTCGTCGTTGACTGAAGCTGGGTGCTGGTGTTGAGATGGAGATCCCTGGGAGATTTTCGCTGCTTGATATTATGTGGAGCTGGGACGTCTCTTGTGGACCCGTGTCCTGAGGTTGGCTCTCCCACTTCAGAGGCACAGCACTGACTCCTGGCTGCAGCACCAAGAGCCTTTCATCCACCCGGCTCAGAATAACAGTGAGAAAAAGTAGAAAGAAAGAATTAGTAGAAGAAAGAAAGAGAGAGGGAAAGAAAGGAAGAAGGGAAGAAAGGAAGGAAGGAAGGACGAAAGAAAGAAAGGAGGGGGTGAGGGAGGAAGGATGGAAAGAAAGAAGGAAAGAAAGGAGGGAGGGAGGGAGGAATGAAAGCAAAAGGAAGAGTGAATGGAAGAAGGGAGGGAGGGAGGAAGGAAAGAAAGAAAGAAAGACAGGAGGGAGGGAGGGAGGAAGGAAAGAAAAAGAAAGTGGAAAGAAGAAGGGTGGGAGGGAGGGAGGGAGGAAAGAAAAAGAAAGAAGGAAAGGAGGAGCGGAGGGAGGGAGGGAGGAAGGGAAGGGAGGAAAAAAAGAAAGAGCAGGTAAAGTAAAATAGAATAAAGTATGAAATATAGTAGCGTTATTAAAATTAAAGAGTAATTATTGAAAAAAAAAACACGGACTGATAGAACCCTGGGACATATGGTGGAAGCAAAGCTATACAGAGAGAATCTTACACAGAAGATTACACATACACATTCACAAAAAGAGAGCAGGGGGAAAAATCAAAAATCTTGCTCTCCAAGTCCACCTCCTCGATTTGGGATAATTCGTTGTAAAAAGAGGAAAAGGGCGAGAAGTCTGAAATCTTGCTAAGTCCACCTCCTTAATTTGGGATAATTCGTTGTAAAAAGGGGGGAAAGTCTTAAATCTTGTCCTCAAAGTCCACTTCCTCAATTTGGGATGATTCGCTGTCCATTCATACACTCCACAGACGCAGGGCACATCAAATGGACCGTGGAGCTTTAATCCACTGCCTCCGAGGCTGCCCAGAGAGATTTCCCTGTCTCTGCTCTCACAACTCCCGGGTCTCAGCCTTGGACCTGGCCCCGCCTCTCCGCATAGGTCGCCGGAGGGCGTCCGTTCTTCGCTCAGGCAGGACGGGTTTAAAGGAGCCGCTGATTCGGGGGCTCTGGCTCACTCAGGCAGAGGGGAGGGAGGGGAATGCCCTCTCCTCGCGCACCAGGCAACAAAAGGGAAAAAAGTCTCTTGCCTCTCCGGTAGCTCCAGACCCTTTCCTCGGACTCCCTCCGGGCTAGCACTAACCCCTTCAGGCTCTCTTCCTGCCGCCAGCCCCAGTCCTCTCCCTGCGCTCCGACTGAAAGCCGATACCCGAGCCTCAGCTCCCAGCCCCGCCCGCCCCGGCGGCGAGCAGACAAGCCTCTCGGGCTGGTGTGGGCCTGAGGGCACCGATCCTCTGTGCCAAAATCTCTCTGCTTTGCCCTCCGCACCCCTGTTGCTGTGCTCTCCTCCGCTACTCCGAAGCTTTCCCCCTCCGCCACCTGCAGTCTCCGCCCGCGAAGGGGCTTGTAGTGTGTAGAAACCTTCCCTCCTTCACGGCTCCCTCCCACTGGTGCAGGTCCCGTCCATATCCTATTGTCTCTGTTTATTCTTTTTTTCTTTTGACCTACCCAGGTATGTGGGGAGTTTCTTGCCTTTTGGGGGGTCTGAGGTCTTCTGTCAGCGTTCAGTAGGTGTTCTGTTGGAGTTGTTCCACGTGTAGATGAATTTCTGATGTATCTGTGGGGAGGAAGGTGATCTCCGCGTCTTACTCTTCCGCCATCTTCCTCCGGCTCCTCTCTTTATTTATGATCACTATATATAGTTCCTTTTGAAATGAAGGTATTTAAGTTTCCTTTTTTTTTTTTTTTTTTTTTTTGCGGTACGCGGGCCTCTCACTGTTGTGGCCTCTCCCGTTGTGGAGCACAGGCTCCGGATGCGCAGGCTCAGCGGCCATGGCTCACGGGCCCAGCCGCTCTGCGGCATGTGGGATCTTCCCGGACCGGGGCACGAACCCGTGTCCCCTGCATCGGCAGGCAGACTTTCAACCACTGTGCCACCAGGGAAGCCTGTATTTAAGTATTTTTAAAAATGAATAAATGTAAAGACAAATAGTAATGAATGATAATGCAGGAAACATTTGGAAGTAGCAAAAGTCACAAGAATGCCCAGAATTTTGAAATCTTTCCTGGGAAGAATCTTTCCTTTGTTGATGTTGAAAGTGTTCCCAGCCTCCTTCCATGTGAGTTGGGGAGGCCTCCAGAAAGAATGGAAGGTCAGACTGGGCCATTTAGGATTGAACCAGGTGAGGGAAGAGAGAAATATAAGTCATCTGGCACCTGAAAGGAGCTAAATATGGTTATGAGCTTTCTGGCAGCCAAGGTGAAAAGGGAAACAGAATTCAGAGTCAGATGAGAGTTACAATACACCTTTACCAGCCACCTTTGTCACCCACTGAAGCAGGGGGTGTGTAGGTGAAAAGATTCAGACGTGTCGTTCACAGGCAGGAGCTTATGGAGCCTGGGGACTCTTGGGACCCCTTACCTGTCTCCTTCCTTGATGATAACAATTAATTAGTTAAATAAAATTTTTTGAACATCTCCAATGTTCCAGGTACAATTCTTATCATTGAGGTGAAAAAATAATGAAATAGTGAAAAAATCAATAGTAAAGAAATAATGAATATAAATATAATAACACAATATACCCAACAATAAAGTATTACATATATTGTAATGTATATATAATATACAATAGTATAAGAAAATAATATATAAAGATACAACAGTATAATTAGTAGAATGAAATATAAGAAGTTTTATTTAATAATTGATATCCTTATCAATATCCTTATCCATATTAATAATACAAATGTATTTTATATTTGGAATATAAAATAAAATATATTAAATAACATATCAAATAGTTAAACAGTTATCATATGACCCAGAAATTCCACTCTTAAGTAAATGCCCAAGAAAAATGAAAACATATGTCATGTTCACCCAAAAACATATTTACACATGTTTATACAATGTTATTCATAATACCCAAAAGGTGGAAACAACCCAGATGTCCATCAATGGATGGATTAAAAAAATGTGGTATCATCATACAGTTAGATATTAGCTTCAAGAAGGAAGGGAATTTTGATATGTGCTACATGGATGAATCCTGAAAACATTATGCTAATTGAAAGAAACCAGACACAAAAGACCATGTATAGTATGATTCCATTGATATGATATGTCCAGAATAGGCAACTCTAAAGACATTGAAAGTAGATTAGTGGTTGCTTAGGGCTGGAAGAGATGGGAGGATTTGGGTGCTTAACTAAAGGAAACGGTTTCTTTTTTTTTTTTTTTTTTTTAACAGGTTTCTTTAAGGGATTGAAAATGTCCCAAAACTGAGTGAGGGGATGGCTGTACAACTTGAATGTACTAAATATTCAGTAGACTAAAAACAGAGTGTTGAATTGTACACTCTGGGGGTGTATACTGTGGTAGCCGAATTGTATCTCAATAAAGCTGTTACCAAAAATGGCATAATATGTACTATCATATCTAACAGTAATATAGTGTGATATTTGGTATATGATATAATAATAAAATAAGCTGAAATATAACATCACACAACATGACATAATATCACCGACCCTCAGAGCCTCTGTTTTTACAACACGGCAGTCCCGGGAGCTGTCTTCCTTAATCCTTGCCACAGCTCTGCCAGGTGGGACTCATGATCTCATTGCTCAGGTGAGGAAACCAAGGCTCAGAATGGGCCTCGACTTGCCCCGCCCCACCCCGGGCCAGTAAGGCCTTACTCGCCTCTCTGACTTCAGGTGTCTGGGCCGAGGGAGGATGGGCTTTGGCAGGAAGGCATCCCTGGGGCTGTGCCTTGAGCGCCGTGCCTGCCTGCCCCGCAGTGTCGCTGGCCTCCAGCACCGTGGGGCCAGGCGGCCAGATTGTGCACACAGAGACCACCGAGGTCGTGCTCTGCGGAGACCCCCTCAGCGGCTTCGGTCTCCAGCTGCAGGGAGGCATCTTCGCCACCGAGACCCTGTCCTCCCCACCCCTCGTGCGTTTTATTGAGCCTGACAGCCCGGCGGAGAGGTGAGCCTACTGCCCCCAACCCACTGGGCCTACCACTCTCCAATTCGGGGGTGGGGGGCTTACGGGCAGCCAGGGAAACCAAGTCACACACCAAGCCTGGCTGCACAGTTGTGTCTCATCAACTATCACGTCAACCCCGTTACCAGCCCCATTTTGTAGATGAGGAATCTGAGGCTCAGAGAAGCTGATTCACCTGCCTAGGGTCACACAACTCGAGTGACCCAGGACGTGAACCCCTGTGTGACTGAAGTCAGAGTCCTCTATATACATCTCCTAAGGCATGGCATCATCCGCATTGGACAGACAGAGAAACTGAGGCCCAGCAAGGTCACACTTTAGCCAGAGTCCTGTGGTAAATTGCCTGAGGATCTACAGCTGGCACAGGGTGGAGCTGAGCGGTCCACCCCCGCCTGGGAGGTGGGGCCCAGTTTGAGCCCGGCGCTGCTCCTGGTAATGTTCCTCTCTCCCAACGCGGCTTCTTCTCTCTGCCGGGCTGCCCGGTTCAGGTGTGGGCTGCTGCAGGTAGGGGACCGCATCCTGGCCATCAATGGCATTGCCACCGAGGACGGGACGATGGAGGAAGCCAACCAGCTGCTGCGGGACGCGGCGCTGGCCCACAAGGTCGTGCTGGAGGTGGAGTTTGACGTTGCCGGTGAGTGGGTGCCCCGAGCTTCCTCCTCTCCTTCGGGACCCTGTGCTCCCTCCTCTCACTACCCTGCTCCCCCCAACCTCCCGCCCTGCCCTTATCCTTCTCCCCGCGTTTGCAGGGTGTCCCCAGCACTAATGGTGGGAGAAAGGCACTGGCGGGGTGGAAGGAATTGCAAATGCCAGCATGAGGGTTGATGAGGGTTTTTGCAGTGGAACAGGAGCTGAGGGGTGGGGTGGGATGAGGGTTTATGCAAAGACCCCCAAACAACTTGGTTAGAATTCTGGTTCTGTGATTTGGACACTGTGTGACTTTGGACAGGACCCTTTCTCCCCCACCCTTAGGTTCCCCCAGTGTAAAATAGTGAATAGAATCCTCTATCACAAGGGGTGTTGTTCAGACTAGATGAGATAAAGCGTGTGAAAGCACCAGCTGAGGCCCGGCCTGTGAAAGGCGCCCAGTAAGTCATTGCTGGATCCAAACAGATTGGGCTGGGCCGTGGGGCCCCCGGCAGGGCGGCAGCCATAAAGTTTGGGTTCTAGTCCTGACTCTGCTCTGACCTGGTGGGTGCTTGTCTCCGAAAAGTCAGTGCACCATGTCTCAGTTTCCTCATCTGTGGGTGCAAGAAGCAGGATGGGATTGTTTGGGGTCCCTCCCCACTGGACCAGAATGGGTGTGGGGCGGGGACTCCCTGAGGCCCTTCCCTTGAGTCTCACGTGGGTGTGTGTCTGTTTGCACCCAGAGTCCGTCATCCCGAGCAGCGGCACCTTCCACGTGAAGCTGCCCAAGAGGCGTGGCGTGGAGCTGGGCATCACCATCAGCTGTGAGTCCCCTCCCCCGCACGCTCTCCGCCTGCCCCGAGAAAACGCCCAGCACCTGGCCGGGCGGGAAGGCTCTGGGTGGGAGGGAGGGCTGGCTGACGTGGCTTACCTCCACCGCAGTGCCCCGTTGTGTGTCCTTAGGCAAGGCTTCTCAAGGTCTCGGTTTCCCGTTCTGCACAATGGGAATCTCCTGGCCTTTTTAGTCTCCAGGGGTAGTGAAGTGGTTTGTAAGGCACCAGACATACAGGCCAGGTTTAGTTTTCTGTTTGCCTCTCTGTTCCCAGGGCCCAGAAAAGGGCTAGAACACAGTAGGTGCTTAATTCATGTTTGTCAAAGGAATGAAAGTGAGAGACTGCAGAATGGAAAGAGAAAGGTAGAACACATAAGCATGGGAACAGTCAGAACCCTCCCCAGCCTGCATCTCACTCAGGAAAAGCTGAAGCCCTCTGACTTCATCTCCTGCCGTCTCCTCATCACTCCCCGAAGGGGTAACTGCCCAGAAGGGCTGCTGCTGCAGCTCCTTCCTGCCCCGGACCCTGCAGTCAGTGGCGGTGGGAGTTTAAGCAATCAAGGGGGAGAAGCTTCTTCCAGCCCAGGAACCTCTGGGCAGGGCCACCAGGTGCAGTTGCCCAGGTTGTACAGGACACAAGGTGCCCGTTCAAGGTACACTTACAGTTTTCTAACATTTTCTCAACAGACTAATTAGAAGGGGCACCTTTGTCTCATTTGCAGAGATGCTGCATGGGCTAGAAGGACCGCCTTACACCTGGTCACTCATGGAAAAACCCATTAGCCCAAATGGATTCTTTCTGCAGGAAAACTCAGCCACCCATTGTCTTAGATCATGCTCCCCGGGAAACAGCTTTTCACGCTAGGAGTTACCTGCAGGGACCTTATTGAGGAGGGCTCTCAGGATCAACACCTGTGGGTGGAGGAGGCCTCAGGACCAGGCAAAGGGAGGAGCTGTGCTGCGATGTAGTCCCAGTAGAGGGCTCGACCAATCCCACGGGGAGCTCTTTGCTGGGGAGGCCACGGAGTTGTCCTGAGCTGAGGCTGGGAGCCTTGCCTTGGCACCACTGCGTGAACCAGTCATTGGGTGCAGGCATTTTATTGGGTGAGGCTGCTTCCTCAGCCAAAAACCATTCCCCAGCGGGATCCTGCTGTGAGCCGTGGCAGCCAGCATTCCCTGCAGCGGGGGAAGGAAGAACTCAATTGTTGAAGTCACCTAGTTCTGGGACCTGGCCCTGTGCCAGGTGCTGGGGACACAAACACCAGCCAGACACAGCCCCTCAGGGAGCTCCGTTTGCTGGGAGATGGGCTGAGCATGGGAGGTGTTGTCGCAGTTTGTCTAATTAATCTCTGATGTCCCCGTGAACTCTGTGGCCTCATCCCCATTTTACAGAGGGGAAATTGAGGCACAGAGAGGGGAGCTGATTTACCCACAGTCACCCAGCCAGGGAGCTGTGGGAGTGGGGCGCGTGGCTCCAAGTCTACGCCCAGCTCCTGGGCCCCGCAAGGCTGAGGTGACCAAAGGTGGGCTTCATGGCTCCTTCCCTCCAGCGGCCAGCAGGAAGCGAGGAGAGCCCCTGGTCATCTCCGACATCAAGAAAGGCAGCGTGGCGCACAGGTAGGGGAGCCCCTGGCAGGGCGGGGGGCTGGCCCACGAGGATGGGCCCGGGGCCTGCATGTGCCAGGCTCCTTCCTGTCCCCACCCTGCTCCTGCAGGACTGGCACCCTCGAGCCGGGTGACAAGCTGCTGGCCATCGACAACATCCGCTTGGACAACTGTCCCATGGAGGACGCTGTACAAATCCTGCGCCAGTGTGAGGACCTGGTGAAGCTGAAGATCCGCAAGGATGAGGACAACTCCGGTGAGGGCCCCGACCGCTCCACCACCAGCCCCCGACCCTGCCCGCGCAGACCAGACAGTGCCCAGCTGGCAATCCGGGGCTCCCTGCGGCCAAGGAGGGAGCGTGGTGGGTGCCACCCAGGGGCTGCTGGTGGAGACCCCTTGAATGAGGATGCCGGGGGGTGGATGGCAGATTTCTCCCTACCCCCGGGTCTGGGCTTCTCCAAGGGCCCTTGCGAGGTTGGCTGGAGTTTGACGGCAGCTTGGATCCAACAAGCCCTGCGCAAAGCCACTGTGGGCAAATGATTGGGTGGGACAATGAATGGGTGGGGGTGGGAGATGTACCACTGCATGGGTGGCTGTGAGTAAGCCGAGGCTGCAAACTCAGACACATCTGAGTCTGGACAGCTGACAGTGAGTGAATTGGGCTGAAGGTAAGAAAAACAATACAGTTTGGGTAGACAGAAGGAAGGGGAGAGAATCTCTTGTTCAGATGGGCAGCTGCCAGCTCCTACCCTGGGAAAGAGGATCACTTGTGGGCAGCTTTCAAATTTTTTAAAGAAAAACTGGAAATCTGGGGTCTTCTTACCATCAATCTTATCATCACCACCATATCCTTGTTATTTTGTGTGGTGTGTGAAAACTTTATTATAAAATGCTGCTTCCACATTTCTGTCCTTTTTAGAATAGCTGTTTGAGTGGAAGGAGACATTTCTGGAAGCAGAAGATGGCCTCAGTTGGTGCCATCTGAAGTCCTGGCTTGGGGGAATGGATGTATTAATTCAGGGGGAATGGGTGAATTAATGACTGACGGAATGTTTGAACTAATGGCTGAGGAAATAGGTGTATTAATGGCATGAAAGAATGAGTATATTAGTGGCAAAAGGAATGGATGATATAATGGCTGAGGGAAAGGGTGGAGTAAGGGCATGAGGGAATGGCTGAATTAATGGCTGAGAGAATGGGTGAATTAATGGCTGAGGTAATGGGTGAATTAATGGCAGAGGGAATAGCTGTATTAATGGCTGGAGGAATAGGTGTATGAGTGGCTGAGGGAATGTGTGTATTAGTGGCTGAGAGAGTAGATGAATTAGGCGGTTGGAAAGGGTGTATTAATGGCATCAGGGAATGGTTGAACTAATGGTAGAGAATATGGGTGCATTAATGGTTGAGGGAATGGGTAAATTAATGGCAGGAGGCAATGGGTGTATTATGGCTGAGGAAATAGATGAATTAATGGCTGAGACAATGGGTGTATTAATGGCTGAAGGAATAGATGAAATAATGGCTGAGAAGAGTGGTGAATTAATGGAGAGGGAATGGGTGAATTAATGGCATGAAGGAATGGGTGAATTAATGGCATGAAGGCATGGGTGGGTTAATGGCTTAGGGAAAGGCTGAATTAATGGCTGAGGGAACCTATATTAGGGCTGAGGGAATGGGTGAATTGAAGGCTGAGGGAAGGGGTGAACTAAAGGTGGAGAGAATAGGTGTTTAAATGGAATGATGGAATGGGTGTATTAATGGCTGACGGAATCTTTGGATTAGAGCTGAGGGAAAGGGTGAATTAATGTCATGAGGGAATGGTTGATTACCGGGCTAAGGGAATGAGCAAACTACAGGCTGAGGGAATAGGTGTTTTAATGGCATGACGGAATGGGTATATTATTGGTTGAGGCATTAGGTATATTAATGAGTTTAGGAATGGATGAGCTAATGGCTGAGGGGAGTGGTGAATTAATGGAGATGGAATGGGTGAATTAAAGGCTGCAGGAATGTGTGTATTGGGGCTCAGGGAATGAGTAAATTAATGGCATGAGGAAATAGGTGAATTAATGGCTTAGGGAATGGGTGATATAATGGTCAAGGCAATGGCTCCATAATGGCATGAAGGAATGGATGAACTAATGGCTAAGAGAATGGGTTTTTTAGGCATGAGGGAATTGGTGTATTAATGGCAGAGGGAAGAGGTGAATTAATGGCTGAGTGAATGTGTAAAGTAATGACTGAGGGAATGAGTGTATTAATGGCTGAAGGAATAGGTGAGTTAATGACTCAGAGTATGGGTGAATTAATGGCGGAGGGACTGGCTGAATTAATGGTGGAGAGACTGCCTGAATTAATGGCTCAGAGATTGTCTCAATTAGTGGCTGAGGAAATGGGTGAATTAATGGATGTGGGAATGTATGTATTAGTGCCTGCAGGAAGTGGTGTATCAAAGGCTGAGGGAATGGCTTAAATAATGGCTGAGGATTAGTGGCTAAAGGAAAGTGTGATTGAGTGCCTGAAGGAATGGGTGTATTAAGGGATGAGGCAATGGATAAACTAAAGGCTCAGGGACCTGTGAACTAATGCTTGAGGTAACAGTGAGCTAATGGTTGAGCGAATGGGTTTATAACTGAGAAAGGGAATGGGTGTATTAATGGCATGAGGGCATGGGTGGACTAATTGCTAAGAGAATGGGTGTATTAGGCCTTAGGGAATTGGTGTATTAATGGCTTCCAGAATAGGTGAATTCTGGCTGAGGGAATGTGTGAAGTAAAGACTAAAGGAATGAGTGTATTAGTGGCTGAGGGAATAAGTGAGTTAATGACTTAGAGATGGGTGACTTAATGGCTGAGAGAAAAGGTGAATTAATGGATACAGGAATGGGTGAATTAATGGACGTGGGAATGTGTGTACAGTATTAACAGCTGAGGGAATTGGTGTATCAAAGGCTGAGAGAATGGCTGTATTAATGGCTGAGGGACTAGCTAAAGTAATGGCTGAAGGAATGGGTGCATTAGTGACCTAGGTTATGGGTGTATGAGTGGCTGAGGGAATGGGTGTATTAATGGATGCCGGAGTGTATGATTTAAATGAAATGGAGAGGGACTTGCCTGGCAGTGCAGTGTTTAAGACTTCGCCTTACAATGCACGGGATGTGGGTTTGATACCTGGTTGGGGAGCTAAGATCCCACAGGCCTCGCGGTCAAAAACCAAAACGTAAAACAGAAGTGATATTGTAGCAGTTTAAAAAGACCTTAAAAATGGTCATCATCAAAAAATTCTTTTAAAGAATAAAATAAAAAAATGAAATGGAGAAATGTGTGTATTAACGGCTAAGGGAATGGCTGAGAGAACGGTTGAATTAATGCTGAGAGAATGGGTGCATTGAATGCTTAGTAAATGGGTGTATTAGTGGTTGAGGGAATGAGTGAACTAATGGCAGAGGGAATGAGTGAACTAATGGCAGAGGGAATGTGTGAAGTAATGCCTGAAGGACTGAGTGGATTAGTGGATTACAATATGGGTGAACTAAGCTGGAAAGAATGGGTGAATTAATGGTAGAGTGAATGGGTAAATTAATGGCTGTGAAATGGATGAATTAATGGCTAGGGATGGGTGAATTAACAGATGGGTATGGGTGAATTAATGGATGGAGGAGTGTGTGTATTAATGGTTAAGGGAATTGCTGTATCAAAGGCCATGGGAATGGCTGAAATAATGGCTGAGGGATTGGGTGTATTAATGACGGACACAGCGGGTGAATTAATACCTGAGAAACTGGGTGCATTAGTGGCCGAAGATGTGGGTGTATTTGTGGCTGAGAGAATGGGGGAATGGCTGAAGAAACAGTTTAATTAATGGCCGAGAGAATGTCTCAGGGACTGGCTGAATTAATGGGTGAGAGAATAGGTGCATTAGTCGCCTAGAAAACGGGTGTATTATTGTTTGAGGGAATGGGTGAACTAATTTCTTAAGAAATGGGCGAATGTAGCTTATAGAATGGGTGAACTACTGACTGATGTAATAGGTGAATTAATGCTTGGAGGAACTGGGTGCATTAGTGGCTTAGAGAATGAGTGAACTTATGGCAGAGAAAAATGGGTGAGTTAATGACTTACGGAAATGGTGGGTTAGTGGCTGAGCGGATGGATGAATTAATAGCTGAAGGAAAGTTTGTATTAGGGTTGAGGGTATGCATTAATTAATGCCAAGAGGAAGTGAGTGTATTAATGGCTGAGGGAATAGATGAATTAATGGCTGAAGGAATGGGTGTATTAATGGTATAAGGGAATGTGTATATTATAGACAAGGGGATAGGTGTATTAATGGCTTAGGGAATGGGTGTATTAAAGGCTCAGGGAATAGGTGAATTAATGGTTGAGGGGATGGGTAAACTAATGGCTGAGAGAATGGATAAACTAATGGCTGAGGTAGTAAGTGAACTAATTCCTAAGCTAACTAGTGAATTAATGGCTGAGGGAATGAATGAATGAAGGGCTGCAGGAGGTTTATTAGTGGCTGCAAGAATGGGTGAAACAGTGGATGAGAATATGGCTGGCTTAATGTTGGAGAGAATGGGTGAATTAATGGTGAGGAATGGGTGAATTAGTGGGTGAAGGATTGGCTGAGTTAATGGCTGAGGGAAAACTGAGTAAATGGCTGAGGGAATGGGTGAATTAATGGAGGTGTGAATGAGTGAATTAGTGGATGGAGGAATGTGTGTATTAATGGCTGTGGGAATTGGTATATCAAAGGTGTTGGGAATGGATGAAATAATGGCTGAGGGGCTGGCTGAATTAATGGCCAGGATATGGGTGAAGTAACTGCTGAGTGAATGGGTGTATAGGCCTAAAACAATTGGTGTATAAATGGCTGATGAAATGGGTGAATTAATGGTTGAAAGAATGGGTGCATTGGTGGCCTAGAAAATGGGTGTATTAGTGGTTGAGGGAATGGTTGTATTAAAGGCATAAGACAATGGGTATATTATAGGTGAGGGAATAGGTGTATCAATGGCTCAGGGAATGGGTGTATTAAGGGCTGGGGGATAAGGTAAATTAATACTTGAGTTAATGGGTGAATTATTGCCTGAGGGAATGGTTGAAGTAATTCCTACGGTAATCAGTAAACTAATGGATGAGGGGATGGGTGAATGAATAGCTGCCTGGAAGAGGTGTATTAGTGGCTGAAAGAATGGGTGAAATAACGGGCGATAAAATGGCTGACTTAATGGTGGACAGAATGGATGAATTAATGACTGACGGAATGAGTCATAAGAGCTGAGGGAATGGGTGAATTAATGTGGAGGGAATGGCTGTATTAGTGGATGCGGGAGTGGGTGAACTAGTGGCATGAGGGAATGGCTACATTAATGGATTGAAGAATGGGTGTATTAATGGATGAGGGAATAGTGGAGGGAAAGGGTGAGTTAATAGCTGAGTGAATGGATGTATTTGAGTCTAACGGAATGGGTGAACCAATGTCTTAGGAAATGGGTGAATGTGGCTGACGAAATGGCTGAACCAATAGCTGAGGGAATAGGTGAATTAATGCCTGAGGAAATGGTTGAATTAACACCTGAGGGTATAGGTTAATTAATGGCTGAGGGAATGGGTGAATTACTGGCTGAGGGAATCATTATTAGGGATAAGGGAATGGGTGAATAATGGCATGAAGGAATAGGTGTGTCAGTGGCTGAGGTTTATCAACAGCAGAGGGAATGGGTGAATTAATAGCTAAAGGAATGGGTGAATTATGGCTGAGGGAATGTGTGAAGGAATGGCTGAGGGATTGGCTGAATTAATGGCCGAAAGAATGGGTGAATTAATGGGTGTGGGAATGTGTATTAAAGGCTGATGGAATTGGTGTATCAAAGGCTGAGAGGATGGCTGAATTAATGGCTGAGGGAATAGTTCAAGTAATGGCTGAGGGAATAGGTGAATTAAGGGCTGAGGTAGTGGGTGAATTAAAGGCTGAGGAAATGCATGTATTAGTTTGTTTGTTTTTTGTTTTGTTTTTTTGCGGTACGTGGGCCTCTCACTGTTGTGGCCTCTCCTGTTGCGGAGTACAGGCTGCGGACGCGCAGGCTCAGCGGCCACGGCTCACGGGCGCAGCCGCTCCGCGGCATGTGGGATCTTCCCGGACCAGGGCAGGAACCCGTATCCCCTGCATTGGCAGGCGCACTCTCAACCACTGTGCCACCAGGGAAGCCCCATGTATTAGTTTTTGAGGGAATAAATGAACAGTGGCTGAGCGATGGGTGTATCAATGTCCTGAGGGAATGGATGTATCAGTGGCATGAGGAAATGGGTGAATTAATGGCTGAGGGAATCAGTGAATTAGTGGCTATGGAATGGGTGTATTAGTGGCTAAACGAAAGAGTGTAATAATGACTGAAGGAAAGGGTGTATTAATGGTTGAGGGAATGGGTAAATTAATGGCAGGAGGCAACGGTTGTATTAATGCTGAGGAAATAGATGAATTAATGGCTGGGAGAATGGGTGTATTAATGGCATGAAGCACGGGTATATTCATGGGTGATGGAATGGATGAATTAATGGCTGAGAGGACTGGTGAATTAATGGAGAGGCAATGGATAAATTAAGGGCTGAGGGAGTGTGTGTGTAAGAGCTGACGGAAGGGGTAAATTAACGTCATGAGGGAATGGGTGACCTAATGGCTAAGGGAATGGGTGTATTAGACGTGAGGGAATGGGTGTATTAATGGCGGAAGGAATAGGTGAATTAATGGCTTAGGGAATGGGTGACATAATGGTCAAGGCAATGGCTCCATAATGGCATGAGGGAATGGATGAACTAATGGCTAAGAGAATGGCTTTTTTAGGCATGAGGGAATTGGTGTATTAATGGTAGAGGGAAGAGGTGAATTAATGGCTGAGTGAATGTGTAAAGTAATGACTGAGGGAATGAGTGTATTAATGGCTGAAGGAATAGATGAGTTAGTGACTCGGGGTATGGGTGAATTAATGGCTGAGGGATTGGCTGAATTAATGGCTGAGGAAATGGGTGAATTAATGGATGTGGGAATGTATGTATTAGTGCCTGAGGGAATTGGTGTATCAAAGGCTGAGGGAATGGCTAAAATAATGGCTGAGGATTAGTGGCTAAAGGAAAGTGTGATTGAGTGCCTGAAGGAATGGGTGTATTAAGGGATGAGGCAGTGGATAAACTAATGGCTCAGGGACCTGTGAACTAATGCTTGAGGTAACAGTGAGCTAATGGTTGAGCGAATGGGTTTATAACTGAGAAAGGGAATGGGTGTATTAATGGCATGAGGGCATGGGTGGACTAATTGCTGAGAGAATGGGTGTATTAGGCCTTAGGGAATTGGTGTAATAATGGCTGCCAGAATAGGTGAATTCTGGCTGAGGGAATGTGTGAAGTAATGACTAAAGGAATGAGTGTATTAGTGGCTGAGGGAATAGGTGAGTTAATGACTTAGAGATGGGTGACTTAATGGCTGAGAGAATGCCTGAATTAATGGCTGAGAGAAAAGGTGAATTAATGGATATGAGAATGGGTGAATTAATGGACGTGGGAATGTGTGTACAGTATTAATAGCTGAGGGAATTGGTGTATCGAAGGCTGAGAGAACGGCTGTATTAATGGCTGAGGGACTAGCTGAAGTAATGGCTGAGGGACTAGCTGAAGGAATGGCTGAAGGAATGTTTGCATTAGTGACCTAGGTTATGGGTGTATGAGTGGCTGAGGGAATGGGTGTATTAATGGATGCTGGAGTGTATGATTTAAGTGAAATGGAGAGGGACTTGCCTGGCAGTGTAGTGTTTAAGACTTCGCCTTCCAATGCAGGGGGTGTGGGTTTGATACCTGGTCCGGGAGCTAAGATCCCACATGCCTCGTGGCGAAAAAACAAAACGCAAAACAGAAACAATATTGTAGCAGTTTAAAAAGACCTGAAAAATGCTCATCATCAAAAAAAATTTTTTAACAATAAAATTAAAAAATCAAATGGAGAAATGTGTGTATTAATGGCTAAAGGAATGGTTGAGTTAATGGCCAAGAGAACGGTTGAATTAATGCTGAGAGAATGGGTGCATTGAAGACCTAGTAAATGGGTGTATTAGTGGCTGAGGGAATGAGTGAACTAATGGCAGAGGGAATGTGTGAATTAATGCCTGAAGGACTGGGTGGATTAGGGGATTACAGTATGGGTGAACTAAGGCAGAAAAAATGAGTGAATTAATGGTAGAGGGAATGGGTAAATTAATGGCTGAGGAAATGGATGAATTAATGGCTAGGGATGGGAGAATTAACAGACGGGTATGGGTGAATTAATGGATGGAGGAGTGTGTGTATTAATGGTTAAGGGAATTGCTGTATCAAAGGCTATGGGAATGGCTGAAATAATGGCTGAATTAATGACTGACACAGCAGGTGAATTAATACCTGAGAAAATGGGTGCATTAATTGCCGAAGATGTGGGTGTATTTGTGGCTGAGAGAATGGGGGAATGTCTGAAGAAATAGTTTAATTAATGGCTGAGAGAATGTCTCAGGGATTGGCTGAATTAATGGGTGAGAGAATGGGTGCATTAGTCGCCTAGAAAATGGTGTATTACTGTTTGAGGGAATGGGTGAACTAAGTTCTTAAGAAATGGGCGAATGTAGCTTATGGAATGGGTGAACTAATGGCTGATGTAATAGGTGAATTAATGCTTGGAGGAACTGGGTGCATTAGTGGCTTAGAGAATGAGTGAACTTATGGCAGAAAATAATTTGTGAATTAATAACTTACAGCAATGGTGGGTTAGTGGCTGACCAGATGGATGAATTAATAGGTGAAAGAAAGTTTATATTAGGGTTGAGGGTATGCATTAATTAATGCCAAGAGGAAGTGAGTGTATTAATGGCTGAGGGAATAGATGAATTAATGGCTGAAGGAATAGGTGTATTAATGGCATGAGGGAATGTGTATATTATACATAAGGGGATAGGTGTATTAATGGCTCAGGGAATGGGTGTATTAAAGGCTCAGGGAATAGGTGAATCAATGGTTGAGGGGATGGGTAAACTAATGGCTGAGAGAATGGATAAACTAATGCCTGAGGTAGTAAGTGAACTAATTCCTAAGCTAACTAGTGAATTAATGGCTGAGGGAATGAATGAATGAAGGGCTGCAGGAGGTTTATTAGTGGCTGCAAGAATGGGTGAAACAGTGGATGAGAATATGGCTGGCTTAATGTTGGAGAGAATGGGTGAATTAATGGTGAGGAATGGGTGATTTAGTGGGTGAAGGACTGGCTGAGTTAATGGCTGAGGGAAAACTGAATAAATGTCTGAGGCAATGGGTGAATTAATGGAGGTGTGCATGAGTGAATTAGTGGATGGGGGAGTGTGTATTAATGGTTGAGGAAATTGGTGTATCAAAGGCTTTGGGAATGGATGAAATAATGGCTGAGGGACTGGCCGTATTAATGGTGGGGATATGGGTGAACTAACTGCTGAGTCAATGGGTGTCTAGGCATAAAACAATTGGTGTATTAACGGCTGATGGAATGGGTGAATTAATGGTTGAAAGAATGGGTGCATTAGTGGTTGAGGGAATGGTTGTATTAATGGCATGAGGCAATGGGTATATTATAGGTGAAGGAATAGGTGTATCAATGGCTCAGGGAATGGGTGTATTAAGGGCTGAGGGATAAGGTGAATTAATAGTTAGGTTAATGGGTGAATTATTGCCTGAGGGAATGGTTGAAGTAATTCCTACGGTAATCAGTAAACTAATGGATGAGGGGATGGATGAATGAATAGCTGCTGGAAGAGATGTATTAGTGGCTGAAAGAATGGGTGAAATAATGGGTGATAAAATGGCTGACTTAATGGTGGACAGAATGGATGAATTAAAGGCTGACGGAATGAGTCATAAGAGCTGAGGGAATGGGTGAATTAATGTTGAGGGAATGTGTGTACTAGTGGATGAGGGAATGGGTACATTAATGGATTGAAGAATGGGTGTATTAATGGATGAGGGAATAGTGGAGGGAAAGGGTGAGTTAATAGCTGAGTGAATGGATGTCTTTGAGTCTAATGGAATGGGTGAACCAATGTCTTAGGAAATGGGTGAATGTGGCAGACGAAATGGCTGAACTAATAGGTGATGGAATAGGTGAATTAATGCCTGAGGAAATGGTTGAATTAACACCTGAGGGTATAGGTTAATTAATGGCTGAAGGAATGGGTGCATTAAAGGCTGAGGGAGTACTGAATTAACGACTGAGAGAATGGGTGTATTAGTGGGCTAGGAAATCGGTGTATGAGTGGCTGAGGGAATGGGTGAACGAATGTCTTAGGAAATGGGTGAATGTAGCTGATGGAATGGGTGAACTAACGGCGGGAGAATAGGTGAATTATTGCCTGAGGGAGTGGGTGCATTAGTGCCTTAGAGAATGAGTGGAAAGAGAAATGGTGGATAGAATGAGTGAAATATGACAGAGGGAATAGGTGAATGAATGATTTACGGAAATCGTGTGTTTGTGGCTGAGAGCATGAGTGAACTAACGGCTGAGAGAATGGATGAATTAATAGGTGGCGGAAAGCTTGTTTGAGGGCCGAGGGAATGGGTGAGTTAATGGCATGAAATGGGTGAATTAATGGCTGAGAGAATGGATATGTTAATGGCTGAGGGAGTAGATGGATTAATGGCTGAGGAAATGGCAGAATAGCTAAGGGAGTCTCTATTACTGCTGAGGAAATGGGTGAATTAATTCCTGAGAGAATGGATATGTTAATGGCTGAGGGAGTGGATGGATTAATGGCTGAGGAAATGGCTGACTAGCTGAGGGAGTCTCTATTACTGCTGAGGGAATGGGTGAATTACTGGCTGAGGGAATCATTATTAGGGAAAAGGGAATGGGTGAATAATGGCATGAAGGAATAGGTGTGTCAGTGGCTGAAGTTTATCAACAGCAGAGGGAATGGGTGAATTAATAGCTGAAGGAATGGGTGAATTATGGCTGAGGGAATGTGTGAAGGAATGGCTGAGGGATTGGCTGAATTAATGGCGGAGAGAATGGGTGAATTAATGGGTGTGGGAATGTGTATTAAAGGCTGATGGAATTGGTGTATCAAAGGCTGAGAGGATGGCTGAATTAATGGCTGAGGGAACAGTTCAAGTAATGGCTGAGGGAATAGGTGAATTAAGGGCTGAGGTAGTGGGTGAATTAAAGGCTGAGGAAATGCGTGTATTAGTTTGTTTTTTGTTTTGTTTTTTTGCAGTACGTGGGCCTCTCACTGTTGTGGCCTCTCGCGTTGCGGAGCACAGGCTGCGGTCGCGCAGGCTCAGCGGCCATGGCTCTGCGGCATGTGGGATCTTCCAGGACTGGGGCAGGAACCCGTGTCCCCTGCATTGGCAGGCGCACTCTCAATCACTGTGCCACCAGGGAAGCCCCATGTATTAGTTTTTGAGGGAATAAATGAACAGTGGCTGAGCGATGGGTGTATCAATGTCCTGAGGGAATGGATGTATCAGTGGCATGAGGAAATGGGTGAGTTAATGGCTAAGGGAATGAGTGAATTAGTGGCTATGGAATGGGTGTATTAGTGGCTAAGGGAATGAGTGTAATAATGACTGAAGGAAAGTGTGTATTAATGGTTGAGGGAATGGGTAAATTAATGGCAGGAGGCAACGGTTGTATTAATGCTGATGAAATAGATGAATTAATGGCTGGGAGAATGGGTGTATTAATGGCATGAAGCACGGGTGTATTAATGGGTGATGGAATGGATGAATTAATGGCTGAGAGGAGTGGTGAATTAATGGAGAGGCAATGGTGAATTAAGGGCTGAGGGAGTGTGTGCATAAGAGCTGAAGGAAGGGGTAAATTAATGTCACGAGGGAATGGGTGACCTAATGGCTAAGGGAATGGGTGTATTAGACGTGAGGGAATGGGTGTATTAATGGCGGAAGGAATAGGTGAATTAATGGCTTAGGGAATGGGTGACATAATGGTCAAGGCAATGGCTCCATAATGGCATGAGGGAATGGATGAACTAATGGCTAAGAGAATGGGTTTTTTAGGCATGAGGGAATTGGTGTATTAATGGCAGAGGGAAGAGGTGAATTAATGGCTGAGTGAATGTGTAAAGTAATGACTGAGGGAATGAGTGTATTAATGGCTGAAGGAATAGGTGAGTTAATGACTCAGGGTATGGGCGAATTAATGGCTGAGGGCTTGGCCAAATTAATGGTGGAGAATTAATGACTCAGTGATTGTCTCAATTAATGGCTGAGGAAATGGGTGAATTAATGGATGTGGGAATGTATGTATTAGTGCCTGAGGGAATTGGTGTATCAAAGGCTGAGGGGATGGTTTAAATAATGGCTTATGATTAGTGGCTAAAGGAAAGTGTGATTTAGTGCCTGAAGGAATGGGTGTATTAAGGGATGAGGCAATGGATAAACTTATGGCTCAGGGACCTGTGAACTAATGATTGAGGTAACAGTGAGCTAATGGTTGAGCGAATGGGTTTATAAATGAGAAAGTGAACGGGTGTATTAATGACATGAGGACATGGGTGGACTAATTGCTAAGAGAATGGGTGTATTAGGCCTTAGGGAATTGGTGTATTAATGGCTTCCAGAATAGGTGAATTCTGGCTGAGGGAATGTGTGAAGTAAAGACTAAAGGAATGAGTGTATTAGTGGCTGAGGGAATAGGTGAGTTAATGACTTAGAGATGGGTGACTTAATGGCTGAGAGAATGCCTGAATTAATGGCTGAGGGCAAAGGTAAATTAATGGATACGGGCATGGGTGAATCAATGAACGTGAGAATGTGTGTACAGTATTAATAGCTGAGGGAATTGGTGTATCAAAGGCTGAGAGAATGGCTGTGTTAATGGCTGAGGGACTAGCTGAAGTAATGGCTGAAGGAATGGGTGCATTAGTGACCTAGGTTATGGGTGTATGAGTGGCTGAGGGAATGGGTGTATTAGTGGATGCCGGAGTGTATGATTTAAATGAAATGGTGAGGGACTTGCCTGGCAGTCCAGTGTTTAAGACTTTGCCTTCGAATGCAGGGGGTTTGGTTTGATACCTCGTCGGGGAGCTAAGATCCCCCATGCCTCGGGGCCAAAAACCCGAACGTGAAACAGAAGCGATATTGTAGCAGTTTAAAAAGACTTTAAAAATGGTCATCATCAAAAAAATTTTTTTAAACAATAAAATAAAAAAAATGAAATGGAGAAATGTGTGTATTAGTGGCTAAGGGAATGGCTGAAATAATGGCCGAGAGAATGTTTGAATTAATGCTGAGAGAATGGGTGCATTGAATGCCTAGTAAATGGGTGTATTAGTGGTTGAGGGAATGAGTGAACTAATGGCGGAGGGAATGTGTGAATTAATGCCTGAAGGACTGGGTGGATTAGTGGATTACAATATGGGTGAACTAAGCTGGAAAGAATGGGTGAATTAATGGTAGAGTGAATGGGTAAATTAATGGCTGTGAAATGGATGAATTAATGGCTAGGGATCGGTGAATTAACAGATGGGTATGGGTGAATTAATGGATGGCGGAGTGTGTGTATTAATGGTTAAGGGAATTGCTGTATCAAAGGCCATGGGAATGGCTGAAATAATGGCTGAGGGATTGGCTGTATTAATGACGGACACAGCGGGTGAATTAATACCTGAGAAACTGGGTGCATTAGTGGCCGAAGATGTGGATGTATTTGTGGCTGAGAGAATGGGGGAATGGCTGAAGAAACAGTTTAATTAATGGCCGAGAGAATGTCTCAGGGATTGGCTGAATTAATGGGTGAGAGAATAGGTGCATTAGTCGCCTAGAAAACGGGTGTATTACTGTTTGAGGGAATGGGTGAACTAACTTCTTAAGAAATGGGCGAATGTAGCTTATAGAATGGGTGAACTACTGACTGATGTAATAGGTGAATTAATGCTTGGAGGAACTGGGTGCATTAGTGGCTTAGAGAATGAGTGAACTTATGGCAGAGAAAAATGGGTGAATTAATGACTTACGGAAATGGTGGGTTAGTGGCTGAGCGGATGGATGAATTAATAGCTGAAGGAAAGTTTGTATTAGGGTTGAGGGTATGCATTAATTAATGCCAAGAGGAAGTGAGTGTATTAATGGCTGAGGGAATAGATGAATTAATGGCTGAAGGAATGGGTGTATTAATGGCATGAGGGAATGTGTATGTTTTAGAAAAGGGGATAGGTGTATTAATGGCTCAGGGAATGGGTGTATTAAAGGCTCAGGGAATAGGTGAATTAATGGTTGAGGGGATGGGTAAATTAATGGCTGAGAGAATGGATAAACTAATGGCTGAGGTAGTAAGTGAACTAATTCCTAAGCTAACTAGTGAATTAATGGCTGAGGGAATGAATGAATGAAGGGCTGCAGAAGGTGTATTAGTGGCTACAAGAATGGGTGAAACAGTGGATGAGAATATGGCTGGCTTAATGTTGGAGAGAATGGGTGAATTAATGGTGAGGAATGGGTGATTTAGTGGGTGAAGGATTGGCTGAGTTAATGGCTGAGGAAAAACTGAATAAATGGCTGAGGGAATGGGTGAATTAATGGAGGTGTGCATGAGTGAATTAGTGGATGGGCGAGTGTGTGTATTAATGGTTGAGGGAATTGGTGTATCAAAGGCTTTGGGAATGGATGAAATAATGGCTGAGGGACTGTCTGAATTAATGGTGGGGATATGGGTGAACTAAGTGCTGAGTGAATGGGTGTCTAGGCGTAAAACAATTGGTGTATTAACGGCTGATGGAATGGGTGAATTAATGGTTGAAAGAATGGGTGCATTAGTGGTTGAGGGAATGGTTGTATTAATGGCATGAGGCAATGGGTATATTATAGATGAAGGAATAGGTGTATCAATGGCTCAGGGAATGGGTGTATTAAGGGCTGAGGGATAAGGTGAATTAATAGTTGAGTTAATGGGTGAATTATTGCCTGAGGGAATGGGTGAACTAATTCCTATGGTAATCAGTAAATTAATGGATGAGGGGATGGATGAATGAATAGCTGCCAGTAGAGGTGTATTAGTGGCTGAAAGAATGGGTGAAATAATGGGTGATAAAATGGCTGACTTAATGGTGGACAGAATGGATGAATTAATGGCTGACGGAATGAGTCATAACAGCTGAAGGAATGAGTGAATTAATGTGGAGGGAATGTGTGTACTAGTGAATGAGGGAATGGGTACATTAATGGATTGAAGAATGGGTGTATTAATGGATGAGGGAATAGTGGAGGGAAAGGGTGAGTTAATAGCTGAGTGAATGGATGTCTTTGAGTCTAATGGAATGGGTGAACCAATGTCTTAGGAAATGGGTGAATGTGGCAGACGAAATGGCTGAACTAATAGGTGATGGAATAGGTGAATTAATGCCTGAGGGAATGGTTGAATTAACACCTGAGGGTATAGGTTAATTAATGGCTGAAGGAATGGGTGCATTAAAGGCTGAGGGAGTACTGAATTAACGACTGAGAGAATGGGTGTATTAGTGGGCTAGGAAATCGGTGTATGAGTGGCTGAGGGAATGGGTGAACGAATGTCTTAGGAAATGGGTGAATGTGGCTGATGGAATGGGTGAACTAACAGCTGGGGAATAGGTGTATTAATGCCTGAGGGACTGGGTGCATTAGTGCCTTAGAGAATGAGTGGAAAGAGAAATGGTGGATAGAATGAGTGAAATATGGCAGAGGGAATAGGTGAATGAATGATTTACGGAAATCGTGTATTTGTGGCTGAGAGCATGAGTGAACTAACAGCGGAGAGAACGGATGAATTAATAGGTGGCGGAAAGCTTGTTTGAGGGCCAAGGAAATGGATGAGTTAATGGCATGAGGAAATGGGTGAATTAATGGCTGAGAGAATGGATATGTTAATGGCTGAGGGAGTAGATGGATTAATGGCTGAGGAAATGGCTGACTAGCTGAGGGAGTCTCTATTACTGCTGAGGGAATGGGTGAATTACTGGCTGAGGGAATCATTATTAGGGACAAGGGAATGGGTGAATAATGGCATGAAGGAATAGGTGTGTCAGTGGCTGAGGTTTATCAACAGCAGAGGGAATGGGTGAGTTAATAGCTGAAGGAATGGGTGGATTATTGCTGAGGGAATGTGTGAAGGAATGGCTGAGGGATTGGCTGAATTAATGGCCGAGAGAATGGGTGAATTAATGGGTGTGGGAATGTGTATTAATGGCTGATGGAATTGGTGTATCAAAGGCTGAGAGGATGGATGAATTAATGGCTGAGAGAATAGTTCAAGTAATGGCTGAGGGAATAGGTGAGTTAAGGGCTGAGGTGGTGGGTGAATTAAAGGCTGAGAAAATGCATGTATTAGTTTGTTTGTTTTTTATTTTGTTTTTTGTGGTACTCAGGCCTCTCACTGTTGTGGCCTCTCCCGTTGCGGAGCACAGGCTGCAGATGCGCAGGCTCAGCGGCCATGGCTCACAGGCCCAGCCACTCTGCGGCATGTGGGATCTTCCCGGACCGGGGCACGAACCCGTGTCCCCTGCATTGGCAGGCGCACTCTCAACCACTGTGCCACCAGGGAAGCCCCATGTATTAGTTTTTGAGGGAATAAATGAACAGTGGCTGAGCGATGGGTGTATCAATGTCCTGAGGGAATGGATGTATCAGTGGCATGAGGAAATGGGTGAATGAATGGCTAAGGGAATGAGTGAATTAGTGGCTATGGAATGGGTGTATTAGTGGCTAAGGGAATGAGTGAAATAATGACTGAAGGAAAGGGTGTATTAATGGTTGAGGGAATGGGTAAATTAATGGCACAGGCAACGGTTGTATTAATGCTGAGGAAGTAGATGAATTAATGGCCAGGAGAATGGGTGTATTAGTGGCATGAAGCACGGGTATGTTAATGGGTGATGGAATAGATGCATTAATGGCTGAGAGGAGTGGTGAATTAATGGAGAGGCAATGGATGAATTAAGGGCTGAGGGAGTGTGTGTATAAGAGCTGACGGAAGGGGTAAATTAATGTCATGAGGGAATGGGTGACCTAATGGCTAAGGGAATGGGTGTATTAGACGTGAGGGAATGGGTGTATTAATGGCAGAAGGAATAGGTGAATTAATGGCTTAGGGAATGGGTGACATAATGGTCAAGGCAATGGCTCCATAATGGCATGAGGGAATGGATGAACTAATGGCTAAGAGAATGGGTTTTTTAGGCATGAGGGAATTGGTGTATTAGTGGCAGAGGGAAGAGGTGAATTAATGGCTGAGTGAATGTGTAAAGTAATGATTGAGGGAATGAGTGTATTAATGGCTGAAGGAATAGGTGAGTTAATGACTCAGGGTATGGGTGAATTAATGGCTGAGGGCTTGGCTGAATTAATGGTGGAAAGAATGCCTGAATTAATGGTTCAGGGATTGTCTCAATTAATGGCTGAGGAAATGGGTGAATTAATGGATGTGGGAATGTATGTATTAGTGCCTGAGGGAAGTGGTGTATCAAAGGCTGAGGGAATGGTTTAAATAATGGTTTATGATTAGTGGCTAAAGGAAAGTGTGATTGAGTGCCTGAAGGAATGGGAGTATTGAGGGATAAGGCAATGGATAAACTAATGGCTCAGGGACCTGTGAACTAATGATTGAGGTAATGGTGAACTAATGGTTGAGCGAATGGGTTCATAAATGAGAAAGGGAACGGGTGTATTAATGGCATGAGGGCATGGGTGGACTAATTGCAAAGAGAATGGGTGTATTAGGCCTTAGGGAATTGGTGTATTAATGGCTGCCAGAATAGGTGAATTCTGGCTGAGGGAATGTGTGAAGTAATGACTAAAGGAATGAGTGTATTAGTGGCTGAGGGAATAAGTGAGTTAATGACTTAGAGATGAGTGGCTTAATGGCTGAGAGAATGCCTGAATTAATGGCTGAGAGAAAAGGTGAATTAATGGATATGAGAATGGGTGAATTAATGGACGTGGGAATGTGTGTACAGTATTAATAGCTGAGGGAATTGGTGCATGAAAGGCTGAGAGAATGGCTGTATTAATGGCTGAGGGACTAGCTGAAGTAATGGCTGAAGGAATGTTTGCATTAGTGACCTAGGTTATGGGTGTATGAGTGGCTGAGGGAATGGGTGTATTAATGGATGCCGGAGTGTATGATTTAAATGAAATGGAGAGGGACTTGCCTGGCAGTGCAGTGTTTAAGACTTCGCCTTCCAATGCAGGGAGTGTGGGTTTGATACCTGGTCTGGGAGCTAAGGTCCCACATGCCTCACAGCCAAAAACCCGAACATGAAACAGAAGCGATATTGTAGCAGTTTAAAAAGACCTTAAAAATGGTCATCATCAAAAAGAATTTTTTAAACAATAAAATAAAAAAATGCAACGGAGAAATCTGTATTAATGGCTAAGGGACTGGCTGAATTAATGGCTTAGAGAATGGTTGAATTAATGCTGAGAGGATGGGTGCATTGAATGCCTAGTAAATGGGTATATTAGTGGTTGAGGCAATGAGTGAACTAATGGCAGAGGGAATATGTGAATTAATGCCTGAAGTACTGGCTGGACTAGTGGATTACAGTATGGTTGAACTAAGGTGGATAGAATGGCTGAATTAATGGTAGAGGGAATGGGTAAATTAATGGCTGAGGAAATGGATGAATTAATGGCTAGGGATCGGTGAATTAACAGATGGTATGGGTGAATTAATGGATGGAGGAGTGTGTGTATTAATGGTTAAGGGAATTGCTATATCAAAGGCTATGGGAATGGCTGAAATAATGGCTGAGGGATTGGCTGTATTAATGATGGACACAGCAGGTGAATTAATACCTGAGAAAATGGGTGCATTAGTGGCCAAAGATGTGGGTGTATTTGTGGCTGAGAGAATGGGGGAATGTCTGAAGAAACAGTTTAATTAATGGCCGAGAGAATGTCTCAGGGATTGGCTGAATTAATGGGTGAGAGAATGGGTGCATTAGTCACCTAGAAAACGGGTGTTTTACTGTTTGAGGGAATGGGTGAACTAACTTCTTAAGAAATGGGCGAATGTAGCTTATGGAATGGGTGAACTAATAGCTGATGTAATAGGTGAATTAATGCTTGGAGGAACTGGGTGCATTAGTGGCTGAATGACTGAACTTATGGCAGAGAAAAATGGTTGAATTAATGACTTACGGAAATGGTGGGTTAGTGGCTGAGCAGACGGATGAATTAATAGCTGAAGGAAAGTTTGTATTAGGGTTGAGGGTATGCATTAATTAATGCCAAGAGGAAGTGAGTGTATTAATGGCTGAGGGAATAGATGAATTAATGGCTGAAGGAATGGGTGTATTAATGGCATGAGGGAATGTGCATATTATAGATAAGGGGATAGGTGTATTAATGGCTCATGGAATGGGTGTATTAAAGGCTCAGGGAATAGGTGAATTAATGGTTGAGGGGATGGGTAAACTAATGGCTGAGAGAATGGATAAACTAATGGCTGAGGTAGTAAGTGAACTAATTCCTAAGCTAACTAGTGAATTAATGGCTGAGGGAATGAATGAATGAAGGGCTGCAGGAGGCTTATTAGTGGCTGCAAGAATGGGTGAAACAGTGGATGAGAATATGGCTGGCTTAATGTTGTAAAGAATGGGTGAATTAATGGTGAGGAATGGGTGAATTAATGGTGAGGAATGGGTGATTTAGTGGGTGAAGGATTGGCTGAGTTAATGGCTGAGGGAAAACTGAATAAATGGCTGAGGGAATGGGTGAATTTACACCTGAGGTTATAGGTTAATTAATGGCTGAAGGAATGGGTGAATTAAAGGCTGAGGGAGTACTGAATTAACGACTGAGAGAATGGGTGTATTAGTGGGCTGGGAAATCGGTATATCAGTGGTTGAGGGAATGGGTGAACGAATGTCTTAGGAAATGGGTGAATGTAGCTGATGGAATGGGTGAACTAATGGCGGGGGAGTAGGTGAATTAATGCCTGAGGGACTGGGTGCATTAGTGCCTTAGAGAATGAGTGGAAAGAGAAATGGTGGATAGAATGAGTGAAATATGACAGAGGGAATAGGTGAATGAATGATTTACCGAAATCGTGTGTTTGTGGCTGAGAGCATGAGTGAACTAACGGCTGAGAGAATGGATGAATTAATAGGTGGCGGAAAGCTTGTTTGAGGGCCGAGGGAATGGGTGAGTTAATGGCATGAGGAAATGGGTGAATTAATGGCTGAGAGAATGGATATGTTAATGGCTGAGGGAGTAGATGGATTAATGGCTGAGGAAATGGCAGAATAGCTAAGGGAGTCTCTATTACTGCTGAGGAAATGGGTGAATTAATTGCTGAGAGAATGGATATGTTAATGGCTGAGGGAGTGGATGGATTAATGGCTGAGGAAATGGCTGACTAGCTGAGGGAGTCTCTATTACCGCTGAGGGAATGGGTGAATTACTGGCTGAGGGAATCATTATTAGGGACAAGGGAATGGGTGAATAATGGCATGAAGGAATAGGTGTGTCAGTGGCTGAGGTTTATCAACAGCAGAGGGAATGGGTGAGTTAATAGCTGAAGGAATGGGTGGATTATTGCTGAGGGAATGTGTGAAGGAATGGCTGAGGGATTGGCTGAATTAATGGTGCAGAGAATGACTGAATTAATGGCTCAGGGATTGTCCCAATTAATGGCTGAGGAAGTGGCTGATTTAATGCATGTGGGAATGTATGTATTAGTGCCTGAGGGAATTGGTGTATCAAAGGCTGAGGGAATGGCTTAAATAATGGCTGAGGATTAGTGGCTAAATGAAAGTGTGATTGAGTGCCTGAGGGAATGGGAGTATTAAGGGATGGGGCAATGGATAAACTAATGGGTCAGGGACCTGTGAACTAATGATTGAGGTAACAGTGAACTAATGGTTGAGCGAATGGGTTTATAAATGAGAAAGGGAATGGGTGTATTAATGGCATGAGGGCATGTGTGGACTAATTGCTAAGAAAATGGGTGTATTAGGCCTTAGGGAATTGGTGTATTAATGGCTGCCAGAATAGGTGAATTCTGGCTGAGGGAATGTGTGAAGTAAAGACTAAAGGAATGAGTGTATTAGTGGCTGAGGGAATAGGTTAGTTAATGACTTAAAGATGGGTGACTTAATGGCTGAGAGAATGCCTGAATTAATGGCTGAGAGAAAAGGTGAATTAATGGATACGGGAATGTGTGAATTAATGGACGTGGGAATTTGTTTACAGTATTAATAGCTGAGGGAATTGGTGTATGAAAGCCTGAGAGAATGGCTGTATCAATGGCTGAAGGACTAGCTGAAGTAATGGTTGAAGGAATGGGTGCATTAGTGACCTAGTTTATGGTTGTATGAGTGGCTGAGGCAATCGGTGTATTAATGGATGCCGGAGTGTATGATTTAAGTGAAATGGAGAGGGACTTGCCTGGCAGTGCAGTGTTTAAGACTTCGCATTACAATGCACGGGGTGTGGGTTTGATACCTGGTTGGGGAGCTAAGATCCCACAGGCCTCGCGGCCAAAAACCAAAATATAAAACAGAAGCAATATTGTAGCAGTTTAAAAAGACCTTAAAAATGGTCATCATCAAAAAAGTTCTTTTCAACAATAATATAAAAAAATGCAATGGAGAAATGTGTGTATTAATGGCCAAGGGAATGGCTGAGAGAATGGTTGAATTAATGCTGAGAGGATGGGTGCATTGAAGGCCTAGTAAATGGGTGTATTAGTGGTTGAGGGAATGAGTGAACTAATGGCAGAGGGAATATGTGAATTAATGCCTGAAGGACTGGGTGGATTAGTGAATTACAGTATGGGTGAACTAAGGCGGAAAGAGTGGGTGAGGTAATGGTAGAGGGAATAGGTAAATTAATGGCTGAGGAAATGGATGAATTAATGGCTAGGGATGGGTGAATTAACAGATGGGTATGGCTGAATTAATGGATGGAGGAGTGTATGTATTAATGGTTAAGGGAATTGTTATACCAAAGGCCATGATAATGGCTGAGGGATTGGCTGTTTTAATGACTGACACAGCAGGTGAATTAATACCTGAGAAAATGCGTGCATTAATGGCTGAAGATGTGGGTGTATTTGTGGCTGAGAGAATGGGGGAATATCTGAAGAAATAGTTTAATTAATGGCTGAGAGAATGTCTCAGGGATTGGCTGAATTAATGGGTGAGAGAATAGGTGCATTAGTCGCCTAGAAAACGGGTGTATTACTGTTTGAGGGAATGGGTGAACTAATTTCTTAAGAAATGGGCGAATGTAGCTTATAGAATGGGTGAACTACTGACTGATGTAATAGGTGAATTAATGCTTGGAGGAACTGGGTGCATTAGTGGCTTAGAGAATGAGTGAACTTATGGCAGAAAAAAATGGGTGAATTAATGACTTACGGAAATGGTGGGTTAGTGGCTGAGCGGATGGATGAATTAATAGGTGAAGGAAAGTTTGTATTAGGGTTGAGAGTATGCACTAATTAATGCCAAGAGGAAGTGAGTGTATTAATGGCTGAGGGAATAGATGAATTAATGGCTGAAGGAATGGGTGTATTAATGGCATGAGGGAATGTGTATATTATAGATAAGGGGATAGGTGTATTAATGGCTCAGGGAATGGGTGTTTTAAAGGCTCAGGGAATAGGTGAATTAATGGTTGAGGGGATGGGTAAACTAATGGCTGAGAGAATGGATAAACTAATGGCTGAGGTAGTGAGTGAACTAATTCCTAAGTTAACTAGTGAATTAATGGCTGAGGGAATGAATGAGTGAATGGCTGCAGGAGGTGTATTAGTGGCTGCAAGAATGGGTGAAACAGTGGATGAGAATATGGCTGGCTTAATGTTGGAGAGAATGGGTGAATTAATGGTGAGGAATGGGTGATTTAGTGGGTGAAGGATTGGCTGAGTTAATGGCTGAGGGAAAACTGAATAAATGGCTGAGGGAATGGGTGAATTAATGGAGGTGTGCATGAGTGTGAATTAGTGGATGGGGGAATGTGTGTATTAATGGTTGAGGGAATTGGTGTATCAAAGGCTTTGGGAATGGATGAAATAATGGCTGAGGGACTGGCTGAATTAATGGCGGGTATATATGTGAACTAACTGCTGAGTGAATGGGTGTCTAGGCATAAAACAATTGGTGTATTAATGGCTGATGGAATGGGTGAATTAATGGTTGAAAGAATGGGTGCATTAGTGGCCTAGAAAATGGGTGTATTAGTGTTTGAGGGAATGGTTGTATTAATGGCATGAGACAATGGGTATATTATAGATGAAGGAATAGGTGTATCAATGGCTCAGGGAATGGGTGTATTAAGGGCTGAGGGATAAGGTGAATTAATAGTTGAGTTAATGGGTGGATTGTTGCCTGAGGAAATGGGTGAACTAATTCCTATGGTAATCAGTAAACTAATGGATGAGGGGATGGATGAATGAATAGCTGCCTGGAAGAGGTGTATTAGTGGCTGAAAGAATGGGTGAAATAATGGGTGATAAAATGGCTGACTTAATGGTGGACAGAATGGATGAATTAATGGCTGACGGAATGAGTCATAACAGCTGAGGGAATGGGTGAATTAATGTGGAGGGAATGGCTGTATTAGTGGATGAGGGAATGGATGAACTAGTGGCATGAGGGAATGGGTACATTAATGGATTGAAGAATGGGTGTATTAATGGATGAGGGAAAGCAGAGGGAGAGGGTGAGTTAATAGCTGAGTGAATGAATGTCTTTGAGTCTAATGGAATGGGTGAACCAATGTCTTAGGAAATGGGTGAATGTGGCTGTCGAAATGGCTGAACTAATATCTGAGGGAATAGGTGAATTAATGCCTGAGGGAATGGTTGAATTAACACCTGAGGGTATAGGTTAATTAATGGCTGAAGGAATGGGTGCATTAAAGGCTGAGGGAGTACTGAGTTAACGACTGAGAGAATGGGTGTATTAGTGGGCTTGGAAATCAGTATATCAGTGGCTGAGGGAATGGGTGAACAAATGTCTTAGGAAATGGGTGAATGTAGCTGATGGAATGGGTGAACTAACAGCTGGGGAATAGGTGTATTAATGCCTGAGGGACTGGGTGCATTAGTGCCTTAGAGAATGAGTGGAAAGAGAAATGGTGGATAGAATGAGTGAAATATGGCAGAGGGAATAGGTGAATGAATGGTTTACGGAAATCGTGTATTTGTGGCTGAGAGCGTGAGTGAACTAACGGCTGAGAGAATGGATGAATTAATAGGTGGCGGAAAGCTTGTTTGAGGGCCAAGGGAATGGGTGAGTTAATGGCATGAGGAAATGGGTGAATTAATGGCTGAGAGAATGGATATGTTAATGGCTGAGGGAGTGGATGGATTAATGGCTGAGGAAATGGCTGACTAGCTGAGGGAGTCTCTATTGCCGCTGAGGGAATGGGTGAATTACTGGCTGAGGGAATCATTATTAGGGACAAGGGAATGGGTGAATAATGGCATGAAGGAATAGGTGTGTCAGTGGCTGAGGTTTATCAACAGCAGAGGGAATGGGTGAGTTAATAGCTGAAGAAATGGGTGAATTATGGCTGAGGGAATGTGTGAAGGAATGGCTGAGGGATTGGCTGAATTAATGGGTGTGGGAATGTGTATTAATGGCTGATGGAATTGGTGTATCAAAAGCTGAAAGGATGGCTGGATTAATGGCTGAGGGAATAGTTTAAGTAATGGCTGAAGGAATAGGTGAATTAAGGGCTGAAGTGGTGGGTGAATTAAAGGGTGAAGAAATGCATGTAGTAGTTTTTGAGGGAATAAATGAACAATGGCTGAGCGATGCGTGTATCAGTGTCATGAGGGAATGGATGTATCAGTGGCATGAGGAAATGGGTGAATGAATGGCTAAGGGAATGAGTGAATTAGTGGCTATGGAATGGGTTTATTAGTGGCTAAGGGAATGAGTGTAATAATGACTGAAGGATAGGGTGTATTAATGGTTGAGGGAATGGGTAAATTAATGGCAGGAGGCAACAGTTGTATTAATGCTGATGAAATAGCTGAATTAATGGTCGGGAGAATGGGTGTATTAATGGCATGAAGCACGGGTATATTAATGGGTGATGGAATGGATGAATTAATGGCTGAGAGGAGTGGTGAATTAATGGAGAGGCAATGGATGAATTAAGGGCTGAGGGAGTGTGTGTATAAGAGCTGAAGGAAGGGGTAAATTAATGTCATGAGGGAATGGGTGACCTAATGGTTAAGGGAATGGGTGTATTAGATGTGAGGGAATGGGTGTATTAATGGTGGAAGGAATAGGTGAATTAATGGCTTAGGGATTGGGTGAACTTTGGCTGAAGGTATAGGTAAATTAATGGCTGAAGTAATGGGTGAGTTAATGGCAAGGGAATGGGTGGATGAATGGCATAAGGAAATGGCTATATTAATGCCTGTTGGAATAGATAAATTAATAGCTGAGGCAATGGTTGAATTTATGGCTGCGTGAATGCATGTATTCGTTTTTGAGGAAATAAATGAACAACCGCCGAGGGATGGGTGTATCGGTATCTTGAAGGAAAGTTGTATTAATGGCTGAGGGAATGGATGAATTATTTGCTGTGGGAAGAGGTCAATTAATGTTGAGGGAATGGGTGAATTTTGGCTGAGGGGGTGGGTGAACTACTTCTAATAGAATTAGTGAATTAATGGCTGAAGGAATGGATAAATGAATAGCTGCAGAATAAGTGTATTAGTGGCTGAAAGAATGGGTGAAATAATGGAAGATAAAATGGCTGACTTAATGGTGATGAGTATGGCTGAATTAATGGCTGAGGGAATGGCTTAGTTAAATAGCTGAGGGAAACCGGTGAGTTAATGGCTGAATGAATGGGAGTATTATAGTTTAAAGGAACAGGTAAACTAG
Source organism: Hyperoodon ampullatus (assembly GCF_949752795.1). Classification (NCBI taxonomy): domain Eukaryota; kingdom Metazoa; phylum Chordata; class Mammalia; order Artiodactyla; family Ziphiidae; genus Hyperoodon; species Hyperoodon ampullatus. The sequence goes on along the minus strand of NC_136923.1, from coordinate 4,308,984 downwards.
AGGGTGAACTAAGTCGTAGGAAATTGGTGAATGTGGCTGATGGAATGGGTGGTGTAAGGGCTGAGGGAATAGGTGAATTAATGCCTGGGGGAATGGGTGAATTAATGGCTGAGAGTATAGGTGAATTAAGGGCTGAGGGAATGGGGAATTAAAGGCTGAGGGATGGGCTGAATTAATGAATGAGGGATTTACTTAATTAATGGTTTAAGGAATGCCTGAATTAATGGCTAAGGGAATGGGTCAATTATGGAGGCCTGAATAGGTAATAAAAGGATTGGGGAATCTGTATTAATGGTTGAGGGAATTGGTGTATCAGAGGCTAAGTAAATGGCTGAATTAATGGCTGAGGGACTGGCTGAATTAATGTCTGAAGGAATGAGTAAATTAATTGATGGGGGGATGTATGTATTAATGGCTAAAGTAATAGGTGATTTAATGTAATAGGTGAATTAATGGCTGAGGGGTGGGCTGAATTAATGGCTACGGGAAAGGGTGAATTAAAGGCAGAGAGAATGTGTGTATAGGGCTGAGGGAATGGGTAAATTAATAGCATGCGGAAATGGGTGTATTAGTGGCTGAGGAAATGGGTGAATTAATGGCCAAGCTAATGACTATTAATAACATGAGGGAATGGGTGAACAAATCACTGAGGGAATAGGTGTATTAATGACTAAGGAATGGGTGAATTAATGGCTGAGTGAATGGGTGTATTGGGGGCTGAGGGAATGGGTGAATTAATGGCTGAGGAAATGGGTGCACTAATGGCTGAGGGAAGGGGTGTATTAATGTCATGAGGGAATGGGTATATAATGGCTGTGGGAATGGGTGAATTAATGGCAGAGAGGAGTGGTGAATTAGGGCATGAGGAAATGTGTGTATTAATGGCCGAGGCAATAGATGCATTAATGACAGAGGGAATTGCTGTATTAATGGTATGAGGGGATGGGTATATTAATGGATGAAGAAATGGGTGTATCAGTGGCTGAGGGAATGTGTGAACCAGTTCCTGAGGGCATGGGTGTATTAGGCATAAGGAAATTGGTGTAAAATGGTTGAGGTTCTAAGTGAATTAATGGCTGAGAGAATGGCTAAATTAATGAATTCGGGATTGGATAAATTATTGGCTACGGGAATGTCTGAATTAATGTCTGAGGGAATGGGTAAATTAAGGGATGGGGGATGTGTGTATTAGTGGTTGCGGGAACTGTTGTTTCAAAGGCTGAGGGAATGGTTGAGTAATCATTAAAGGGAAGGGAGAATCAGTGGCTGATGGAATGAATGAATTAACAGCTGAAGGAATTGGTGATTTAAATACAGATGGAATGGGTGTATTAATGGCTGAGGGATTAGCTGAGTTAATGGCTGAGGATATGGGTGAACTAATCAGTGACCGAATGCGTAGGTATATGAGGCATAAAGGTGTATTAATGACTGAGGGAATAGGTGTAATAATGGCAGAGGGATTGGCTGAATTAATGACTGAGGGAATGGGTGAATAAGTGACTGAGAGAACGGTTGCAATAGTGGCTGAAAAATTGGTGTATTAGTGGTTGAGGGAATGGGTGAACTAATGTCTTAGGAAATGGGTGAATATGGCTGTCAGAATGAGTGCACTAATGGCTGAGAGAATGCGTGAATCAATCCCTGAGGAACTGGGTGCATTAGTGGCTTAGACAGTGAGTGAACTAATGGCAAAAAGAATGTGTGAATTAATGGCAGGGGCAATGGGTGAATTAATGACTTCCTCAAATGGTATATTGGTGGCTGAGAGAACTGGGTAAACTAATGGCTGAGAGAATGTACATATTAATAGCTGACGAAAAGGTATTAGGACTGATGGATTGCATGAATTAATGGCATGAGGAAATGGGTGTATTAATGGCTGAGAAATGGGTGATTTCATGACTGAGGGGATGTGTGAAGTAATGGCTGAGGAAATGAGTGTATTAATGGCTGAGGGAATAGATGAATTAATGCCTGAGGAACTGGGTGCATTAGTGGTTGGACAATAAGTAAACTAATGGCAGAAAGAATGGGTGAATTAATGGCAGAAGTAATGGGTGAATTAACGACTTCTGGAAATGGTGTATTGATGGCTGAGAGAACGGGAGAACTAATGGCTGAGAGAATGGATGTATTAATAGCTGACGAAAAGTTTGTATTAGGACTGGCGGCTTGTGTGAATTAACGGCATGAGGAAATGGGTATATTAATGGCTGAGAGAATGGGTGAATTCATGGCTGAGGGAATGTGTGAAGTAATGGCTGAGGGAATGAGTGTATTAATGACTGAGGGAATAGGTGAGTTAATGACTGAGGGAATGGGTGAATTAATGGCTTAAGCATTGGCTGAATAAATGGCTGAGAGAATACCACAATTAATGGCTGAGGGTAAGAGTGAATTAATGGATGTGGGCATTGTGTGTATTAATGGCTGAAGGTACTGGTGTATCAAAATCTGAAGGAATGGTTGAATAAATGGCTGAGGAAATAGTTGAATAACAGCTGAAAATGGGTAAATTAATGACTTATGGAATGGGTGAATTAATGGCTTAGGGAATGGGTGAATTAATGGCTGAGGGAATGAGTGAAATAAGGACTGAATGGATGAATTAAAGGCTAAGGGAATGTGGGTATTATGGCTGAAGAAATGGGTAAATTAATGGCCTGAAGAAATGAGTGTATTAGTCACGGAGGGAATGGGTATATTTGTAGGTGAGGGAATGGATGAATTAATGGTGAAGGAATGGGTGTAGTAAGGGCTGAGGCAATGGATAAACTAATGGCTAAGGGAATCTGTGAATTAATGATTGAGGGAATGGTGAACCAATGGCTTAAGGATTGGGTTTATTAATGACATGAGGGAATGGGAGTATTAATGTCATGAGGGAATGGGTGAACTAATCACTAAAGGAATGGGTTTATTAGGCCTGAGGGTATTGGTGTATTAATGGCTGATGGAATAGGTGAATTAATGGCTAAGGGAATGAGTGTATTAATGGCTGAGGTAATAGGTGAGTTAATGATGCAGGGAAAGAGTGAATCAATGGCTGAGGGATTGGCTGAATTAATGGCTAAGGGAAAGGGTGAATTAATGGCTGAGAGGATGGGTGTATTAATGGCATGAGGCAATGGGTATATTAATGTGTGATGGAATGGATGAATTAATGGAGAGGGAATGGGTGAATTAAAGGGTGAGGGAATGGGTGAATTAAAGGGTGAGGGAATGTGTGTATAGGGCTGAGGGAACAGGTAAATTAATGGCATGAGGAAATGTGTGTATTAATGACTGAGGGAATAGACAATTTAATGCCTGAGCTTATGGGTGTATTAATGGCATGAGGGATAGGTGTATTAATTGATGAAGGAATGGGTGTATCAATGGCTGATGGAATGGGGGAATTAATCGCTGAGGGAATAGGTGTATTAGTGGCTGAGGGGATGGGTGAATTAATGGCTGAGAGGACTGGTGAATTAATGGCATGAGGAAATGTGTAATGGCTGAGGGAATAGATGAATTAATGACTGAGGGAATGGGTGTATTAATGGCATGAGGGAATGGGTATATTAATGGATGAAGGAAAGGGTGTATCAATGGCTGAGAGAATGTGTGAAATAATCATGAGGGGATGTGTGTATTAGGCATGAGAAATTGATGTAAAAATGGCTGAGGGTATAGGTGAATTAATGGTTGAGGGTATAAGTGGATTAATCGCTGAGGGAATGGCTGAATTAATGGATTCAGGATTGGCTGAATTATTGGCTTCTGGGAATGTCTGAATTAATGTCTGAGGGAATGGCTAAATTAATGGTTGGGGGGATATGTGTATTAACAGTTGCGGGAACTGGTGTTTCAAAGGCTGAAGGAATGGTTGAGTAATGGTTAAAGGGAAGGGAGAATCAGTGGCTGAGGGAATGAGTATAATGATAGCTAAAGGAATTGGTGATTTAAATTCAGATGGAATGGGTCTATTAATGGCTGAGGGAATGGTTGAAATAATTGCTGAATTAACAGGTGAAGTAATGGCATGAGGGAATGGGTGTATTAATGGCTGTGGGAAGGGGTGAATTAATGGCTGAGGGAATGGATGTATTAGACCTGTGGGAATTGGTTTATTAATGGCTGAAGGTATAGGTGAGTTAATGGCTCAGGAAATGGGTGAATTATTGGCTGAGGGAATATGTGAAGTAATGGATGAGGGAATGTATTAACTAATGGCTGAGGGAATGAGTATATAATGGCTAAGGCAATAGGTGAGGGCATGGTGAATTAATGGCTGAGGGGTTGGCTGAATTAATGGCTGAGTGAAAGGGTGAATTAGTGAATCCAGGCATGGCTGAATTAATGGCTGGCAGAATGGGTGAATTAATGGCTGAGGTAATGGTGTTTTAGTGGTGGAGTAAATGGAATCATTAATGGCTGAGCAAATGGAATCATTAATGGCTGAGGGAATGGGTATATTGGTGGCTGTGGGAATGAGTGAATTAATGGCTGAGGGAAGGGGTGAATTAATGGGTGTATTAATGGCTGAGGGAATAGATGAATTGATGGCTTAGGGAATCATATTAATAGCATGGGGGAATTGGTGACCCATTAGGGAATGGTTCATTACTGGCACTAGAAAATGGGTGAAGTAATGGCTGAGGCAGTGGATGTATTGGGATGAGGAACTTGGTGTATTAATGGCTGAGGGAATAGGTGAATTAATCATTTAGGGAACAAGATAAAAAGCCCAGAAATAAACCCACGCACCTATGGTCAATTATCTACAACAAAAGAGGCAAGACTATAAAATGGAGGAAAGACAATCTCTTCAATAAATGGTGCTGGAAACACTGGACTGCTACATGTGCAAAAATGGAATTAGAACATTCTTTAACACTATACACAAGAATAACTCAAAATGGATTAAAGACCTAAATGTAAGACCAGATACCATAAAACTCTTAGAGGAAAACATAGGTGGAACACTCTGACATAAATTGCAGCAATATCTTTTTCGATCCATCTCCCAGAGTAATGGAAGTAAAAACAAAAACAAATGGGACCTAATTAAACTGAAAAGCTTTTGCACAGCAAAGGAAATCATAAACAGAACAAAAAGACAGCCCAGAGAATGGGAGAAAATATTTGCTAACAATGTGACAGACAAAGGATTAATCTCTAAAATTTACAAACAACCCAATCAAAAAATGGGCAGAAGATCTAAAGAGACATTTCTCCAAAGAAGACATACAGATGGCCAACAGGCACATGAAAAGATGCTCAAGATCACTAATTATTAGAGAAATGCAAATCAAAACTACAATGAGGTATCACCTCACACCAGTTGGAATGGCCATCACCAAAATATCTGCAAACAATAAATGCTGGAGAGGGTGTGGAGAAAAGGGAACACTGCTGCACTGTTGGTGGGAATGTAAATTGGTGCAGCCACTATGGAGAACAGTATGGAGGTTCCTTAAAAAAACTAAAAATAGAGCTACCATATGATCCAGCAATCCCACTCTTTGGCATATATCCACTGAAAAACATGGTTCGAAAGGATACATACACCCCAATGTTCATTGTAGCACTGTTTACAATAGCCAAGACATGGAAGCAACCTAAACTTCCATCAGCAGAAGAATGGATAAAGAAGATGTACATATATGCAATGGAATATTTCTCAGCTATTAAAAAGAATGACATAAAGCCACTTGTAGCAACATGGATGGACCTGGAGAATATTATACTAAGTGAAGTAAGTCAGGCAGAGAAAAACAAATATATGATATTGCTTATATGCAGCATACAAAAAAAGATAACAAATAAACTTATTTACAAAACAGAAACGGACTGACAGACTTAGAGAACGAAATTATGGTTACCAAGGGGGATGGTGGGCAGGAAGGGATAGATTGGGAGTTTGGGATTGACGTGTACACACTGCTATATTTAAAATAAAGTGCCTTTCCAGGCTTCCCTGGTGGCACAGTGGCTAAGAATCCGCCTGCCAATTCAGGGGACACGGGTTCGAGCCCTGGTCCGGGAAGATCCCACATGCTGCAGAGCAACTAAGCCTGTGTGCCACAACTACTGAGCCTGAGGTCTAGAGCCCGTGAGCCACAACTACTGAGTCTGTGTGCCACAACTACTGAAGCCCACACGCCTACAGTCTGTGCTCCACAACAAGAGAAGCCACTGCAGTGAGAAGCCCATGCACTGCAACAAAGAGTAGCCCCAGCTCACCACAACTAGAGAAAGCCTGCACGCAGCAGTGAAGACCCAACGCAGCCAAAAATAAATAAAATAAATAAAGTGCCTTTCCATGAAAAAAAAATAGAAGAAATGAATATTAGATTATTTCTATTTGACAAGGGAATATTACTGTTGAGATTTTCAAAAGTGATGTGTTTGGAAATGTTCTTGTTTCTCCCAGTATATATAATTGGTAGATATACCTATTTACTGCTCTGAAAGGCAAGCCATTCTATCTGACCAGATATTTTCTAAGTTATTAGTGAAAATAAGACATATTTAGGTAGGGGCACTAATGAGGCTGTTAGGCAGGGCTGGACCCAGCAGTTTTCTTATGTTACTCTGCTGATTTGTGTTTCTTTGGTTAGGTGTCTTCTCACTGCTGTTCCTGGCTCTGTATCCCAGGGGACAGTTGCTTTTTTGTCTCTGTAAGAACAGGAACAATGGATATCAGTAGATATTCAATGCAGCTTTGATAAATCTGATCCTTAGAAACTGTAAAAACAAAACAAAAAACTCCTCAATTTTACCCCAATAATGACATAACTTGAAATTTTCACCTAATGTAAGAGCTCTCAGAGAACATATATTCTAGAAAGGCAAGAGTCTATTTCAGAGCACAGAATCTAGAGCCAGATTGCTTGTAACTGCACCATTTACTAAGTTGTGACTGTGAACAACTTACCTCAGTGCTTCAATTTCTTCATCTGCAAAATTGTTAAAATATCACCTGTATCATAAAGTTGTTATGAAGGTTATGTGAGTTTAATAAAAGTAAAGTGCTTTGAAAAAAAATCATTGAGGGAATGGGTGAAGTAATGGCTGAGAGAATGGGTGTTTTAGTGGCTGAGGGAATGTGACTTAATGGCTGAGGTGAAGCCTGAAATAATGGCTGACAGAATGTTTGAAATACTGGCTGAGGGAATGAGTGAATTAATGGCTGGGGGAAAGGGTGAATTAATAGCTGAGGGAATGGATGAATTTAAAAGGCTGAGTGAGGGCTTCCCTGGTGGCGCAGTGGTTGAGAGTCCACCTGCCGATGCAGGGGACACGGGTTCGTGTCCCGGTCCGGGAAGATCCCACATGCCACGGAGCGGCTGGGCCCGTGAGCCATGGCCGCTGAGCCTGCGCATCTGGAGCCTGTGCTCCGCAACGGGAGAGGCCACAACAGTGAGAGGCCCGTGTACTGCAAAAAAAAAAGAAAAAAAAAAGGCTGAGTGAATGAGTGTATTAATGGCATGAAGGAAAGGTGAACTAAAGGCTGAGGGAATGGTGAATTAATGGCTGAGGAAATAGGTGAATTGATGGCTGGGGGAATGGCTGAATGAATGGCCGAGGGAATGGGTGAAATGATGGCATGAGGCAATGTGTGTATTAATGACTGAGGGAATGGATGAATTAACGGCTGGGGAATGGGTGAACTAATGGCTGAGGGAAGAGGTGAATTAATGGCTAGGAGAGGTGTGAATTAATTGCATGAGGAAATGGATGTATTAATGGCATGAGGGAATGGATATATTAAAGGAAAAGGGAATGGGTGTGTTAATGGCTGCGGGAGTAGGTGAATTAATGCCTGATTAAATGGGTGAATTAATGGCTAAAGTAACTGGTGAAATAATAGCAGAGGGAGTGGATTAAGTATGGCTGAGGGAATGGGTATGTTAATGGCAGAGGGAATGGTCTGTTAGTGGCATGAATGAATGAATGGGTCAACTAATTGGTGAGGGAATGGGTGTTAACGGCATGAGGGAGTTGTATTAATGGCTGAGGGAAGAGGTGAATTAATTGCAGAGTGAATGACTGAATGAATGGCTGAGGGAATGGGTGTATTAATGCCATGAGGGAATTAGTGTATTATGCCTGGTTGATGGGTGAATTAATGGCTGATGAAATGAGTAAATTAATGGCTGGGGGAATGGGGGAATTAATGGGTGATGGAATGGGTGAATTGACGGCTGAGAGAATGGAGAATCAATAGCTGAGGGAATGGATGAATTAATGGCTGAGGGAATTGGTGTATTAAATCCATGAAGGAATGGGTGAACTAATGGCTGTGGTAATGGGTATGATAGTGCCTTTGGGATTGGATGTGTTATTAGCATGAGTGAATGGGTGAACTAATGATTGAGGGAATGGGTGAATTAATGGCTTAGGGAACAGGTGTATTAGTTGCTGAGGGAATTGTTGTATTAATGGCATGATGGAATGGGTGTATTGATGCCTGTAGGAATGGATGAATTAATGGCTGAGGGGAGGGGTGAATTAATGGCTATGCAATATATGTATTAGAGCTGAGGGAAATGGGTGATTAACAGTATGAGGAAATGGGTGTATTAATGGCCGAGGAAATAGGTGAATTAATGGGAGAGAGTGTGAAGTAATGGATGTGGAAATGTGTGTATTAATAGGTGAGTGAATAAGTGAATCAATGGCATGAGGGAATGAGTGTGTTAATAGCTGAGGGATTAGGTGATTTAATGGCTGAGGGAGTGAATGTATTAATGGCATGTGGGAATGGGTCAATTAATGGATGAGGGAATGGGTAAATTAATGCCTGAGGAAATGGGTGTATTAATGGCTTATAAAATGGGTGAATTAATGGCTAAGGGAATGGGTGAATTCATGGCATGAGGGAATGGGTATATTAATGGCTGAGGGAATGTGGGTGTATTGTTGGATGAGGGAATCAGTGATTTAATGTAAGAGGAAATGGAGGCTTAATGGTGAAGAAATAGGTGAAGTAATGGCTGAGAGAATGTGTGTATTTAAGCTAAGGGAATGGGTGTATTAATGGCATGAAGGAAAGAGTGAACTATTGGCTGAGGGAATGGGTGTATTAAATGGCTGAGGGAATGGATTTGTTAGTGGCTTAGGAAATGAATGAATTAATGGGTGACAGAATGGGTGTATTATTGGCATAATGGAATGGGTGAACTAATAGCTCAGGCAATGGCTGTATTACTGGCAGAGGGATATAGGTGAATTAATGGCTGAGGGAATGGCTGAATTAAATCTTGAGAGAATGGTTGAACTAATAGCTGAGGGAATGGGTGTATTAGTGGCTGCGTAAATCGGTGAATTATTGTCTGAGGGAGTGGGTGAATTAATGGATGAGTATGATGAGTGTAAGTGCATTAAAGCTTGGCGGGGCTCTGGGAGTGCCCATCCCTATGGCCTACCCTTGATGGGTGTCCCCCAGCTCTGATGCTTACCCCCCTGCAGATGAACAGGAGACCACGGGTGCCATCAGCTACACGGTGGAGTTGAAACGCTACGGGGGCCCCCTGGGCATCACCATCTCAGGCACAGAGGAGCCTTTCGATCCCATTGTCATCTCGGGACTCACCAAGCATGGCTTGGCTGAGAGGTGAGCCGGGGCTCTGTGGGGACACACAGGTGAGCCCAGGGACCCCATGGGGCAGGAGCTGGGCTTTGGGATCAGCCAAACTGGATCTTACCTTTGTTCCAACATCGATGGCTTGGGTGACATGGGGCCTGTCCCATCCCTCTCTGCGCCTCAGTTCCTCAGATGCGGGCCAGCCCCTGGCAGACCTCCTGACTTCAGGTAACTGCTGGATAAATGTATGCTCATCCCTCTGCTCCCCCAAACCTGGAGATCACCCCATTTCTAAAAAGTCAGCATGTGAGTCTTTTTGGGGCACCTGCTATGTGCCTTCATAGTACAGGGGCCATGTCCCTGGTACGTGGGTCCCAGCACAGCCTGGCACCTCTCTTGAGGCATTGGGGCAGGGGTCCCTGCTATCCTCTCCCCTAGAAAGTTTCCCTGAAATTGTGGCAGAAGGGAGAGATGTGAGAAGAGGGCTGTCCAGGCTGTCCAGTTTGGAGGGGGAAGCAGGTGGATCTGGGCCCAGAAGTGGAACTGGTCCGCACGAGGGTCACAGGGAGGCAACGCCAGTGTGGGTGAGGCAGCCTTTCTCTGGACAGCTTTGCAGTGAGCTCCAGGCACTGAGAAGAGCTTTCTGTAAAAGGGAAGCCTTGCCCAGCCTGGCGGGCAGAATGGGCCCTTGGAGGAGGACACAGGCACAAGGGGCGAAACCATGGTGGGGTGGTGCAGGAGGATGGGAGGGATTCTGGGGCTGAGGCGTCAACCTGTTGGCGTCTGTGCTCCTGGATCGCCCCCTGCTGGGTGAGAGGCCAGTGGGACCGATTCTGACCTCAAATGTCTTCATCCACTCTGACATTTTCTGAGTACCTACTGTGCGCCAGCCCTACAGGGCACAGTAGACAACCTGTCTGCCTTTGCCTGGCTGATCCAGGTCAGCGCTGTCTAACTGAAGTATAAAGTACAAATTTATTTATAAACTTTTTAGCAGCCACATTAGAAAAGTAAAAGGAAATTTTTTAGATCTTAAATATGTATTTATTTCAACATGTAATCAATACAAAAATTATTAACAAAATATTTTACATTCTTCTTTCGTATTATGTCTTCAGAATCTGGTGTGTATTTTACACCTCCAGCATGTCTCCGTTCAGGCCAGCCACAATTTAGGAGCCCAGTAGCCACATGTGGCTGGTGGCCATCGTACTGGATGGCACAGCTCTGGCCTTCCCCCGCAAATCCTCCATATTCTGACTCAGTCACTCCCCCAGGCCCTCGGGGAGCTTGCTGGGCAATGCTGGGCGTGGAGGGGCTTGACCCTCCGTGAGCTCCCACCTGGGGGCAAAATCTACATTTAGAGTTTAAGACCCCCCACTCCAGTCCTCTGCTTCCTTCTCCCCCACCCAGGTCAGGTGCATTCTCAGCACCTGCTGCAATCCCCCTCCCCACCCTCAGCCCTGGCTGCTCCTCAGAATTACCTTCCCTGGCCCCGCTCCCAGAGGTACGATTTCATTGGTCAGGGGGAGGGGCCAGGCATCTGCACTTTTTAAAAAGCTCCTTAGGTAATTCTAATAGTATCTAGATAGAAAACGACTGGGCTAATACACTGCTACTGCTCGGCCTTTTCATCGCCCCCATACCCCTTTGGGAAGTCAGCTGGACCCTGGGGCTTAGGTTCATTCTCTAGTTGGGGAGACTGAGACCCAGGGAGAGGGAAAGGGTACACATGGATTTCAGCTGGAGGGAAACGTGAATTCATTCCACCCATCCATCCTTCAATTATAATTTGATAAAATACGTATTATCACCCTTACTTTACAGATGAAAGAACTGAGACTCAGGGAAGTTAAGGAACTGGCCTAAGACCACATAGTATTTGTCAGCTAGTATGTGGCATTCAAACCATCCTCAAAACTCATGCTGGACACTGGTTCCAGAACCTACTCGAGCAGGAAAATCCCCTCCCAGATGCTAGACTTCATACTTCTGTTAATACAATCACACTTGCTTTTTTCCACCCCCCCCAATAGGTGGGTTTAACTGGGGTCAGCCAGGCTTGTGCTTTGGGGTTCCTGAGTTCCCCAAGGGCAGACCCCTGCTTCAAGGCCCTGTCTAACTCCCATCCTCTACCCTGTGCCCCCTCCCCAGGACTGGCGCTATCCACGTTGGGGACCGTATCCTGGCCATCAACAGTGTTAGCCTCAAGGGCCGGCCACTGAGTGAGGCCATCCACCTCTTGCAGGTGGCTGGTGAGACCGTCACCCTGAAGATCAAGAAGCAGCTAGACCGTGAGCCTCACCCCACACCTGGGTGCCGTCCAGCCCATTTAGGAAGAGAGATCCCTCAGCCTCTGTGCCAAGCTTTGTGAGGCCCAACCTCACTGAATTGTTGCTCACCCCGTGGAGGTGGGAGGGTACCTGGGACAGTGGAGACAGAGGAGACAAGGCTCAGAGTGATGGGAGCGATGGGCCTGAGGTCATACAGCCAGTGTGGGGCCCTCTGGGCCTGAACCATGCTCTTCATCACCTCCTGCCGTTTGAGGTGCCTGCTTGTTTTGCCTTGTGGCCATCACTCATACATTCCTCAGTTTCCCCTGAATTTGTCCCCCATGCTTTAGTAGGGAGTGGATGGAGCCTGAGCTATGGAGCCTTCCTTCTAATCTGGGCTCCACTGTTGCTCACCACGTGACCTTGGGCATGCTGTGCAGCCTTTCTGAGCCTCAGTTTTCACATCTCTGAAATGGGTTTGCCTATTGGCATGCCTCCCATCTCACCTGTCAGCTTGCCCATCAGGAGGCTCAGGGAGCCCAGGGCCTGTGAGTTCCCAAATCAGGCCGAAGTGGGGAAACTGAGGCTGGTTGAGCACCTCTGTCTCCAAGGTCAGAAGCCAGTGGCAGTGACACCCGCTTTTCCTCCCAGGCCCCCTCCTACCCCGCAAATCGGGCAGCCTCAGCGAAGCCAGCGATGCGGATGAGGACCCTCCAGAGGCACTGAAAGGCGGCCTGCTGGCAGCCCGATCCTCGTCCACTGTGCCCAGTGTGGACAGCGCAGTGGAGTCCTGGGGCAGCTTGGCCACTGAGGGTGGCTTTGGGGGCCCAGGTAACACCTCGGGCCCCTGGACAAGCACCGTGTTCTCCGTGGGCCTTCGTAGGGGCTGTTCCCTCCGCCTGACCCTTCTTCTTGCTCCCCTTCTGCTAGTCCCCTCCTTTAGGGACACTTCCTGAAGGCAGACCTGACTGGGCCCCATTAGCCATTCTGAGGACCCCTCACTCCTGAGAGTGTGGACTGCAGGCCCTCCCGGGCTTCGCTTGGCATCCACAGCACTGCAGCTGCCCATTCAGATCCCCCCCCTCGAGGCCTGGGACCAAGTGGTCTTACTTCTGCCTCCTTCATTCCCAGCCCGACGGCCAGCACACAGCAAGTGCTCGGTGTTGATTGCATCCTGTTGAAGACAGGAAGGCAGAAAGCCCCCTCCCACCCCATCCTATGAGACCCTCTTGGGTGGACACCCCCAGGGCGCCCCCAAGGACACTAGCTCCCCTACCCATGCGTGTTGAGACCCATGGGTGCCCTTGGGGGGCATCTGAATCTGGTGGCTGGCCTTCTGGCCTCTGTGACCCAGAACGACAGGGACTCCCCAAGGCCCAGCTCAGGGAGTAGTGGAGTGAGGCCTCTAGGTAGCCTCAGGTGGCCCTCGGCCCTGGTCCTCACTCACTGGATATCTGCCCGATCTCAGTCTCAGCTTCTCCATCTCCAGAAGTGGGTCAGCATCTCTCAGCATCACCCCCTGGAGCAAGACCTTCAGAGCTCCCTGTGGCAGGGAGAAGGGAATGGTTAGCACAGTGGACCCTCCCTCTCAGACAGGGGTCGGCCAAGCCGAGCCCCGTGGAGCTGGGACAGGATCCTGGAGCCCCAGCATTAAGTCTGCTGTTGATCAGGAGATCCAGGGGGTTCTGGGGTAGGGGTCTGGGTGGCAGGGGTCCTCAGGGGACTCTGGGTAGTCAGGTAGGCCCAGAGAGGGCAAAGACCTCTCCTGGGCCACTCAGCACAGCTAGAGATGGGGCAGGAAGGGAGGGCAAGCTAAGGGCACAGAGAGGATATAGGTGCCCGCTCTGTCCACCTGCCAGGTTCCTACACTCCACAGGCGGCAGCCCGGGGCATGACCCCCCAGGAGTGGCGGTGCAGCCGGCTGAGAAGCAGTCCCCCACCCACCGAGCCCCGGAGGACGAGCTACACCCCAGCCCCTGCCGACGAGAGCTTCCCCGAGGAGGAAGAGGAGGAGGGCTGGGAGCCACCAGCTAGGTCTGTGGTGGGGACTCCACGGGGGAGACCGGCTGGCCCTCTTGGCTAGGACGGGCGTGGGGAGCCGGTCCCTGCGCCAAGGCGCTGGGGGCGATGGGCAAGTCTTGTCTGGCCTCAGGAGGGCACCTCCTGGGAGAGGAGAGGACGTGTGGAGCAGAGCCATCTCAGAAGGCTGAGGCGGGGGGAGGGCACGCTGGCTGGAGGGCACAGCAGGGGCAAAGGTGTGGAGAGGCAGCCTGGCCGGCCCTCCGCACGCCTGGTGAACAGCTGTTCCCAGACACTGAGGTCTCGGACCCACACCCTCCCGACTTGGCCCAGATTGTGATGGCCTCCTGCAGGGACCCTCGGGTCATGGTCACGAGCGCCAGCCCTGGGCTGGGGACGTGGTGGTTTCTGTGGTGAATTCAGATGCTCCTACGGGGAGCACACCCGGTGGAGAAATGCTGGTCCTCGTGTGGCCCCAGCCACCAGCTTCCCACGGCTCTGCTTTGGTCGGGCAGCTCCTTCTGCCTAGAATGCTGTTTCCCTCTCCTCTCCTGGCCGATGCCGACTCATCCTTTAGACCCGCCTCAAACTCCCCTGCCTCTGGGAGGCTTCCCTGATCCTCCCTCCCTCTGCTGGTACCCACAGCTGCTCACGTGAGCCTCCTGGTGGCACTGGCCACCTTGGGTCTACCTGTTAATCACCTGGCTGTCGTGTCTTCTACTTGGCATCCCTCGCTCAGCCAGGCATCCAGTAGCTGCTTACATGCGCTCCATGAGTGACCCTCAGTTCCTTAAGAACAGGGCCTTCACCTTATTCACCTCCATAGCCCTGTGCCCAGGAGAGGGCCTGGCTCAGAACGTTTGTAGAACTGACTTGAATGGAGCAAATGGCCTTCAGTCTCAGTCTTCTCATCTCTGAATTGGGAAGGGAAGGAGGCACCTAATTTGCCTCACTGTCCTGGCAGCTCCCTTTGAGAGGAAAGCCTGCGTGCCTTCGTGAGAGAGAGTGCTTTGAACACCACAGCACACTTGATAACATCCAGGGCTTTGTAGACGGCAAAGGGCTTTGTAAACGGTGAAGCGTGAAAACGTGGCTTGTTACCGTTCTGATGAGACCCAATTTTAGAGCTGATAACGGGCCATACCTCCTGTGATGAAAGTTATAGGGTGGCGCAGCCTTTTCCCCAGCCCTAATACTCCATCGTCTCCATCCATCTGTGTCCTTGCCAGCTCCAGCTCTGTCACTGTCCTGCAATGCCTTGTGTCTGGGTGGGGCCTGGGGTTGTCCTCTGGGGCTGCACCATGGATCTCCTGTCTGTCTGTCTGTCTGTCCGTCTGTCTCTCTTCCCAGGCGTCCTGTGTCACCGCTCTCCACCCCGTCTCATCTGCCCCTGTTCTAGCTGGCCATCGACAGCCCTGGTTGCCCCTAACTGCGTCTTCCCCCCATTCCGTGTCACCAACCACCGCCCCGGGGCCCCGGCACTGCCACCGAGGACGCCTGCCTTCCTGCCCGCCCGCCCACCCAATGGCCCCTTGAGCCCAACGCAGGGCCCCAGGGCCCAGAAGACTCCTCAGGCCCCAGCCCGCCTGCCAGGAGCTGACGCTCTCTGGTTCCTACGTTACAGCCCCGCCCCTGGCCCCGCCTGCGAGGAGGGCTTCTGGCGCATGTTCGGAGAAGCCCTTGAAGACCTGGAGTCATGTGGTCAGTCGGAGCTGCTGAGGGAGCTGGAGGTACGCCCTGCCCCCCCTGAGGCCCCCCATGGGAGGTGGCACGTTGATGGCATTGTGTTCTTGTGTAACACGTACAAGGGTACTCTCCTGGCACCCTCCGTATAAAGGTGCCTTCACGTGCATACAGACTGTGGATGGACCCGTGTGCAAGTGTGACTGAGAGCACCGTGCTGTGGCACGTTAATTGGGGTGTGTGCACATGTGAGCATGTTTGGCATAAAACGTGTGTGCGCACTGGGAGCATGTGTGTGTGCACGCAGGTGAGCACGCTCATGCATGCACAATGCTGCGTATTGTCAGAAAACGTGTGTCAGTGTGCACATTTGGATGCATAAGGGCAGTTTTGGTGTCTGTGTGTGCATGTCGTTAGCATGCCCAGTGGAAGCTTGTGGATGTCAACATCAGTAACAGAATGGGACATGAGAGGTCGAGAGGTGAATGCAGCTTTCTGTGAGGTCAGCCTTGCCCACGATGGAAAAGGCTGCCTGGGGAGACCTAGGGAGGATCTCATTGGGTCAATTCTGAAGCTCCTTCATATTCTGAGAGCAGTAATTTACACTTTGTTTATCTGTGCTTTTGCCCTATTTCTGTTCCTAAAATGATTGATCGAGCCTTTTTTTTTCTCTATCAGCCTTGCCAATTACTAGGCTCATCAAAGAACCAAGTTTTGTTTTTGTTAACTATGTCTTATGTTTCATTGTTTCCTATCTTACTCTTCCATATGTCTAGCTTCGATATTCCCTTCCTTCTACTTTATTTGTGTTTAAATCCTGATACTTTTCCTGGTTTCTTAACTCCTTAGTCTTCAGTCTTTCTTGCTCCCTAACATCGTGCATTTAAAGATAGGAATTTACCTGTAAGCACTTACCTGCCTCCCACAGGGTTTAAGTTGTACTTTTATGGTCTATTCAATTTCTAATACTGTCCTCTGGGGCTGCACCATGGATCTCCCCCCCCACCCCGCCTGTCTCTCTATCTGTCTGTCTTCCCAGGCGTCCTGTGTCACCACTCTCCACCCCATGTCATCTGCCCCTGTTCTAGCTGGCCACTGACAGTCCCACTTGCCCCTAACTGCGTCTTCCCCCCATTCCGTGGCACCAACCACTGCCCTGGGGCCCCAGCACTGCCACCGAGGAAGTGCTGCAGGGTTAAGCCTCTGCCCTCCCAGCCCCATCCTGTGCACCCTCTCAAATGCAGGGCCTCCGTCCACATCTGTCCATTGCTGCGGTTTTGCACATGCTGTTTCCTCTTCCTGCCGGGGACTCTCCTTCCTCCCCATTTCTTGCTCATCTTTCAGATCTCGGCTCTGGAAGCTTCCCCGATCCCTCATACTGACCAGGTTCACTGTTCCAGCCTCTCACATTCTGTGTACCCTGGCCTCTGTGACATTTACTGCCATGTGTAATTTCATCTTCTTTATTTTTGTGACTAGCAAGTTAGCAGAGTGGTTAAGACCCTCGACCCTGGAGCCAGACTCTGAGTTCAAATCTTAATCTTTCTAAGCCTCAGTTTCCTCATCTGTAAAATGGGCAGGGGGAATGTTATTTGCCTGGCTCATAATATTGTAGAGCATAAAATGAGTTCTGTGTGTCAGGTGCTTGGAACTGAGTCCAACGCAGTATAAGTGCTAATAATTCAGTGCCAGTGATTATTATTCTGATTGCTCATCATTGGGCTGAGAGCTCTAGGAGGGCAGGGACCTCATCTATTCTGTTCACCATTGTGACCTTGAAGTTTGGCACACAGTAGGTGTCCATAGATGTTGACTGCACACAGAGCAGGAAGCATCTGAGTGAAGAGCTGTGTCCCTACAGGCATCCATCATGACAGGCACCGTGCAGAACGTGGCCCTTGAGGGCAGGCCTGGCCACCGGCCCTGGAGGAGGAACCAGGAGATACGAGCTTCCCCAGAAGAAATGCAGGAGATGCTGCTGCCGACACCCTTGGAGATGCACAAGGTGGGCGCTGGGGGAGCACAGGAGGCCTGGATGCATGTCCTGATGCTGTGGGTATTCGCCATAGCTCCAGATGGGCCCCGCCCCTCTCTGGGCTTCATTCTCCTCCACCAATAAAACACAGATTTTATAGAAGGTAGAGTTTTCCAAAACTCCTGGCATTTGGGCGATACACACACACACACACATACACTTGTGATACTTTTCTTTAAGTAGACTCACTTTTTCCCCACTTAAGTTATCGTGTGTGTATAATATAAAGGCTTATAATGTGTGTGTATATATATGTATGTGTGCATGCATATCAGTACCTTAAATGAGAGGCCAGCATTTTTGCCATCTATAGGCTACTGTCTAGGAAAACAAAACACAGAAGAGAAAAAAGACCTCTTGGCCCATAATAACCTTCAGAAGGCTCTGAGGCTGAAGCCAGCTCTTTGGTGGACGGGGAGATGGGAAGTGTCAAAGGGTGGTGAAAACACATGGCCACCCCATTGAGACTTTCTCCTGGAATGGAAGCAGGAAGATTGAAAAGGAACTGAAAGGAACTCCTTTTCCTACAGCTTCCACTGTGAATGAGTGCTGTAGATGGAGGGTCAGCGGAGGTGGAGGGGAGGGGGTGCTCCAGAAGCCAAGGCTTGGGCACGATGCCGAGGCAGTAACACATGTGGAAGAGCAGCCAGGTGGGCTAGGGCTGGGTCCCGGAGGCATCAGATGCCAGACCAAGGGGCTTAGGCAGCTGTGGGAGGCTAGGGGGAAAGATCGGGGCTCCAGAGGTCTCCTCCTCCTGTTCCCAGGTGACACTGCACAAGGACCCTGTACGGAGTGACTTTGGTTTTAGTGTCTCAGATGGCCTCCTGGAGAAGGGCGTCTATGTCCACACTGTGCGCCCTGATGGGCCAGCTCAACGTGGGGGTCTCCGGCCCTTTGACAGGGTCCTCCAGGTAATGTTGGGTGGTGGCACTATCGATGGAGTGGCCTTTCCTAGCCCCACAGTGGGGAGAAAGCCCGACTTCTACCTTGGCTGAGTGGCCTTGAGCAGGTTACCTCCCCCCTCTGAGCCCCAGGTTTCTTTTTTTAAAAAAAATAATCCTTTATTTTTTATAGATTTTATTTAGTTATTTAGTTATTTATTTACTTACTTACTTGCTTATTTATGGCTGTGTTGAGTCTTTGTTGCTGTGCACGGGTTTTCTCTAGTTGCGGTGAGCTGGGGCTACTCTTCGTTGTGGTGTGTGGGCTTCTCGTTGCAGAGCATGGGCGCCAGGTGCGCAGGCTTCAGTAGTTGTGGCTCGCAGGCTCTAGAGTGCAGGCTCAGTAGTTGTGGTGCACGGGCTTAGCTGCTCCATGGCATGTGAGATCTTCCCAGACCAGGGCTCGAACCCGTGTCCCCTGCATTGGCAGGCAGATTCTTAACCACTGCACCACCAGGGAAGCTCTGAGCCCCAGGTTTCTCATCTGACAGAAGGGAATGACAACACAGTTGTATTGCTGAGGTTAGGCTAAGTTATGCTGCAGGAACAAACAATCCCAAATCTCAGTGGTTTAATACACATGAACATTTATTTATCACTTATACCATATGTCCACTGTGGGCCAGTGTGGGCCTTGCTCCACCTGGATTGGTGGAGGCTCCACCCTCTAGTAAATGCATCGGACTCCATGGCAACTAAGTCATGTGATCTCACTAACAGCAAGGGAGCCTGGGAAATGTGAGTGGGCAGATAGAAGCTGTGGGGCGTCCCTGGCACACCCTTTCCCATCCCCCACATTCTAGGCAGGAGGCTCAGCGTGTGGTCTGCTTGTGATGTTAAGAAATGGAGACAGTCTCTAGGTCCATCCACATCTCTGCAAATGGCACAATTTCATTCCTTTTTATGGCTGAGTAATATTCCATTGTATATATGTACCACATCTTCTTTATCCATTCCTCTGTTGGTAGACATATTTAGGTTGCTTCCATGACCTGGCTATTGTAAATAGTGCTGCAGTGAACATTGGGGTGCATGTATCTTTCAGAATCATGGTGTTTTCTGGGTATATGTGCAAGAGTGGGATTGCTGGATCATACGGTAACTCTATTTTTAGTTTTTTAAGGAACCTCTATACTGTTCTCCATAGTGGCTGTATCAGTTTACATTCCCACCAACAGTGTAAGAGGGTTCACTTTTCTCTACACCCTCTCCGGCATTTATTGTTTGCAGATTTTTTGGTGATGGCCATTCCGACTGGTGCGAGGTGGTACCTCATTGTAGTTTTTTTTTTTAATACAGCAGGTTCTTATTAGTCATGAATTTTATACACATCACTGAATACATGTCAGTCCCAATCAGACAATTCATCACACCCCCCCACTGCTTTCCCCCACTTGGTGTCCATACGTTTGTTCTCTACATCTCTGTCTCAATTTCTGCCCTGCAAACCGGTTCATCTGTACCATTTTTCTAGGTTCCACATATATGTGTTAATATACGATATTTGTTTTTCTCTTTCTGACTTACTTCACTCTGTATGACAGTCTCTAGGTCTATCCACGTCTCAACAAATGACCCAACTTCGTTCCTTTTTGGCTGAGTAATATTCCATTGTATATATGTACCACATCTTCTTTATCCATTTGTCTGTCAATGGGCATTTAAGTTGCTTCCATGACCTGGCTATTGTAAATAGTGCTGCAATAAACATTGGGGTGCATGTGTCTTTTTGAATTACAGTTTTCTCTGGGTATATGCCCAGTAGTGGGATTGCTGGGTCATATGGTAATTCTATTTTTAGTTTTTTAAGGAACCTCCATACTGTTCTCCATAGTGGCTGTATCAATTTACATTCCCACCAACAGTGCAAGAGGGTTCCTTTTCTCCACACCCTCTCCAGCATTTGTTGTTTGTAGATTTTCTGATGATGCCCATTCTAACTGGTGAGGTGATACCTCAGTGTAGTTTTGATTTGCATTTCTCTAATAATTAGTGATGTGGAGCAGCTTTTCATGTGCTTCTTGGCCATCTGTATGTCTTCTTTGAAGAAATGTCGATTTAGGTCTTCTGCCCATTTTTTGATTGGGTTGTTTGTTTTTCTAATATTGAGCTGCATGAGCTGTTTATATATTTTGGAGATTAATCCTTTGTCCATTGATTCATTTGCAAATATTTTCTCCCAATCTGAGGGTTGTCTTTTCGTCTTGTTTATGGTTTCCTTTGCTTTGCAAAAGCTTTTAAGTTTCATTAGGTCCCATTTGTTTATTTTTGTTTTTATTTTCATTACTCTAGGAGGTGAATCAAAAAATATCTTTCTGTGATTTATGTCAAAGAGTATGCTGCCTATGCTTTCGTCTAAGAGTTTCATAGTGTTCAGCCTTACATTTGGGTCCTTAATCCATTTGGAGTTTATTTTTGTGTATGGTGTTAGGGAGTGTTCTAATTTCATTCTTTTACATGGAGCTGTCCAGTTTTCCCAGCACCACTTATTGGAGAGGCTGTCTTTTCTCCATTGTATATTCTTGCCTGCTTTATCATAGATTAGTTGACCATAGGTGCATGGGTTTATCTCTGGGCTTTCTATCCTGTTCCATTGATCTATGTTTCTGTTTTTGTGCCAGTACCTTGTAGCTTTGTAGTATAGTCTGAAGTCAGGGAGCCTGATTCCTTCAGCTCCCTTTTCTTTCTCAAGATTGCTTTGGCTATTTGTGGTCTTTTGTGTTTCCATACAAGTTGTAAATTTTTTTGTTCTAATTCTGTGAAAAATGCTATTGGTAATTTGACAGGAATTGCATTGAATCTGTAGATTGCTTTGGGTAGTATAGTCATTTTCACAATATTGATTCTTTCATTCCAAGAACATGGTATATCTCTTCATCTGTTTGTGTTGTCTTTGATTTCTTTCATCAGTGTCTTATAATTTTCTGAGTACAGGTCTTTTGCCTCCTTAGTAAGTTTATTCCTAGAGACTGTCATATAGAGTGAAGTAAGTCAGAAAGGAAAAAACAAATATCGTATATTAACACATATATGTGGAATTTAGAAAAAAAGTAGAGATGAACCTATGTGCAAAACAGAAATAGAGACACAGATGTATAAAACAAACATATGGACACCAAGTGGGGAGAGGGGTGGGATGGATTGGGAGATTGGGATTGATGTATGTACACTACTATATATGAAGTAGATGGCTGGTGAGGGCCTACTGTATAGCATGGGGGGGGGAGGTCCAATCTGTTTGCAGGACATATGTTAAGTTAACCTTAAAAAATGCATTCCAATATACATGAGGTGCAGACAAATACTGTTTGACTCCACTTATATGAGGTACCTAGAATAGCCAAATTCATATAGTCAGAAAGTACACTGGTAGATGCCAGGGGCCAGTGGTTCGAGTGGGGATTTCGGAGTTAGTGTTTAATGGGGACAGAGTTTCAGTTTAGGAAGGTGAAAAAATCAGGAGATGGATGATGGTGAGAGTTGCATAGCAATGTGAATGTACTTAGTGACCCTGCCACTGAACTGTACAGTTAAATATGGTTAAAATAGTATGTTTTATATTATGTGACTTCTACCACAATTAAAAAACATTTAAATAAATAAATAAGGGGCTTCCCTGGTGGCGCAGTGGTTGAGAGTCCGCCTGCCGATGCAGGGGACAGGGGTTCGTGCCCCTGTCCGGGAAGATCCCACACACCATGGAGCGGCTGGCCCTGTGAGCCATGGCTGCTGAGCCGGCGCGTCCGGAGCCTGTGCTCTGCAACGGGAGAGGCCAGAACAGTGAGAGGCCCGTGTAAAGTAAGTAAGTAAGTAAAGTAAGTAAGTAAGTAAATAAATAAAGATTTTTCAGATGAGGAAAAAAAAATGGAGACATGCAGGTGCTGGAGGGTGAAGGATGCATGGAAGGGTTGAAAGACTGAAATGAGAGTGCCTTCCTCTGTGTGAGTGTTCAGATTCACCCTGTGTCTGGGCTGGGCAGGGTCTGTATTTAAGGAAATTCTCACCCACTTCAGCCCAGGCTGAGCTGACGCCATCTGCCCCATGGCTGTGCATGTGCAGGTCAACCATGTTCGCACACGGGACCTTGACTGCTGCCTGACAGTGCCGCTCCTGGCCGAGGCAGGCGACGTCGTGGAGCTGGTCATCAGCCGCAACCCGCTGGCCCAGAGCAGCCGGGCCCCACGAGCACCGGGCCCCAGAGGCCCACGGATGCTGTGAAGTCAGCACGTGATCTGGACACCTGGGAAGATCCTGGCACCCACACCTGCAGCCAGGCTGAAGAAGTGGCCACTCTCTCGTCCATCTGTCAGGCTCTGACCAGACTCTTTTCCATGTCTGCGGCAACAGGGGGCCGGGCCCAGTTGCAGTGATATGGAGGTCTTTCTCCAGTTGGGCCTCCAAGATGCCCAGTGCAGGGCCTGCCCAAGGCAGGCTGCTCAGCTGGGAGTCCAGGGGCTGCCCCAGGTCCCTCCAGAACCCCTGGGAAGAGCGTCTAGTGTGGGGACAGCTCAGCTCCACACAAGGAGTGTTCTCCCAGAAGAGCTATGGAGCCTGAGTGTCTGTGAGGGAGGAGTGAGCGCCCTGTCTCAGGAGGTGAGCAAGGCGGGACCTGATCCCACCTGTGAGGTCGCAGGCAGGGGTGTGCAGCTTCCCGGCAATGCGTCATGCGGGCTCAGGTGGTTAGCGTTCCCCGGGGGAGCATTTAGGGGGAGGGGGGGCTACTTCATCTGGACAGCCTCCCACCAGGAAGGAGGCTGCTCAGGGGAAGAGGCCAGCTGCTTCCCTTCTCCAGAGTTTGGTGTTCAGGGCTCACCAGCATCCCCACTTAGGAGACTCTGAACTGGGGTGTCTGGATTCCCAGGAAGCACAGGCCCTTTGAGGGGTTCTTTCATTTCTGAGACTCTGGTCGAAGCCTCTGTAGTGTGAGACCACAGTTCTGGGCCCATTGGGTGAGCTTGGTGTCAGGCTTTGGGCTGGAAGCCCCTCCTGCTGCTTTAGTAGGACGTGTGGTCACTGGACCATATAAGTACACCCGTCTTAGCCCAGGCCCCTCAGGGTGGGTGGGAGTCATTTCAGGACAAAAGACCCAGGGGGTTCCATTCAGCTGCTATTACAGTGAAGATGGGAAAACCATGGAAATAAGTAGGATATGTAAGATGATAGAGCTCCTAGCCAAATAAATCAGTGAAGGAGAAGAGAGAAGCGGAGCCAGACAGACAGGCAGGGGAGACAGGCCATTCTTTCTCACGCCCAGCAGCAACAGTGTCCAAAGTGGTCATTCAAGGAAGTTGATTCTCACTTGAAATCTGGAAGCACCAGCATTCCTTAAAGTTGCTTTCCTCATTTTCTGTAGTCCAGAAACCCTTTTGGTTTGGAGAAGGGCCTGGGGTCTCCACCTGGTGGTCTGGGCCGTGGCCCCTGAGATGGAAGTGGGCAGAAAGGATTCAGCCAGGTCTTGGGACCTGTTCTGCCCAGCTCTTAACAGGGTCTCAGGAAAACTGGGGGTGCCCACTCCCACCTTCATCCTCCTCTACCCCTGAATCCCCTGGAGGCCTGAAAAGGGCTCTTCCACTCAAGGGACTCGATAGGGAGTCAAGACGTCTCTTCCTTTCACCCTGGGTCACTGCTCGTTGCTGTGTGAACCCCTCTGGTCTGACCCCCTCTGGACAATTAAGGGGTTGACAGTCTCTGAGCAGGTACTGGCTTGTGTGTCAGGGTGGAACCATGTCTGCCCGCTGGGCTTGGGAAAGCTATGCTCGACAGCAGCCGAGGAAGATGCATCCTGACCCTGAACAGTTTTCTGCCCTCCTCGGGCTGAGGCCTCTGCAATTCCCCCAGACATATGCAACCAGGCCCGGCAGGTGGATCTCCTGGCCACGCCAGCCTTCTCATATGCAATATTCCTCTGTCTTCTCATGGGGATTGTTCACCCCAGAATTGACACCTCCTGACACCTGTCCCCCATTGCGTGTCCTGCCTGCCTATGCATTTTGGGTACAGCCCCTGGGACGTGCCCCTTCCACCCCCCAAAAGCTGTATTTTTCTCTGGCTGAGATTGGAGCATATTCCTTGTAAAGTATTTTTCTACATGGGGTTTTCTTAGGGCTCTCGGGAAGCACAACATGCCAAGGGGTGGCACTGTAAAGGCCACTTGGGGGTCTCCTTGGGGCCCACATGTACATTTGCCCTCCCGACTTGCAGTGATGAGGGAGTGGGGGGCGGGGGTACTGTTGGGATGATCTTTTTAAATAAAATTATTTAAAAGCACTTGGATTAGTGTGTCTGCTTTTTAAAACAAAAAAACATAGGCTGGTGATACCTATCTAATTACCCATGAAATTTTTTACAAAACTAGGACAAATAATCCTAAAATTTCTATCGAACCACAAAAGACCCAGAATTTCCAAAGTAATCCTGAGGAAAAAGAACAAAGCTGGAGGAATAATCCTCCCAAACTTTACACAATACTACAAAGCTACAGTAATCAAAGCAGCATGGTATTGGCACAAAATGGACATATGGATCAATGGAACAGAATAGAAAGCCCAGAAGAAAACCCACACACTTATGGTCAATTTTCAACAGAGGCAGTAAGAATATACGATGGAGAAAGACAGTCTATTCAGCAAGTGGTGCTGGGAATTCGGACAGCTGCATGTAAATCGATCAATCAATGACATTAGAACACTCCCTTATGCCATGCACAAAAATAAACTCAGATTGGCTTAAATATGAGACATGACACTACAAAACTCCTAGAAGAGAACATAGGCAAAATATTCTCTGACATACAACATAACAATGTTTTCATAGGCCAGTCTCCCAAAGCAATAGAAATAAAAGGAAGAGCAAAGAAATAGGACCTAAACAAAACTTGAAAGCATTTGTGCAGCAAAGGAAAACATACACAAAATGAAAAGACAACCTGAGATGGGGAGAAAATATTTGGAAAGGATCTCATGACAAAGGCTTAATTTCCAAAATATACCAACAGCTTATAAAAATCAACAACAAAAAACCCAATAAAAAATAGGAAGAATAAACATTTCATAAAGAATATGTACATGGTCAACAGACACGTGAAAAGATGCTCAACATCACTAGTTATTAGAGAAATGCAAGTCAAAACTACAAGGAACTACCACTTCACTGCAGTCACAATGGCCATCAACAAAAAGTCCACAAATACTAAATGCTGCAGACGGTGTGGAGAAATAAGAATCCTCCTAAACTGTTCGTGGGAATGTACATTGGTAACAGCCACTATAAAGGGCAGTATCGAAATTCCTATAAAACTAAAGAGAGCTACCCTAAATTCCAGCAGTCCCACGTGGGGGTGTATTTCTGGAGAAATCCATGATTGAAGAAGACACATGTACCCCACTGTTGACTGCAGCACTACTTACAAAAGCCAAGACACAAAAACAACCAAAATACCTACATATAGATGAATGGCTAAAGAAAATATGGTACCTGTGTACAATGGACTCTTAGCCATAAAAAAGAACTAAATAATGCCAATGGAAGAAATATGGATGGAACAGGGATGATCATAGACTAAGTGAAGTCAGAGGAAGACAAATAGCATATGATATCACTTACAGCTGGAACCTTAAAAAATGATACAAATGAACTTATCTACACAACAGACTCACAGATTTAGAAAACAAACTTAGGATTCCCAAACAGGAAAACTCAGGGGTAGAAATAAATAAGAACTTTTAGATTAATGTATACACAAAAATATACAAAAAATAATGAACAAGGACTTACTGTACAGCAAAGCGAAGTCTACTCAACGTTCTGCAAAAACCTATATGGGAAACAAAACAAAAAAAGGATATAACTATATGTATAAATGAATCAGGTTACTGTACACCTACAACAAACACCACATTGTAAATCAACTATATACCAACATAGCATAAATATTAAATTAAAAAAGAAAAGAAATGCCTACTACATTCCCCTACGGCCAGGGTGATCTAGGCTGGTATCATATACCCTAAGCATGAGGAGGCTTTGGTCCCAAAGCTGGACTGAAGTGGAGGTGGGAGAGCAGGAGAGGATGTGCCCACAAACGAGAATCCCAAAGAGCTGTACTGTCTATCACTTCTCCATGGAACCACAATAACTAGCTGCAGGTGGGCCCTCTGACAGCTAAACAAACCCGAGTGCAGCCAAACCATGGGGGACCGTCGGGGCTGCAGGAGCTTCAAAAAGTGACAGAGCCTCCATGGCGGCTACTGGTGGGGTTCATACATCCGGCCTCCTTGCCAGGAGTCACCCCACCTACACACTTCAGGACCCCCAGCAGGGTGGTTTAGCCAGAGTTCGGAATTTTCACGGGTGTGAAGCTTAACGGGGAAGAGGTAGTGACACACAAGCCCTTGGGTGTTGCCTCTGGCACCTTCCCCTCTAATTCACAGCCGAGTAAGATGAATTTTCCTAAAGCTTTTGGTTGCCGAGGAGCCAGAGTTGGGCACGAAGAAATGCTGCCGCCTTGTGGACGTTTCCCGTAACAACAACTTTACAACCGGTGCTTCAGGGCACCTCATATTAACGAGGCCTGTGGGGCTTTTAATGACACGTGTCCTCAAAAATGACCTGGGTTAGGTAACCGAAAAAAAAATTGAAACACACAGGCTTTCAAGAAGACAAATTTCAAGAGGGAAAGTTTACACACACTGTTTTAAACAAACTACCACGACAAGATGCAGAACATCGCTCATTATTAGAGAAATAAAAATCCAAAGTGTAACGAGGCCTCGCCTTCCAGCAGGCAAAATGGCCAGCATCAAAAAGTCTACAAACAATCGATGGGGCTGTGAGTGTGGAGAAGAGGGAACCTTCCAACTCGGTGAGTGGAAATGTACATTGGTAACCGCCACTAGAAAGAACTGTATCCCAGTTGCTAGAATACTAAGGAGAATGCAACCCTATGTATCTCCTGTCCCACTCCTGTGCGTTACCCGGGAAAATCCGTAATTCAACAAGACACATGCACCTCAACGTTCATTGCGGCACTATTTACAATCACCAAGACAAGAAAACAAACAAATAGTCCAGTGAGTAATGAATACATAATGAGGAGGTGCTATGTGTATACAAGGGATTGTTACTCAGCCAGGAAAAAGAATGAAATAATGCCATTAGAAGCAACGTGGATGGACCTGGGATGGAAAAACACTGAGTGAAGTCAGTCAGGCAGAGGAGGACCAATACCATACAATATCACTTATAGGAGGAATGGAAACATACATATAACAGAACTAGTTTACTAAAGAGAAACAGACTCACCGACTTACAAAATAAACCTAGGGTTACCAAATAAGAAAGGTGGCAAGGAGATATAGGTTAGGCGGTTCACAGGAACACATACATGTAAAATACCTATAAACATACATATAAAAAACACACTAGACAAGACTACTGTACAACACCAGGACCTCTACTCAACATTCTGCAATAACCTATATGGAAAAGGAATCCGAAAAGCAGTAGATATATTATATGTGTAACTGAATCAGCTTGCTGTACAGCTACACCAAACCCCAATTTGGAAATCAACTCCAGTGCAACACACCATCAGAATTAAGTTGCAAAAGAAAGTAAAAAGAAATAAATGTGTATGCTTTTCTCCTACGGCCTTCGTGATATGCACTGGTGTCACATCCCCGCAGCCTGAGCAGCCTGGGGTCCCAAGGGTGCACTGAGGTGGAGTGTAGAGACATGAGTAGGGTGTGCCTGCAAATGCACCCCCTTACAGCGGTAGTGTCTCTTCCTTTCTGGGGGAAACCAAAACTTCCCCCCAGACAGAGGGCCTTCCTAGAGCTAAAAGGAAGCCAAGTGCACCCAAACCAGGGGGGACCATCTAGGCTGAAGGAGATTCAAAAAGTGACTGAACCTCCATGGCTGCTGCTGGTGGGTTTCCCACATTCAGCCTCCTTGCCAGGAGTCACCCCACCTACACACCGCAGCACCCGCTGGTTCACCCAGGATTTGGAATTTTCGGGGGGGTGAAGCTTAACAAGGAAGAGGTAGTGACACACAAGCCCCTGGGTGTTGCCTCTGGCACCTTCCCCTCTAATTCACAGCCCAGGAAGATGACTCTTCCTAAAGCTTTTGGTTGCCCAGGAACAAGAGCTGGGCACGAAGAAATGCTGCCGCCTTGTGGACACATCCGGTAACAACAACTTTGCAACCGGTGCTTCAGGGCACCTAATATTCACAAAGCCTCTGGGGCATTTAAAGACACGTGCCCTCAAAAATGACCTGGGTTAGGTAACCGAAAAAAAATTGGAAACACACAGACTTTCAAGAAGCCCAATTTCAGGAGGGAAAGTTTACTCACACTGTTAAAAAAAAAACCCCGAGCACGACAGGAGGCAGAAAATCATTCATTATTCGATAAATGCATATCAAAACTATAAAGCGGCACCATCTCACAACAGACAGTATGGCCAGCATCAAAAAGTCTACAAACAATCGATGGGGAATGGGTGTGGAGAAAAGGGAATAGTCCCACGCGCTGAGGGGAACTGTACATTAGTAACTGCCACTAGAAAGCACTGTATCCCAGTTCGTAGAAAATGAAAGACAGAGCGAACCTATACTTCTGTAGTCCCACTCCTGGGCGTTATTCAGGAAAATCCATAGTTCAAAAGGACACAAGCACCCCAACGTTTACTGCAGCAGTATTTACAAACGCCAAGACACTAAAAGAAATAGTCCAGCGAGTGATGAATACATAAAGAGAAGGCCTAACGTGTATACAAGGGACTGTTACTCAGCCAGGAAAAAGAACGAAATAATGCCATTAGAAGCAACATGGATAGACCTGGGATGCCCAAACACTGAGTGAAGTCAGTCAGACAGAGGAGGACCCATAGCATATGATATCACATATAGGAGGAATGAAAACATACATACAACTGAACTAGTTAACAAAAGAGAAATCGCCTCACTCATCGACATTCAGAATAAACCTAGGGTTACAAACATTAAGTGGAGTAGGAGATATAATTTACGCGGTTCACATGAACACATACACACTAAAATACCTATAAACTTATGTAGAAAACACACACTCGACAAGAACTACTGTACAACACCAGGGTCTCTACTCAACGTTCTTCAATTACGAATATGGAAAAGAAATCAGAAAAACACTAGATATATTATATGTGTAAAAGAATCAACTTGCTGTACAGCTACACCAAACCCCAAATTGGAAATCAACTCCAGTGCAATATACCATCAGAGTTAAGTTGCAAAAGAAAGTAAAAGGAAATAAATGTGTATGCTTTACTCCTACGGCCTTCGTGATATGCACTGGTGTCACATCCCCGCAGCCTGAGCAGCCTGGGGTCCCAAGGGTGCACTGAGGTTTTCCAGAGAGACGTGAGGAGGGTGTGCCTGCAAATGCACCCCGTTAAAAGTGTAGTGTCTCTTCCTTTCTGGGGGGAACCAAAACTTCAGAATCTAGGAGGGCCTTCCAAGAGCTAAAAGGAACCCAGTACACCCAAACCATGGGGGAACATCTAGGCTGCAGGAGATTCAAAAAGTGACCGAGCATCTACGGCTGCTGGTTGTGGGGTTCCCACATTCAGCCTCCTTGCCAGGAGTCACCAAACTTACACACCGCAGCACCCGCTGGTTTAGCCAGCGTTTGGAATATTCGGGGGCGTGAAGCTTAACAGGGAAGACGTAGTGACACACAATCCCTTGGGTGTTGCCTCTGGCACCTTCCTCTCTAATTCACAGCCCAGAAAGATGACTTTCCTAAAGCATTTGGTTGCAGAGGAACGAGTTCGGCACGAAGAAATGCTGCCGCCTTGTGGACATTTCCGGTAACAACAACTTTACAACCGGTGCTTCAGGGCACCTAATATTCACAAAGCCTCTGGGGCTTTTAAAGACACATGCCCGCAAAATTGACCTGGGTTAGGTAACCGAAAAAAAATTGGAAACACACAGACTTTCAAGAAGCCCAATTTCAGGAGGGAAAGTTTACTCACACTGTTTTAAAAAAAACACAACAATGACAGGGGGCAGAAAATCGCTGCTTATTCGAGAAATGCATATCAAAAGTATAAAGCGGCATCATCTCGCAACAGGCATATGGCCAGCATCAAAAAGTCTAAAAACAATCGATGGGGAATGAGTGTGGAGTAAAGGGAATCTTCCTACTCGGTGAGTGGAACTGTAGATTTGTAACTGCCACTACAAAGCACTGTATTTCAGTTCCTAGAAAACCAAAGAGAGATCGACCCTATATTTCTGCAGTCCGACTCCTGGGTGTTATTCGGGAAACTCCATAGTTCAAAAACACAAAAGCACGCCAAGCTTTATTGCAGCAGTATTTACAAATGCCACGAGACTAAAAGAAATAGTCCAGTGACTGATGAATACATAAAGAGGAGGTCCAACGTGTATACAAGGGACTGTTACTCAGACAGGAAAAAGAATGAAATAATGCCATTAGAAGCAACATGGATAGACCTGGGATGCCCAAACACTGAGTGAAGTCAGTCAGACAGAGGAGGACCCATAGCATATGATATCATGTATAGGAGGAATGGAAACATACATGCAACAGAAGTAGTTTACAAAACAGAAAAGCCTCACTCATCGACTTTCAGAATAAAGCTAGGGTTACTAAAAAGGAAGTGGGGTTGGAGATGTAAGTTAGGCAGATCGCATGAACACATACACAGTAAACTACCTATTAACATATATATATATATATATATATATATATATATATATATATATATAACACGCACTGGACAAGGACTACTTTTCAAAACCAGGGCCTCTACTGAATGTTCTGCAATTACCTATATGGAAAAGGAATCTGAAAAAGACTAGATATATTATATGTGTAAAAGAATCAGCTTGCTGTACAGCTACACCAAACCCCAATTTGGAAATCAACTCCAGTGCAACATACCAAAAGATTTAAGTTGCAAATGAAAGTAAAAGGAAATAAATGTGTATGCTTTACTCCTACGGCCTTCGTGATATGCGCTGGTGTCACATCCCCGCAGCCTGAGCAGCCTGGGGTCCCAAGGGTGCACTGAGGTTTAGCGGAGAGACATGAGGAGAATGTGCCTGCAAATGCACCCCGTTAAAGGTGTAGTGTCTATTCCTTTCTGGGGGGAACCAAAACTTCAGAATCTAGGTGGGCCTTCCTAGAGCTAAAAGGAAGCCAGTACACCCAAACCATGGGTGAACATATAGGCTGCAGGAGTTTCAAAAAGTAACTGAGCATCTACGGCTGCTGGTTGTGGGGTTCCCACATTCAGCCTCCTTGCCAGGAGTCACCAAACTTACACACCGCAGCACCTGCTGGTTTAGCCAGCGTTTGGAAATTTGGGGGGCGTGAAGCTTAACAGGAAAGAGGTAGTGACACACAAGCCCTTGGGTGTTGCCTCTGGCAACTTCCCCTCTAATTCACAGCCCAGGAAGATGCCTCTTCCTAAAGCTTTTTGTTGCCCAGGAGCAACAGATGGTCACGAAGAAATGCTGCCGCCTTGTGGACATTTCCGGTAACAACAACTTTACAACCGGTGCTTCAGGACACCTAATATTCACAAAGCCTCTGGGGCTTTTAAAGACACGTGCCCTCAAAAATGACCTGGGTTAGGTAACCGAAAGAAAATTGGAAACACACAGACTTTCAAGAATCCAAATTTCACGAGGGAAAGTTTACTCACACTGTTTAAAAGAAAAACCCGACCACGACAGGAGGCAGAAAATCACTCATTAATCGAGAAATGCATATCAAAAGTATAAAGTGGCATCATCTCGCAGCAGGCACATGGCCAGCATCAAAAAGTCTAAAAACAATCGATGGGGAATGAGTGTGGAGAAAAGAGAATCTTCCCACGCGGTGAGTGGAACTGTAGATTTGTACGTGCCACTACAAAGCACTGTATTTCAGTTCCTAGAAAACTAAAGACAGATCGACCCTATATTTCTGCAATACCACTCCTGGGTGCTATTCGGGAAACTCCATAGTTCAAAAACACACAAGCACGCCAATGTTTATTGCAGCAGTATTTACAAATGCCACGACACTAAAAGAAATAGTCCAGCGAGTGATGAATACATAAAGAGGAGGTCCAACGTGTATACAAGGGACTGTTACTGAGCCAGGAAAAAGAATGAAATAATGCCATTAGAAGCAACATGGATAGACCTGGGATGCCCAAACACTGAGTGAAGTCAGTCAGACAGAGGAGGACCCATAGCATATGATATCACGTATAGGAGGAATGGAAACATACATGCAACTGAACTAGTTTACAAAACAGAAACAGCCTCACTCATCGACTTTCAGAATAAACCAAGGGTTACTAAAAAGGAAGTGGGGTTGCAGATGTAAGTTAGGCGGTTCACCTGAACACATACACAGTAAAATACCTATCAACATATATATATATAACACGCACTGGACAAGGACTACTTTTCAACACCAGGGCCTCTACTCAATGTTCTGCAATTACCTATATGGAATAGGAATCTGAAAAACACTAGATATATTATATGTGTAAAAGAATCAGCTTGCTGTACAGCTACACCAAACCCCAATTTGGAAATCAACTCCAGTGCAACGTAGCATCAGAGTTAAGTTGCAAAAGAAAGTAAAAGGAAATAAATGTGTATGCTTTTCTCCTACGGACTTTGTGATATGTGGTGTCACATCCCCGCAGCCTGAGCAGCCTGGGGTCCCAAGGGTTCACTGAGGTTTAGCGGAGAGATGTGAGGAGGGTGTGCCTGTAAATGCACCCCCTTAAAAGTGTAGTGCCTTTTCCTTTCTTGGGGGAACCAAAACTTCAGAATCTAGGTGGGCCTTCCTAGAGCTAAAAGGAAGCCAGTACACCCAAACCATGGGGGACCATCTAGGCTGCAGGAGATTCAAAAAGTGACCAAGGCTGCACAGCTGCTGGTTGTGGGGTTCCCACATTCAGCCTCCTTGCCAGGAGTCACCAAACTTACACACCGCGGAACCCGCTTGTTTAGCCAGCGTTTGGAATATTCGGGGTCATGAAGCTTAACAGGGAAGAGGTAGTGACACACAAGCCCTTGGGTGTTGCCTCTGGCACCTTCCTCTCTAATTCACAGCCCAGGAAGATGACTTTCCTAACGCATTTGGTTGCCAAGGAACGAGTTCGGCACGAAGAAATGCTGCCGCCTTGTGGACATTTCCGGTAACAACAACTTTACAACCGGTGCTTCAGGGCACCTAATATTCACAAAGCCTCTGGGGCTTTTAAAGACACGTGCCCTCAAAAATGACCTGGGTTAGGTAACCGAAAGAAAATTGGAAACACAAAGACTTTCAAGAATCCAAATTTCAGGAGGGAAAGTTTACTCACACTGTTTAAAAGAAAAACCCGACCACGAGAGGAGGCAGAAAATCACTCATTAATCGAGAAATGCATATCAAAAGTATAAAGTGGCATCATCTTGCAGCAGGCATATGGCCAGCATCAAAAAGTCTAAAAACAATCGATGGGGAATGACTGTGGAGAAAAGCGAATCTTCCCACGCGGTGAGTGGAACTGTACATTTGTACCTGCCACTACAAAGCACTGTATTTCAGTTCCTAGAAAACTAAAGAGAGATCGACCCTATATTTCTGCAGTCCCACTCCTGGGTGCTATTCGGGAAACTCCATAGTTCAAAAACACACAAGCACGCCAAGCTTTATTGCAGCAGTATTTACAAATGCCATGACACTAAAAGAAATAGTCCAGCGAGTGATGAATACATAAACAGGAGGTCCAACGTGTATACGAGGGACTGTTACTCAGCCAGGAAAAAGAATGAAATAATGCCATTAGAAGCAACATGGATAGACCTGGGATGCCCAAACACTGAGTGAAGTCAGTCAGACAGAGGAGGACCCATAGCATATGATATCACGTATAGGAGGAACGGAAACATACATGCAACTGAACTAGTTTACAAAACAGAAACAGCCACCTCATCGACTTTCAGAATAAAGCTAGGGTTTCTAAAAAGGAAGTGGGGTTGGAAATGTAAGATAGGCGTTTCGCCTGAACACATACACAGTAAAATACCTATCAACATATATATATATATAACACGCACTGGAAAAGGACTACTTGTCAACACCAGGGCTTCTACTCAACGTTCTGCAATTACCTATATGGAAAAGGAATCTGAAAAACACTAGATATATTATATGTGTAAAAGAATCAGCTTGCTGTACAGCTACACCAAACCCCAATTTGGAAATCAACTCCAGTGCAACATACCATCAGAATTAAGTTGCAAAAGAAAGTAAAAGGAAATAAATGTGTATGCTTTTCTCCTACGGCCTCCGTGATAGGCGCTGGTGTCACATCCCCGCAGCCTGAGCAGCGTGGGGTCCCAAGGGTGCACTGAGGTTTAGCAGAGAGACGTGAGGAGGGTGTGCCTGTAAATGCACCCCCTTAAAAGTGTAGTGCCTTTTCCTTTCTGGGGGGAACCAAAACTTCAGAATCTAGGTGGGCCTTCCTAGAGCTAAAAGGAAGCCAGTACACCCAAACCATGGGGGACCATCTAGGCTGCAGGAGATTCAAAAAGTGACCAAGGCTGCACAGCTGCTGGTTGTGGGGTTCCCACATTCAGCCTCCTTGCCAGGAGTCACCAAACTTACACACCGCAGCACCCGCTTGTTTAGCCAGCGTTTGGAATATTCGGGGTCATGAAGCTTAACAGGGAAGAGGTACTGACACACAAGCCCTTGGATGTTGCCTCTGGCACCTTCCTCTCTAATTCACAGCCCAGGAAGATGACTCTTCCTA
Organism: Hyperoodon ampullatus; assembly: GCF_949752795.1. NCBI lineage: Eukaryota > Metazoa > Chordata > Mammalia > Artiodactyla > Ziphiidae > Hyperoodon > Hyperoodon ampullatus. The sequence continues at coordinate 4,273,633 of NC_136923.1, read as the reverse complement.
AAGCTTTTTGTTGCCGAGGAACAAAAGATGGGCATGAAGAAATGCTGCCGTCTTGTGGACATTTTCGGTAAAAACATCTTTACAACAGGTGCTTCAGGGCACCTAATATTCACAAAGGCTCTGGGGCTTTTAAAGACACGTGCCCTCAAAAATGACCTGGGTTAGGTAACCGAAAGAAAATTGGAAACACACAGACTTTCAAGAATCAAAATTTCAGGAGGGAAAGTTTACTCACACTGTTTAAAAGAAAAACCCGACCACGACAGGAGGCAGAAAATCACTCATTAATCGAGAAATGCATATCAAAAGTATAAAGTGGCATCATCTCGCAGCAGGCATATGGCCAGCATCAAAAAGTCTAAAAACAATCGATGGGGAATGAGTGTGGAGAAAAGGGAATCTTCCCACGCGGTGAGTGGAACTGTACATTTGTTCCTGCCACTACAAAGCACTGTATTTCAGTTCCTAGAAAACTAAAGACAGATCGACCCTATATTTCTGCAGTCCCACTCCTGGGTGCTATTCGGGAAACTCCATAGTTCAAAAACACACAAGCACGCCAATGTTTATTGCAGCAGTATTTACAAATGCCATGACACTAAAAGAAATAGTCCAGCGAGTGATGAATACATAAAGAGGAGGTCCAGTGTGTGTACAAGGGACTGTTACTGAGCCAGGAAAAAGAATGAAATAATGCCATTAGAAGCAACATGGATAGACCTGGGATGCCCAAACACTGAGTGAAGTCAGTCAGACAGAGGAGGACCCATAGCATATGATATCATGTATAGGAGGAATGGAAACATACATGCAACTGAACTAGTTTACGAAACAGAAACAGCCTCACTCATCGACTTTCAGAATAAACCAAGGGTTACTAAAAAGGAAGTGGGGTTGCAGATATAAGTTAGGTGGTTCACCTGAACACATACACAGTAAAATACCTATAAACATATATATATATATAACATGCAGTGGACAAGGACTACTTTTCAAAACCAGGGCCTCTACTCAATGTTCTGGAAATACCTATATGGAATAGGAATCTGAAAAACACTAGATATATTATATGTGTAAAAGAATCAGCTTGCTGTACAGCTACACCAAACCCCAATTTGGAAATCCACTCCAGTGCAACATACCATCAGAGTTAAGTTGCAAAAGAAAGTAAAAGGAAATAAATGTGTATGCTTTTCTCCTACGGCCTTTGTGATATGTGGTGTCACATCCCCGCAGCCTGAGCAGCCTGGGGTCCCAAGGGTTCACTGACGTTTCGCGGAGAGATGTGAGGAGGGTGTACCTGTAAATGCACCCCCTTAAAAATGTAGTGCCTTTTCCTTTCTTGGGGGAAGCAAAACTTCAGAATGTAGGTGGGCCTTCCTAGAGCTAAAAGGAAGCCAGTACACCCAAACCATGGGGGACCATCTAGGCTGCAGGAGATTCAAAAAGTGACCGAGCATCTACGGCTGCTGGTTGTTTGGTTCCCACATTCAGCCTCCTTGCCAGGAGTCACCAAACTTACACACCACAGCACCCGTTGGTTTAGCCAGCGTTTGGAATATTCGGGGTCATGAAGCTTAACAGGGAAGAGGTACGGACACACAAGCCCTTGGGTGTTGCCTCTGGCGCCTTCCCCTCTAATTCACAGCCCAGGAAGATGACTTTCCTAAAGCATTTGGTTGCCCAGGAACGAGTTTGGCACGAAGAAATGCTGCCGCCTTGTGGACATTTCCGGTAACAACAACTTTACTACCGGTGCTTCAGGGCACCTAATATTCACAAAGCCTCTGGGGCTTTTAAAGACACATGCCCTCAAAATTGACCTGGGTTACGTAAACGAAAAAAAATTGGAAACACACAGACTTTCAAGAAGCCCAATTTCAGGAGGGAAAGTTTACTCACACTGTTTAAAAAAAACCCCGACTATGACACGGGGCAGAAAATCGCTCATTATTCGAGAAATGCATATCAAAAGAATAAAGTGGCATCATCTCGCAGCAGGCATATGGCCAGCATCAAAAAGTCTAAAAACAATCGATGGGGAATGAGTGTAGAGGAAAGGGAATCTTCCCACTCGGTGAGTGGAACTGCAGATTTGTAACTGCCACTTCAAGGCACTGTATTTCAGTTCCTAGAAAAATAAAGAGAGATCGACCCTATATTTCTGCAGTCCCACTCCGGGTGTTATTCGGGAAAGTCCATAGTTCAAAAACACAAAAGCACGCCAAGCTTCATAGCAGCCGTATTTACAAATGCCACGAGACTAAAAGAAATAGTCCAGTGACTGATGAATACATAAAGAGGAGGTCCAATGTGTATACAAGGGACTGTTACTCAGCCAGGAAAAAGAACGAAATAATGCCATTAGAAGCAACATGGATAGACCTGGGATGCCCAAACACTGAGAGAAGTCAGTCAAACAGAGGAGGACCCATAGCATATGATATCACGTATAGGGGGAATGGAAACATACATGCAACTGAACTAGTTTACAAAACAGAAACAGCCTCACTCATCGACTTTCAGAATAAAGCTAGGGTTACTAAAAAGGAAGTGGGGGTGGAAATGTAAGATAGGTGGTTCGCCTGAACACATACACAGTAAAATACCTATCAACATATATATATAACAAGCACTGGACAAGGACTACTTTTAAACAACAGGGCCTCTACTCACAGATCTGCAATTACCTATATGGAAAAGGAATCTGAATAACACTAGATATACTATATGTGTAAAAGAATCAGCTTGCTGTACAGCTACACCAAACCCCAATTTGGAAATCAACTCCAGTGCAATATACCATCAGAATTAAGTTGCAAAAGAAAGTAAAAGGAAATAAATGTGTATGCTTTTCTCCTAAGGCCTCCGTGATAGGCGCTGGTGTCACATCCCCACAGCCTGAGCAGCGTGGGGTCCCAAGGGTGCACTGAGGTTTAGCGGAGAGACGTGAGGAGGGTGTGCCTGTAAATGCACCCCCTCAAAAGTGTAGTGCCTTTTCCTTTCTGGGGGGAACCAAAACTTCAGAATCTAGGTGGGCCTTCCTAGAGCTAAAAGGAAGCCAGTGCACCCAAACCATGGGGGACCATCTAGGCTGCAGGAGATTCAAAAAGTGACCAAGGCTGCACAGCTGCTGGTTGTGGGGTTCCCACATTCAGCCTCCTTGCCAGGAGTCACCAAACTTACACACCGCAGCACCCGCTTGTTTAGCCAGCGTTTGGAATATTCGGGGTCATGAAGCTTAACATGGAAGAGGTACTGACACACAAGCCCTTGGGTGTTGCCTCTGGCACCTTCCTCTCTAATTCACAGCCCAGGAAGGTGACTCTTCCTAAAGCTTTTTGTTGCCCAGGAACAACAGATGGGCATGAAGAAATGCTGCCACCTTGTGGACATTGTCGGTAACAACATCTTTACAACAGGTGCTTCAGGGCACCTAATATTCACAAAGGCTCTGGGGCTTTTAAAGACACGTGCCCTCAAAAATGACCTGGGTTAGGTAACCGAAAGAAAATTGGAAACACACAGACTTTCAAAAATCCAAATTTCACGAGGGAAAGTTTACTCACACTGTTTAAAAGAAAAACCCGACCACGACAGGAGGCAGAAAATCACTCATTAATCGAGAAATGCATATCAAAAGTATAAAGTGGCATCATCTCGCAGCAGGCACATGGCCAGCATCAAAAAGTCTAAAAACAGTCGATGGGGAATGAGTGTGGAGAAAAGGGAATCTTCCCACGCGGTGAGTGGAACTGTACATTTGTACCTGCCACTACAAAGCTCTGTATTTCAGTTCCTAGAAAACTAAAGAGAGATCGACCCTATATTTCTGCAGTCCCACTCCTGGGTGCTATTCGGGAAACTCCATAGTTCAAAAACACACAAGCACGCCAATGTTTATTGCAGCAGTATTTACAAATGCCATGACACTAAAAGAAATAGTCCAGTGACTGATGAATACATAAAGAGGAGGTCCAACGTGTATACAAGGGACTGTTACTGAGCCAGGAAAAAGAATGAAATAATGCCATTAGAAGCAATATGGATAGACCTGGGATGCCCAAACACTGAGTGAAGTCAGTCAGACAGAGGAGGACCCATAGCATATGATATCACGTATAGGAGGAATGGAAACATACATGCAACTGAACTAGTTTACAAAACAGAAGCAGCCGCACTCATCGACTTTCAGAATAAACCAAGGGTTACTAAAAAGGAAGTGGGGTTGCAGATGTAAGTTAGGCGGTTCACCTGAACACATACACAGTAAAATACCTATCAACATATATATATATATAACACGCACTGGACAAGGACTACTTTTCAACACCAGGGCCTCTACTCAATGTTCTGCAATTACCTATATGGAATAGGAATCTGAAAAACACAAGATATATTATATGTGTAAAAGAATCAGCTTGCTCTACAGCTACACCAAACCCCAATTTGGAAATCAACTCCAGTGCAACATACCATCAGAGTTAAGTTGCAAAAGAAAGTAAAAGGAAATAAATGTGTATGCTTTTCTCCTACGGCCTCTGGGATAGGCGCTGGTGTCACATCCTCGCAGCCTGAGCAGCCTGGGGTCCCAAGGGTGCACTGAGGTTTAGCGGAGAGACGTGAGGAGGGTGTGCCTGTAAATGCACCCCCTTAAAAGTGTAGTGCCTTTTCCTTTCTGGGGGGAACCAAAACTTCAGAATCTAGGTGGGCCTTCCTAGAGCTAAAAGGAAGCCAGTACACCCAAACCATGGGGGAACTTCTAGGCTGCAGGAGATTCAAAAAGTGACCAAGGCTGCACAGCTGCTGGTTGTGGGGTTCCCACATTCAGCCTCCTTGCCAGGAGTCACCAAACTTACACACCACAGCACCCGCTTGTTTAGCCAGCGTTTGGAATATTCGGGGTCATTAAGCTTAACAGGGAAGAGGTAGTGACACACAAGCCCTTGGGTGTTGCCTCTGGCACCTTCCTCTCTAATTCACAGCCCAGGAAGTTGACTCTTCCTAAAGCTTTTTGTTGCCCAGGAACAACAGATGGGCACGAAGAAATGCTGCCGCCTTGTGGACATTTCCGGTAACAACATCTTTACAACTGGTGCTTCAGGGCACCTAATATTCACAAAGCCTCTGGGGTTGTTAAAGACACGTGCCCTCAAAAATGACCTGGGTTAGGTAACCGAAAGAAAATTGGAAACACACAGACTTTCAAGAATCCAAATATCAGGAGGGAAAGTTTACTCACACTGTTTAAAAGAAATACCCGACCAAGACAGGAGGCAGAAAATCACTCATTAATCGAGAAATGCATATCAAAAGTATAAAGTGGCATCATCTCGCAGCAGGCATATGGCCAGCATCAAAAAGTCTAAAAACAATCGATGGGGAATGAGTGTGGAGAAAAGGGAATCTTCCCACGCGGTGAGTGGAACTGTACATTTGTACCTGCCACTACAAAGCTCTGTATTTCAGTTCCTAGAAAACTAAAGAGAGATCGACCCTATATTTCTGCAGTCCCACTCCTGGGTGCTATTCAGGAATCTCCATAGTTCAAAAACACAGAAGCACGACAATGTTTATTGCAGCAGTATTTACAAATGCCACAACACTAAAAGAAATAGTCCAGCGAGTGATGAATACATAAAGAGGAGGTCCAACGTGTATACAAGGGACTGTTACTGAGCCAGGAAAAAGAATGAAATAATGCCATTAGAAGCAACATGGATAGACCTGGGATGCCCAAACACTGAGTGAAGTCAGTCAGACAGAGGAGGACCCATAGCATATGATATCACGTATAGGAAGAATGGAAACATACATGCAACTGAACTAGTTTACAAAACAGAAACAGCCTCACTCATCGACTTTCAGAATAAACCAAGGGTTACTGAAAAGGAAGTGGGGTTGGAGATATAAGTTAGGCGGTTCACATGAACACATACACAGTAAAATACCTATAAACATATATATATATAATAAGCACTGGACAAGGACTACTTTTCAAAACCAGGGCCTCTACTCAATGTTCTGCAATTACCTATATGGAATAGGAATCTGAAAAACACTAGATATATTATATGTGTAAAAGAATCAGCTTGCTGTACAGCTACACCAAACCCCAAATTGGAAATCAACTCCAGTGCAACATACCATCAGAGTTAAGTTGCAAAAGAAAGTAAAAGGAAATAAATGTGTATGCTTTTCTCCTACGGCCTCCGTGATATGTGGTGTCACATCCCCGCAGCCTGAGCAGCCTGGGGTCCCAAGGGTGCACTGAGGTTTAGCGCAGAGACATGAGGAGCGTGTGCCTGCAAATGCACCCCGTTAAAGGTGTAGTGTCTCTTCCTTTCTGGGGGGAACCAAAACTTCAGAATCTAGGTGGGCCTTCCTAGAGCTAAAAGGAAGCCAGTACACCCAAACCATGGGGGAACATCTAGGCTGCAGGAGATTCAAAAAGTGACCGAGCATCTACGGCTGCTGGTTGTGGGGTTCCCACATTCAGCCTCCTTGCCAGGAGTCACCAAACTTACACACCGCAGCACCCGCTGGTGTAGCCAGCGTTTGGAATATTCGGGGGCGTGAAGCTTAACAGGGAAGACGTAGTGACACACAAGCCCTTGGGTGTTGCCTCTGGCACCTTCCCCTCTAATTCACAGCCCAGGAAGATGACTTTCCTAAAGCATTTGGTTGCCCAGGAACGAGTTCGGCACGAAGAAATGCTGCCACCTTGTGGACATTTCCGGTAACAACAACTTTACAACCGGTGCTTCAGGGCACCTAATATTCACAAAGCCTCTGGGGCTTTTAAAGACACGTGCCCTCAAAATTGACCTGGGTTAGGTAACCGAAAAAAAATTGGAAACACACAGACTTTCAAGAAGCCCAATTTCAGGAGGGAATGGTTACTCACACTGTTTAAAAAAACCCCGACTATGACACGGGGCAGAAAATCGTTCATTATTCGAGAAATACATATCAAAAGTATAAAGCGGCATCATCTCGCAGCAGGCATATGGCCAGCATCAAAAAGTCTAAAAACAATCGATGGGGAATGAGTGTGGAGGAAAGGGAATCTTCCCACTCGGTGAGTGGAACTGTAGATTTGTAAGTGCCACTACAAAGCACTGTATTTCAGTTCCTAGAAAACTAAAGAGAGATCGACCCTATATTTCTGCAGTCCCACTCCTGGGTGTTATTCGGGAAACTCCATAGTTCAAAAACACACAAGCACGCCAAGCTTTATTGCAGCAGTATTTACAAATGCCACGAGACTAAAAGAAATAGTCCAGTGACTGATGAATACATAAAGAGGAGGTCCAACGTGTATACAAGGGACTGTTACTGAGCCAGGAAAAAGAATGAAATAATGCCATTAGAAGCAACATGGATAGACCTGGGATGCCCAAACACTGAGTGAAGTCAGTCAGACAGAGGAGGACCCATAGCATATGATATCACGTATAGGAAGAATGGAAACATACATGCAACTGAACTAGTTTACAAAACAGAAACAGCCTCACTCATCGACTTTCAGAATAAACCTTGGGTTACAAAAAGGAAGTGGGGCTGGAAATGTAAGTTAGGCGGTTCGCCTGAACACATACACAGTAAAATACCTATCAACATATATATATAACAAGCACTGGACAAGGACTACTTTTCAACAACAGGGCCTCTACTCAATGATCTGCAATTACCTATATGGAATAGGAATCTGAAAAACACTAGATATATTATATGTGTAAAAGAATCAGCTTGCTGTACAGCTACACCCAGCCCCAATTTGGAAATCAACTCCAGTGAAACATACCATCAGAGTTAATTTGCAAATGAAAGTAAAAAGAAATAAATGTGTATGCTTTTCTCCTACAGCCTTCGTGATATGTGCTGGTGTCACATCCCCGCAGCCTGAGCAGCCTGGGGTCCCAAGGGTGCACTGAGGTTTAGCGGAGAGACATGAGGAGCATGTGCCTGCAAATGCAGCCCAGTAAAGGTGTAGTGTGTCTTCCTTTCTGGGGGAACCAAAACTTCAGAATCTACGTGGGCCTTCCTAGAGCTAAAAGGAAGCCAGTACATCCAAACCATGGGGGAACTTCTAGGCTGCAGGAGATTCAAAAAGTGACCGAGCATCTACGGCTGCTGGTTGTGGGGTTCCCACATTCAGCCTCCTTGCCAGGAGTCACCAAACTTACACACCACAGCACCCGTGGTTTAGCCAGCGTTTGGAATATTCGGGGTCATGAAGCTTAACAGGGAAGAGGTAGTGATACACAAGCCCTTGTGTATTGCCTCTGGCACCTTCCTCTCTAATTCACAGCCCAGGAAGATGACTCTTCCTAAAGCTTTTTGTTGCCCAGGAACAACAGATGGGCACGAAGAAATGCTGCCGCCTTGTGGACATTTTCGGTAACAACGACTTTACAACCGGTGCTTCAGGGCACCTAATATTCACAAAGCCTCTGGGGCTTTTAAAGACACGTGCCCTCAAAAATGACCTGGGTTAGGTAACCGAAAGAAAATTGGAAACACACAGACTTTCAAGAATCCAAATTTCACGAGGGAAAGTTTACTCACACTGTTTAAAAGAAATACCCGACCACGACAGGAGGCAGAAAATCACTCATTAATCGAGAAATGCATATCAAAAGTATAAAGTGGCATCATCTTGCAGCAGGCATATGGCCAGCATCAAAAAGTCTAAAAACAATTGATGGGGAATGAGTGTGGAGAAAAGGGAATCTTCCCACGCGGTGAGTGGAACTGTACATTTGTACCTGCCATTACAAAGCAGTGTATTTCAGTTCCTAGAAAACTAAAGAGAGATCGACGCTATATTTCTGCAGTCCCACTCCTGGGTGCTATTCGGGAATCTCCATAGTTCAAACACACAAGCACGCCAATGTTTATTGCAGCAGTATTTACAAATGCCACAACACTAAAAGAAATAGTCCAGCGAGTGATGAATACATAAAGAGGAGGTCCAACGTGTATACAAGGGACTGTTACTCAGACAGGAAAAAGAATGAAATAATGCCATTAGAAGCAACATGGATAGACCTGGGATGCCCAAACACTGAGTGAAGTCACTCAGACAGAGGAGGATTCATAGCATATGATATCACGTATAGGAGGAATGGAAACATACATGCAACTGAACTAGTTTACAAAACAGAAACAGCCTCACTCATCGACTTTCAGAATAAAGCTAAGGTTACTAAAAAGGAAGGGGGGTTGGAGATATAAGTTAGGTGGTTCACGTGAACACATACACAGTAAAATACCTATAAACATATATATATATATAACACGCACTGGACAAGGACTACTTTTCAACACCAGGGCCTCTACTCAATGTTCTGCAATTACCTATATGGAATAGGAATCTGAAAAACACTAGATATATTATATGTGTAAAAGAATCAGCTTGCTGTACAGCTACACCAAACCCCAATTTGGAAATCAACTCCAGTGCAACATACCATCAGAATTAAGTTGCAAAAGAAAGTAAAAGGAAATAAATGTGTATGCTTTTCTCCTACGGCCTCCGTGATAGGCGCTGGTGTCACATCCCCGCAGCCTGAGCAGCCTGGGGTCCCAAGGGTGCACTGAGGTTTAGCGGAGAGACGTGAGGAGGGTGTGCCTGTAAATGCACCCCCTTAAAAGTGTAGTGCCTTTTCCTTTCTGGGGGGAACCAAAACTTCAGAATCTAGGTGGGCCTTCCTAGAGCTAAAAGGAAGCCAGTACACCCAAACCATGGGGGACCATCTAGGCTGCAGGAGATTCAAAAAGTGACCAAGGCTGCACAGCTGCTGGTTGTGGGGTTCCCACATTCAGCCTCCTTGCCAGGAGTCACCAAACTTACACACCGCAGCAGCTGCTTGTTTAGCCAGCGTTTGGAATATTCGGTGTCATTAAGCTTAACAGGGAAGAGGTAGTGACACACAAGCCCTTGGGTGTTGCCTCTGGCACCTTCCTCTCTAATTCACAGCCCAGGAAGTTGACTCTTCCTAAAGCTTTTTGTTGCCCAGGAACAACAGATGGGCACGAAGAAATGCTGCCGCCTTGTGGACATTTCCGGTAACAACATCTTTACAACTGGTGCTTCAGGGCACCTAATATTCACAAAGCCTCTGGGGCTTTTAAAGACACGTGCCCTCAAAAATGACCTGGGTTAGGTAACCGAAAGAAAATTGGAAACACACAGACTTTCAAGAATCCAAATTTCACGAGGGAAAGTTTACTCACACTGTTTAAAAGAAATACCCGACCACGACAGGAGGCAGAAAATCACTCATTAATCGAGAAATGCATATCAAAAGTATAAAGTGGCATCATCTCGCAGCAGGCATATGGCCAGCATCAAAAAGTCTAAAAACAATCGATGGGGAATGAGTGTGGAGAAAAGGGAATCTTCCCACGCGGTGAGTGGAACTGTACATTTGTACCTGCCACTACAAAGCACTGTATTTCAGTTCCTAGAAAACTAAAGAGAGATCGACCCTATATTTCTGCAGTCCCACTCCTGGGTGCTATTCGGGAATCTCCATAGTTCAAAAACACACAAGCACGCCAATGTTTATTGCAGCAGTATTTACAAATGCCATGACACTAAAAGAAATAGTCCAGCGAGTGATGAATACATAAAGAGGAGGTCCAACGTGTATACAAGGGACTGTTACTCAGACAGGAAAAAGAATGAAATAATGCCATTAGAAGCAACATGGATAGACCTGGGATGCCCAAACACTGAGTGAAGTCTCTCAGACAGAGGAGGATCCATAGCATATGATATCACGTATAGGAGGAATGGAAACATACATGCAACTGAACTAGTTTACAAAACAGAAACAGCCTCACTCATCGACTTTCAGAATAAAGCTAGGGTTACTAAAAAGGAAGTGGGGATGGAGATGTAAGTTAGGCGGTTCACCTGAAACATACACAGTAAAATACCTATCAACATATATATATATATAACACGCACTGGACAAGGACTACTTTTCAACACTAGGTCCTCTACTCAACGTTCTGCAATTACCTATATGGAAAAGGAATCTGAAAAACGCTAGATATATTATATGTGTAAAAGAATCAGCTTGCTGTACAGCTACACCAAACCCCAATTTGGAAATCAACTCCAGTGCAACATACCATCAGAGTTAAGTTGGAAAAGAAACTAAAAGGAAATAAATGTGTATGCTTTTCTCCTACGGCCTTCGTGATATGCGGTGGTGTCACATCCCCGCAGCCTGAGCAGCCTGGGGTCCCAAGGGTTCACTGAGGTTTAGCGGAGAGATGTGAGCAGGGTGTGCCTGTAAATGCACCCCCTTAAAAGTGTAGTGCCTTTTCCTTTCTGGGGGGAACTAAAACTTCAGAATCGAGGTGGGCCTTCCTAGAGCTAAAAGGAAGCCAGTGCACCCAAACCATGGGGGACCATCTAGGCTGCAGGAGATTCAAAAAGTGACCAAGGCTGCACAGCTGCTGGTTGTGGGGTTCCCACATTCAGCCTCCTTGCCAGGAGTCACCAAAATTACACACCGCAGCACCCGCTTGTTTAGCCAGCGTTTGGAATATTCGGGGTCATGAAGCTTAACAGGCAAGAGGTAGTAACACACAAGCCCTTGGGTGTTGCCTCTGGCACCTTGCTCTCTAATTCACAGCCCAGGAAGATGACTCTTCCTAAAGCTTTTTGTTGCCCAGGAACAACACATGGGCATGAAGAAATGCTGCCGCCTTGTGGACATTTTCGGTAACAACAACTTTACAACCGGTGCTTCAGGGCACCTAATATTCACAAAGCCTCTGGGGCTTTTAAAGACACGTGCCCTCAAAAATGACCTGGGTTAGGTAACCGAAAGAAAATTGGAAACACACAGACTTTCAAGAATCCAAATTTCACGAGGGAAAGTTTACTCACACTGTTTAAAAGAAAAACCCGACCACGACAGGAGGCAGAAAATCACTCATTAATCGAGAAATGCATATCAAAAGTATAAAGTGGCATCATCTCGCAGCAGGCATATGGTCAGCATCAAAAAGTCTAAAAACAATCGATGGGGAATGAGTGTGGAGAAAAGGGAATCTTCCCACGCGGTGAGTGGAACTGTACATTTGTACCTGCCACTACAAAGCTCTGTATTTCAGTTCCTAGAAAACTAAAGACAAATCGACCCTATATTTCTGCAGTCCCACTCCTGGGTGCCATTCGGGAAACTCCATAGTTCAAAAACACACAAGCACGCCAATGTTTATTGCAGCAGTATTTACAAATGCCATGACACTAAAAGAAATAGTCCAGCGAGTGATGAATACATAAAGAGGAGGTCCAACGTGTATACAAGGGACTGTTACTCAGACAGGAAAAAGAATGAAATAATGCCATTAGAAGCAACAAGGATAGACCTGGGATGCCCAAACACTGAGTGAAGTCACTCAGACAGAGGAGGATCCATAGCATATGATATCACGTATAGGAGGAATGGAAACATACATGCAACTGAACTAGTTTACAAAACAGAAACAGCCTCACTCATCGACTTTCAGAATAAAGCTAAGGTTACTAAAAAGGAAGGGGGGTTGGAGATATAAGTTAGGTGGTTCACGTGAACACATACACAGTAAAATACCTATAAACATATATATATATATAACAAGCACTGGACAAGGACTACTTTTCAACACCAGGGCCTCTACTCAATGTTCTGCAATTACCTATATGGAATAGGAATCTGAAAAACACTAGATATATTATATGTGTAAAAGAATCAGCTTGCTGTACAGCTACACCAAACCCCAATTTGGAAATCAACTCCAGTGCAATATACCATCAGAATTAAGTTGCAAAAGAAAGTAAAAGGAAATAAATGTGTATGCTTTTCTCCTACGGCCTCCGTGATAGGCGCTGGTGTCACATCCCCGCAGCCTGAGCAGCCTGGGGTCCCAAGGGTGCACTGAGGTTTAGCGGAGAGACGTGAGGAGGGTGTGCCTGTAAATGCACCCCCTTAAAAGTGTAGTGCCTTTTCCTTTCTGGGGGGAACTAAAACTTCAGAATCTAGGTGGGCCTTCCTAGAGCTAAAAGGAAGCCAGTACACCCAAACCATGGGGGACCATCTAGGCTGCAGGAGATTCAAAAAGTGACCAAGGCTGCACAGCTGCTGGTTGTGGGGTTCCCACATTCAGCCTCCTTGCCAGGAGTCACCAAAATTACACACCGCAGCACCCGCTTGTTTAGCCAGCGTTTGGAATATTCGGGGTCATGAAGCTTAACAGGGAAGAGGTAGTAACACACAAGCCCTTGGGTGTTGCCTCTGGCACCTTGCTCTCTAATTCACAGCCCAGGAAGATGACTCTTCCTAAAGCTTTTTGTTGCCCAGGAACAACAGATGGGCACGAAGAAATGCTGCCGCCTTGTGGACATTTTCGGTAACAACGACTTTACAACCGGTGCTTCAGGGCACCTAATATTCACAAAGCCTCTGGGGCTTTTAAAGACACGTGCCCTCAAAAATGACCTGGGTTAGGTAACCGAAAGAAAATTGGAAACACACAGACTTTCAAGAATCCAAATTTCACGAGGGAAAGTTTACTCACACTGTTTAAAAGAAAAACCCGACCACGACAGGAGGCAGAAAATCACTCATTAATCGAGAAATGCATATCAAAAGTATAAAGTGGCATCATCTCGCAGCAGGCATATGGCCAGCATCAAAAAGTCTAAAAACAATCGATGGGGAATGAGTGTGGAGAAAAGGGAATCTTCCCACGCGGTGAGTGGAACTGTACATTTGTACCTGCCACTACAAAGCACTGTATTTCAGTTCCTAGAAAACTAAAGACAGATCGACCCTATATTTCTGCAGTCCCACTCCTGGGTGCTATTCGGGAATCTCCATAGTTCAAAAACACACAAGCACGCCAATGTTTATTGCAGCAGTATTTACAAATGCCACAACACTAAAAGAAATAGTCCAGCGAGTGATGAATACATAAAGAGGAGGTCCAACGTGTATACAAGGGACTGTTACTGAGCCAGGAAAAAGAATGAAATAATGCCATTAGAAGCAACATGGATAGACCTGGGATGCCCAAACACTGAGTGAAGTCAGTCAGACAGAGGAGGACCCATAGCATATGATATCACGTATAGGAAGAATGGAAACATACATGCAACTGAACTAGTTTACAAAACAGAAACAGCCTCACTCATTGACTTTCAGAATAAACCAAGGGTTACTGAAAAGGAAGTGGGGTTGGAGATATAAGTTAGGTGGTTCACATGAACACATACACAGTAAAATACCTATAAACATATATATATATAACAAGCACTGGACAAGGACTACTTTTCAAAACCAGGGCCTCTACTCAAAGTTCTGCAATTACCTATATGGAATAGGAATCTGAAAAACACTAGATATATTATATGTGTAAAAGAATCAGCTTGCTGTACAGCTACACCAAACCCCAATTTGGAAATCAACTCCAGTGCAACATACCATCAGAGTTAAGTTGCAAAAGAAAGTAAAAAGAAATAAATGTGTATGCTTTTCTCCTACGGCCTCCGTGATAGGCGCTGGTGTCACATCCCCGCAGCCTGAGCAGCCTGGGGTCCCAAGGGTGCACTGAGGTTTAGCGGAGAGACGTGAGGAGGGTGTGCCTGTAAATGCACCCCGTTAAAGGTGTAGTGTCTCTTTCTGTCTGGGGGGAACCAAAACTTCAGAATCTAGGTGGGCCTTCCTAGAGCTAAAAGGAAGCCAGTACACCCAAACCATGGGGGAACATCTAGGCTGCAGGAGATTCAAAAAGTGACCGAGCATCTACGGCTGCTGGTTGTGGGGTTCCCACATTCAGCCTCCTTGCCAGGAGTCACCAAACTTACACACCGCAGCACCCGCTGGTTTAGCCAGCGTTTGGAATATTCGGGGGCGTGAAGCTTAACAGGGAAGACGTAGTGACACACAAGCCCTTGGGTGTTGCCTCTGGCACCTTCCCCTCTAATTCACAGCCCAGGAAGATGACTTTCCTAAAGCATTTGGTTGCCGAGGAACGAGTTCGGCACGAAGAAATGCTGCCGCCTTGTGGACATTTCCGGTAACAACAACTTTACAACCGGTGCTTCAGGGCACCTAATATTCACAAAGCCTCTGGGGCTTTTAAAGACACGTGCCCTCAAAATTGACCTGGGTTAGGTAACCGAAAAAAAATTGGAAACACACAGACTTTCAAGAAGCCCAATTTCAGGAGGGAATGGTTACTCACACTGTTTAAAAAAACCCCGACTATGACACGGGGCAGAAAATCGCTCATTATTCGAGAAATACATATCAAAAGTATAAAGCGGCATCATCTCGCAGCAGGCATATGGCCAGCATCAAAAAGTCTAAAAACAATCGATGGGGAATGAGTGTGGAGGAAAGGGAATCTTCCCACTCGGTGAGTGGAACTGTAGATTTGTAAGTGCCACTACAAAGCACTGTATTTCAGTTCCTAGAAAACTAAAGAGAGATCGACCCTATATTTCTGCAGTCCCACTCCTGGGTGTTATTCGGGAAACTCCATAGTTCAAAAACACACAAGCACGCCAAGCTTTATTGCAGCAGTATTTACAAATGCCACAACACTAAAAGAAATAGTCCAGTGACTGATGAATACATAAAGAGGAGGTCCAACGTGTATACAAGGGACTGTTACTCAGCCAGGAAAAAGAATGAAATAATGCCATTAGAAGCAACATGGATAGACCTGGGATGCCCAAACACTGAGTGAAGTCAGTCAGACAGAGGAGGACCCATAGCATATGATATCACGTATAGGAAGAATGGAAACATACATGCAACTGAACTAGTTTACAAAACAGAAACAGCCTCACTCATCGACTTTCAGAATAAACCTTGGGTTACAAAAAGGAAGTGGGGCTGGAAATGTAAGTTAGGCGGTTCGCCTGAACACATACACAGTAAAATACCTATCAACATATATATATAACAAGCACTGGACAAGGACTACTTTTCAACAACAGGGCCTCTACTCAATGATCTGCAATTACCTATATGGAATAGGAATCTGAAAAACACTAGATATATTATATGTGTAAAAGAATCAGCTTGCTGTACAGCTACACCCAGCCCCAATTTGGAAATCAACTCCAGTGCAACATACCATCAGAGTTAAGTTGCAAAAGAAAGTAAAAAGAAATAAATGTGTATGCTTTTCTCCTACAGCCTTCGTGATATGTGCTGGTGTCACATCCCCGCAGCCTGAGCAGCCTGGGGTCCCAAGGGTGCACTGAGGTTTAGCGGAGAGACATGAGGAGCATGTGCCTGCAAATGCACCCCAGTAAAGGTGTAGTGTGTCTTCCTTTCTGGGGGAACCAAAACTTCAGAATCTACGTGGGCCTTCCTAGAGCTAAAAGGAAGCCAGTACATCCAAACCATGGGGGAACTTCTAGGCTGCAGGAGATTCAAAAAGTGACCGAGCATCTACGGCTGCTGGTTGTGGGGTTCCCACATTCAGCCTCCTTGCCAGGAGTCACCAAACTTACACACCACAGCACCCGTGGTTTAGCCAGCGTTTGGAATATTCGGGGTCATGAAGCTTAACAGGGAAGAGGTAGTGATACACAAGCCCTTGTGTATTGCCTCTGGCACCTTCCTCTCTAATTCACAGCCCAGGAAGATGACTCTTCCTAAAGCTTTTTGTTGCCCAGGAACAACAGATGGGCACGAAGAAATGCTGCCGCCTTGTGGACATTTTCGGTAACAACGACTTTACAACCGGTGCTTCAGGGCACCTAATATTCACAAAGCCTCTGGGGCTTTTAAAGACACGTGCCCTCAAAAATGACCTGGGTTAGGTAACCGAAAGAAAATTGGAAACACACAGACTTTCAAGAATCCAAATTTCACGAGGGAAAGTTTACTCACACTGTTTAAAAGAAAAACCCGACCACGACAGGAGGCAGAAAATCACTCATTAATCGAGAAATGCATATCAAAAGTATAAAGTGGCATCATCTCGCAGCAGGCATATGGCCAGCATCAAAAAGTCTAAAAACAATCGATGGGGAATGAGTGTGGAGAAAAGGGAATCTTCCCACGCGGTGAGTGGAACTGTACATTTGTACCTGCCACTACAAAGCACTGTATTTCAGTTCCTAGAAAACTAAAGACAGATCGACCCTATATTTCTGCAGTCCCACTCCTGGGTGCTATTCGGGAATCTCCATAGTTCAAAAACACACAAGCACGCCAATGTTTATTGCAGCAGTATTTACAAATGCCATGACACTAAAAGAAATAGTCCAGCGAGTGATGAATACATAAAGAGGAGGTCCAACGTGTATACAAGGGACTGTTACTCAGACAGGAAAAAGAATGAAATAATGCCATTAGAAGCAACATGGATAGACCTGGGATGCCCAAACACTGAGTGAAGTCACTCAGACAGAGGAGGATCCATAGCATATGATATCACGTATAGGAGGAATGGAAACATACATGCAACTGAACTAGTTTACAAAACAGAAACATCCTCACTCATCGACTTTCAGAATAAAGCTAAGGTTACTAAAAAGGAAGTGGGGTTGTAGATATAAGTTAGGTGGTTCACGTGAACACATACACAGTAAAATACCTATAAACATATATATATATATAACAAGCACTGGACAAGGACTACTTTTCAACACCAGGGCCTCTACTCAATGTTCTGCAATTACCTATATGGAATAGGAATCTGAAAAACACTAGATATATTATATGTGTAAAAGAATCAGCTTGCTGTACAGCTACACCAAACCCCAATTTGGAAATCAACTCCAGTGCAACATACCATCAGAATTAAGTTGCAAAAGAAAGTAAAAGGAAATAAATGTGTATGCTTTTCTCCTACGGCCTCCGTGATAGGCGCTGGTGTCACATCCCCGCAGCCTGAGCAGCCTGGGGTCCCAAGGGTGCACTGAGGTTTAGCGGAGAGACGTGAGGAGGGTGTGCCTGTAAATGCACCCCCTTAAAAGTGTAGTGCCTTTTCCTTTCTGGGGGGAACCAAAACTTCAGAATCTAGGTCGGCCTTCCTAGAGCTAAAAGGAAGCCAGTACACCCAAACCATGGGGGACCATCTAGGCTGCAGGAGATTCAAAAAGTGACCAAGGCTGCACAGCTGCTGGTTGTGGGGTTCCCACATTCAGCCTCCTTGCCAGGAGTCACCAAACTTACACACCGCAGCACCTGCTTGATTAGCCAGCGTTTGGAATATTCGGTGTCATTAAGCTTAACAGGGAAGAGGTAGTGACACACAAGCCCTTGGGTGTTGCCTCTGGCACCTTCCTCTCTAATTCACAGCCCAGGAAGTTGACTCTTCCTAAAGCTTTTTGTTGCCCAGGAACAACAGATGGGCACGAAGAAATGCTGCCGCCTTGTGGACATTTCCGGTAACAACATCTTTACAACTGGTGCTTCAGGGCACCTAATATTCACAAAGGCTCTGGGGCTTTTAAAGACACGTGCCCTGAAAAATGACCTGGGTTAGGTAACCGAAAGAAAATTGGAAACACACAGACTTTCAAGAATCCAAATTTCACGAGGGAAAGTTTACTCACACTGTTTAAAAGAAATACCCGACCACGACAGGAGGCAGAAAATCACTCATTAATCGAGAAATGCATATCAAAAGTATAAAGTGGCATCATCTCGCAGCAGGCATATGGCCAGCATCAAAAAGTCTAAAAACAGGGCCTCCCTGGTGGCGCAGTGGTTGAGAGTCCGCCTGCCGATGCAGGGGATACGGGTTCGTGCCCCGGTCTGGGAGGATCCCATATGCCACGGAGCGGCTGGGCCCGTGAGCCATGGCCGCTGAGCCTGCGCATCCGGAGCCTGTGCTCCGCAACGGGAGAGACCACAACAGTGAGAGGCCCGCGTACCGCAAAAAAAAAAAAAAAAAAAAAAAAAAACAAAAAAACAAAAAGTCTAAAAACAATCGATGGGGAATGAGTGTGGAGAAAAGGGAATCTTCCCACGCGGTGAGTGGAACTGTACATTTGTACCTGCCACTACAAAGCACTGTATTTCAGTTCCTAGAAAACTAAAGACAGATCGACCCTATATTTCTGCAGTCCCACTCCTGGGTGCTATTCGGGAATCTCCATAGTTCAAAAACACACAAGCACGCCAATGTTTATTGCAGCAGTATTTACAAATGCCATGACACTAAAAGAAATAGTCCAGCGAGTGATGAATACATAAAGAGGAGGTCCAACGTGTATACAAGGGACTGTTACTCAGACAGGAAAAAGAATGAAATAATGCCATTAGAAGCAACATGGATAGACCTGGGATGCCCAAACACTGAGTGAAGTCAGTCAGACAGAGGAGGACCCATAGCATATGATATCACGTATAGGAAGAATGGAAACATACATGCAACTGAACTAGTTTACAAAACAGAAACAGCCTCACTCATTGACTTTCAGAATAAACCAAGGGTTACTGAAAAGGAAGTGGGGTTGGAGATATAAGTTAGGTGGTTCACATGAACACATACACAGTAAAATACCTATAAACATATATATATATAACAAGCACTGGACAAGGACTACTTTTCAAAACCAGGGCCTCTACTCAAAGTTCTGCAATTACCTATATGGAATAGGAATCTGAAAAACACTAGATATATTATATGTGTAAAAGAATCAGCTTGCTGTACAGCTACACCAAACCCCAATTTGGAAATCAACTCCAGTGCAACATACCATCAGAGTTAAGTTGCAAAAGAAAGTAAAAAGAAATAAATGTGTATGCTTTTCTCCTACGGCCTTCGTGATATGCACTGGTGTCACATCCCCGCAGCCTGAGCAGCCTGGGGTCCCAAGGGTGCACTGAGGTTTAGCGGAGAGACGTGAGGAGGGTGTGCCTGTAAATGCACCCCGTTAAAGGTGTAGTGTCTCTTTCTGTCTGGGGGGAACCAAAACTTCAGAATCTAGGTGGGCCTTCCTAGAGCTAAAAGGAAGCCAGTACACCCAAACCATGGGGGAACATCTAGGCTGCAGGAGATTCAAAAAGTGACCGAGCATCTACGGCTGCTGGTTGTGGGGTTCCCACATTCAGCCTCCTTGCCAGGAGTCACCAAACTTACACACCGCAGCACCCGCTGGTTTAGCCAGCGTTTGGAATATTCGGGGGCGTGAAGCTTAACAGGGAAGACGTAGTGACACACAAGCCCTTGGGTGTTGCCTCTGGCACCTTCCCCTCTAATTCACAGCCCAGGAAGATGACTTTCCTAAAGCATTTGGTTGCCGAGGAACGAGTTCGGCACGAAGAAATGCTGCCGCCTTGTGGACATTTCCGGTAACAACAACTTTACAACCGGTGCTTCAGGGCACCTAATATTCACAAAGCCTCTGGGGCTTTTAAAGACACGTGCCCTCAAAATTGACCTGGGTTAGGTAACCGAAAAAAAATTGGAAACACACAGACTTTCAAGAAGCCCAATTTCAGGAGGGAATGGTTACTCACACTGTTTAAAAAAACCCCGACTATGACACGGGGCAGAAAATCGCTCATTATTCGAGAAATACATATCAAAAGTATAAAGCGGCATCATCTCGCAGCAGGCATATGGCCAGCATCAAAAAGTCTAAAAACAATCGATGGGGAATGAGTGTGGAGGAAAGGGAATCTTCCCACTCGGTGAGTGGAACTGTAGATTTGTAAGTGCCACTACAAAGCACTGTATTTCAGTTCCTAGAAAACTAAAGAGAGATCGACCCTATATTTCTGCAGTCCCACTCCTGGGTGTTATTCGGGAAACTCCATAGTTCAAAAACACACAAGCACGCCAATGTTTATTGCAGCAGTATTTACAAATGCCACGAGACTAAAAGAAATAGTCCAGTGACTGATGAATACATAAAGAGGAGGTCCAACGTGTATACAAGGGACTGTTACTGAGCCAGGAAAAAGAATGAAATAATGCCATTAGAAGCAACATGGATAGACCTGGGATGCCCAAACACTGAGTGAAGTCAGTCAGACAGAGGAGGACCCATAGCATATGATATCACGTATAGGAAGAATGGAAACATACATGCAACTGAACTAGTTTACAAAACAGAAACAGCCTCACTCATCGACTTTCAGAATAAACCTTGGGTTACAAAAAGGAAGTGGGGCTGGAAATGTAAGTTAGGCGGTTCGCCTGAACACATACACAGTAAAATACCTATCAACATATATATATATAACAAGCACTGGACAAGGACTACTTTTCAACAACAGGGCCTCTACTCAATGATCTGCAATTACCTATATGGAATAGGAATCTGAAAAACACTAGATATATTATATGTGTAAAAGAATCAGCTTGCTGTACAGCTACACCCAGCCCCAATTTGGAAATCAACTCCAGTGAAACATACCATCAGAGTTAATTTGCAAATGAAAGTAAAAAGAAATAAATGTGTATGCTTTTCTCCTACAGCCTTCGTGATATGTGCTGGTGTCACATCCCCGCAGCCTGAGCAGCCTGGGGTCCCAAGGGTGCACTGAGGTTTAGCGGAGAGACATGAGGAGCATGTGCCTGCAAATGCACCCCAGTAAAGGTGTAGTGTGTCTTCCTTTCTGGGGGAACCAAAACTTCAGAATCTACGTGGGCCTTCCTAGAGCTAAAAGGAAGCCAGTACATCCAAACCATGGGGGAACTTCTAGGCTGCAGGAGATTCAAAAAGTGACCGAGCATCTACGGCTGCTGGTTGTGGGGTTCCCACATTCAGCCTCCTTGCCAGGAGTCACCAAACTTACACACCACAGCACCCGTGGTTTAGCCAGCGTTTGGAATATTCGGGGTCATGAAGCTTAACAGGGAAGAGGTAGTGATACACAAGCCCTTGTGTATTGCCTCTGGCACCTTCCTCTCTAATTCACAGCCCAGGAAGATGACTCTTCCTAAAGCTTTTTGTTGCCCAGGAACAACAGATGGGCACGAAGAAATGCTGCCGCCTTGTGGACATTTTCGGTAACAACGACTTTACAACCGGTGCTTCAGGGCACCTAATATTCACAAAGCCTCTGGGGCTTTTAAAGACACGTGCCCTCAAAAATGACCTGGGTTAGGTAACCGAAAGAAAATTGGAAACACACAGACTTTCAAGAATCCAAATTTCACGAGGGAAAGTTTACTCACACTGTTTAAAAGAAAAACCCGACCACGACAGGAGGCAGAAAATCACTCATTAATCGAGAAATGCATATCAAAAGTATAAAGTGGCATCATCTCGCAGCAGGCATATGGCCAGCATCAAAAAGTCTAAAAACAATCGATGGGGAATGAGTGTGGAGAAAAGGGAATCTTCCCACGCGGTGAGTGGAACTGTACATTTGTACCTGCCACTACAAAGCACTGTATTTCAGTTCCTAGAAAACTAAAGACAGATCGACCCTATATTTCTGCAGTCCCACTCCTGGGTGCTATTCGGGAATCTCCATAGTTCAAAAACACACAAGCACGCCAAGCTTTATTGCAGCAGTATTTACAAATGCCATGACACTAAAAGAAATAGTCCAGCGAGTGATGAATACATAAAGAGGAGGTCCAACGTGTATACAAGGGACTGTTACTCAGACAGGAAAAAGAATGAAATAATGCCATTAGAAGCAACATGGATAGACCTGGGATGCCCAAACACTGAGTGAAGTCACTCAGACAGAGGAGGATCCATAGCATATGATATCACGTATAGGAGGAATGGAAACATACATGCAACTGAACTAGTTTACAAAACAGAAACATCCTCACTCATCGACTTTCAGAATAAAGCTAAGGTTACTAAAAAGGAAGTGGGGTTGTAGATATAAGTTAGGTGGTTCACGTGAACACATACACAGTAAAATACCTATAAACATATATATATATATAACAAGCACTGGACAAGGACTACTTTTCAACACCAGGGCCTCTACTCAATGTTCTGCAATTACCTATATGGAATAGGAATCTGAAAAACACTAGATATATTATATGTGTAAAAGAATCAGCTTGCTGTACAGCTACACCAAACCCCAATTTGGAAATCAACTCCAGTGCAACATACCATCAGAATTAAGTTGCAAAAGAAAGTAAAAGGAAATAAATGTGTATGCTTTTCTCCTACGGCCTCCGTGATAGGCGCTGGTGTCACATCCCCGCAGCCTGAGCAGCCTGGGGTCCCAAGGGTGCACTGAGGTTTAGCGGAGAGACGTGAGGAGGGTGTGCCTGTAAATGCACCCCCTTAAAAGTGTAGTGCCTTTTCCTTTCTGGGGGGAACCAAAACTTCAGAATCTAGGTCGGCCTTCCTAGAGCTAAAAGGAAGCCAGTACACCCAAACCATGGGGGACCATCTAGGCTGCAGGAGATTCAAAAAGTGACCAAGGCTGCACAGCTGCTGGTTGTGGGGTTCCCACATTCAGCCTCCTTGCCAGGAGTCACCAAACTTACACACCGCAGCACCTGCTTGATTAGCCAGCGTTTGGAATATTCGGTGTCATTAAGCTTAACAGGGAAGAGGTAGTGACACACAAGCCCTTGGGTGTTGCCTCTGGCACCTTCCTCTCTAATTCACAGCCCAGGAAGTTGACTCTTCCTAAAGCTTTTTGTTGCCCAGGAACAACAGATGGGCACGAAGAAATGCTGCCGCCTTGTGGACATTTCCGGTAACAACATCTTTACAACTGGTGCTTCAGGGCACCTAATATTCACAAAGCCTCTGGGGCTTTTAAAGACACGTGCCCTGAAAAATGACCTGGGTTAGGTAACCGAAAGAAAATTGGAAACACACAGACTTTCAAGAATCCAAATTTCACGAGGGAAAGTTTACTCACACTGTTTAAAAGAAATACCCGACCACGACAGGAGGCAGAAAATCACTCATTAATCGAGAAATGCATATCAAAAGTATAAAGTGGCATCATCTCGCAGCAGGCATATGGCCAGCATCAAAAAGTCTAAAAACAATCGATGGGGAATGAGTGTGGAGAAAAGGGAATCTTCCCACGCGGTGAGTGGAACTGTACATTTGTACCTGCCACTACAAAGCACTGTATTTCAGTTCCTAGAAAACTAAAGAGAGATCGACCCTATATTTCTGCAGTCCCACTCCTGGGTGCTATTCGGGAATCTCCATAGTTCAAAAACACACAAGCACGCCAATGTTTATTGCAGCAGTATTTACAAATGCCATGACACTAAAAGAAATAGTCCAGCGAGTGATGAATACATAAAGAGGAGGTCCAACGTGTATACAAGGGACTGTTACTCAGACAGGAAAAAGAATGAAATAATGCCATTAGAAGCAACATGGATAGACCTGGGATGCCCAAACACTGAGTGAAGTCACTCAGACAGAGGAGGATCCATAGCATATGATATCACGTATAGGAGGAATGGAAACATACATGCAACTGAACTAGTTTACAAAACAGAAACAGCCTCACTCATCGACTTTCAGAATAAAGCTAGGGTTACTAAAAAGGAAGTGGGGTTGGAGATGTAAGTTAGGCGGTTCACCTGAAACATACACAGTAAAATACCTATCAACATATATATATATATAACACGCACTGGACAAGGACTACTTTTCAACACCAGGGCCTCTACTCAATGTTCTGCAATTACCTATATGGAATAGGAATCTGAAAAACACTAGATATATTATATGTGTAAAAGAATCAGCTTGCTGTACAGCTACACCAAACCCCAATTTGGAAATCAACTCCAGTGCAACATACCATCAGAATTAAGTTGCAAAAGAAAGTAAAAGGAAATAAATGTGTATGCTTTTCTCCTACGGCCTCCGTGATAGGCGCTGGTGTCACATCCCCGCAGCCTGAGCAGCCTGGGGTCCCAAGGGTGCACTGAGGTTTAGCGGAGAGACGTGAGGAGGGTGTGCCTGTAAATGCACCCCCTTAAAAGTGTAGTGCCTTTTCCTTTCTGGGGGGAACCAAAACTTCAGAATCTAGGTCGGCCTTCCTAGAGCTAAAAGGAAGCCAGTACACCCAAACCATGGGGGACCATCTAGGCTGCAGGAGATTCAAAAAGTGACCAAGGCTGCACAGCTGCTGGTTGTGGGGTTCCCACATTCAGCCTCCTTGCCAGGAGTCACCAAACTTACACACCGCAGCACCTGCTTGATTAGCCAGCGTTTGGAATATTCGGTGTCATTAAGCTTAACAGGGAAGAGGTAGTGACACACAAGCCCTTGGGTGTTGCCTCTGGCACCTTCCTCTCTAATTCACAGCCCAGGAAGTTGACTCTTCCTAAAGCTTTTTGTTGCCCAGGAACAACAGATGGGCACGAAGAAATGCTGCCGCCTTGTGGACATTTCCGGTAACAACATCTTTACAACTGGTGCTTCAGGGCACCTAATATTCACAAAGCCTCTGGGGCTTTTAAAGACACGTGCCCTCAAAAATGACCTGGGTTAGGTAACCGAAAGAAAATTGGAAACACACAGACTTTCAAGAATCCAAATTTCACGAGGGAAAGTTTACTCACACTGTTTAAAAGAAATACCCGACCACGACAGGAGGCAGAAAATCACTCATTAATCGAGAAATGCATATCAAAAGTATAAAGTGGCATCATCTCGCAGCAGGCATATGGCCAGCATCAAAAAGTCTAAAAACAATCGATGGGGAATGAGTGTGGAGAAAAGGGAATCTTCCCACGCGGTGAGTGGAACTGTACATTTGTACCTGCCACTACAAAGCACTGTATTTCAGTTCCTAGAAAACTAAAGAGAGATCGACCCTATATTTCTGCAGTCCCACTCCTGGGTGCTATTCGGGAATCTCCATAGTTCAAAAACACACAAGCACGCCAATGTTTATTGCAGCAGTATTTACAAATGCCATGACACTAAAAGAAATAGTCCAGCGAGTGATGAATACATAAAGAGGAGGTCCAACGTGTATACAAGGGACTGTTACTCAGACAGGAAAAAGAATGAAATAATGCCATTAGAAGCAACATGGATAGACCTGGGATGCCCAAACACTGAGTGAAGTCACTCAGACAGAGGAGGATCCATAGCATATGATATCACGTATAGGAGGAATGGAAACATACATGCAACTGAACTAGTTTACAAAACAGAAACAGCCTCACTCATCGACTTTCAGAATAAAGCTAGGGTTACTAAAAAGGAAGTGGGGTTGGAGATGTAAGTTAGGCGGTTCACCTGAAACATACACAGTAAAATACCTATCAACATATATATATATATAACACGCACTGGACAAGGACTACTTTTCAACACTAGGTCCTCTACTCAACGTTCTGCAATTACCTATATGGAAAAGGAATCTGAAAAACACTAGATATATTATATGTGTAAAAGAATCATCTTGCTGTACAGCTACACCAAACCCCAATTTGGAAATCAACTCCAGTGCAACATACCATCAGAGTTAAGTTGCAAAAGAAAGTAAAAGGAAATAAATGTGTATGCTTTTCTCCTACGGCCTTCGTGATATGCGGTGGTGTCACATCCCCGCAGCCTGAGCAGCCTGGGGTCCCAAGGGTTCACTGAGGTTTAGCGGAGAGATGTGAGCAGGGTGTGCCTGTAAATGCACCCCCTTAAAAGTGTAGTGCCTTTTCCTTTCTGGGGGGAACCAAAACTTCAGAATCGAGGTGGGCCTTCCTAGAGCTAAAAGGAAGCCAGTGCACCCAAACCATGGGGGACCATCTAGGCTGCAGGAGATTCAAAAAGTGACCAAGGCTGCACAGCTGCTGGTTGTGGGGTTCCCACATTCAGCCTCCTTGCCAGGAGTCACCAAAATTACACACCGCAGCACCCGCTTGTTTAGCCAGCGTTTGGAATATTCGGGGTCATGAAGCTTAACAGGGAAGAGGTAGTAACACACAAGCCCTTGGGTGTTGCCTCTGGCACCTTGCTCTCTAATTCACAGCCCAGGAAGATGACTCTTCCTAAAGCTTTTTGTTGCCCAGGAACAACACATGGGCATGAAGAAATGCTGCCGCCTTGTGGACATTTTCGGTAACAACAACTTTACAACCGGTGCTTCAGGGCACCTAATATTCACAAAGCCTCTGGGGCTTTTAAAGACACGTGCCCTGGGCCTCCCTGGTGGCGCAGTGGTTGAGAGTCCGCCTGCCGATGCAGGGGATGCGGGTTCGTGCCCCGGTCTGGGAGGATCCCATATGCCGCGGAGCGGCTGGGCCCGTGAGCCATGGCTGCTGGGCCTGCGCATCCGGAGCCTGTGCTCCGCAGCGGGAGAGGCCACAACAGTGAGAGGCCCGCATACCACAAAAAAAAAAAAAAAAAAAAAAAAAAAAAGACACGTGCCCTCAAAAATGACCTGGGTTAGGTAACCGAAAGAAAATTGGAAACACACAGACTTTCAAGAATCCAAATTTCACGAGGGAAAGTTTACTCACACTGTTTAAAAGAAAAACCCGACCACGACAGGAGGCAGAAAATCACTCATTAATCGAGAAATGCATATCAAAAGTATAAAGTGGCATCATCTCGCAGCAGACATATGGCCAGCATCAAAAAGTCTAAAAACAATCGATGGGGAATGAGTGTGGAGAAAAGGGAATCTTCCCACGCGGTGAGTGGAACTGTACATTTGTACCTGCCACTACAAAGCACTGTATTTCAGTTCCTAGAAAACTAAAGAGAGATCGACCCTATATTTCTGCAGTCCCACTCCTGGGTGCTATTCGGGAATCTCCATAGTTCAAAAACACACAAGCACGCCAATGTTTATTGCAGCAGTATTTACAAATGCCATGACACTAAAAGAAATAGTCCAGCGAGTGATGAATACATAAAGAGGAGGTCCAACGTGTATACAAGGGACTGTTACTCAGCCAGGAAAAAGAATGAAATAATGCCATTAGAAGCAACATGGATAGACCTGGGATGCCCAAACACTGAGTGAAGTCAGTCAGACAGAGGAGGATCCATAGCATATGATATCACGTATAGGAAGAATGGAAACATACATGCAACTGAACTAGTTTACAAAACAGAAACAGCCTCACTCATTGACTTTCAGAATAAACCAAGGGTTACTGAAAAGGAAGTGGGGTTGGAGATATAAGTTAGGTGGTTCACATGAACACATACACAGTAAAATACCTATAAACATATATATATATAACAAGCACTGGACAAGGACTACTTTTCAAAACCAGGGCCTCTACTCAAAGTTCTGCAATTACCTATATGGAATAGGAATCTGAAAAACACTAGATATATTATATGTGTAAAAGAATCAGCTTGCTGTACAGCTACACCAAACCCCAATTTGGAAATCAACTCCAGTGCAACATACCATCAGAGTTAAGTTGCAAAAGAAAGTAAAAAGAAATAAATGTGTATGCTTTTCTCCTACGGCCTTCGTGATATGCACTGGTGTCACATCCCCGCAGCCTGAGCAGCCTGGGGTCCCAAGGGTGCACTGAGGTTTAGCGGAGAGACGTGAGGAGGGTGTGCCTGTAAATGCACCCCGTTAAAGGTGTAGTGTCTCTTTCTGTCTGGGGGGAACCAAAACTTCAGAATCTAGGTGGGCCTTCCTAGAGCTAAAAGGAAGCCAGTACACCCAAACCATGGGGGAACATCTAGGCTGCAGGAGATTCAAAAAGTGACCGAGCATCTACGGCTGCTGGTTGTGGGGTTCCCACATTCAGCCTCCTTGCCAGGAGTCACCAAAATTACACACCGCAGCACCCGCTTGTTTAGCCAGCGTTTGGAATATTCGGGGGCGTGAAGCTTAACAGGGAAGAGGTAGTGACACACAAGCCCTTGGGTGTTGCCTCTGGCACCTTCCCCTCTAATTCACAGCCCAGGAAGATGACTTTCCTAAAGCATTTGGCTGCCGAGGAACGAGTTCGGCACGAAGAAATGCTGCCGCCTTGTGGACATTTCCGGTAACAACAACTTTACAACCGGTGCTTCAGGGCACCTAAGATTCACAAAGCCTCTGGGGCTTTTAAAGACACGTGCCCTCAAAATTGACCTGGGTTAGGTAACCGAAAAAAAATTGGAAACACACAGACTTTCAAGAAGCCCAATTTCAGGAGGGAAAGGTTACTCACACTGTTTAAAAAAACCCCGACTATGACACGGGGCAGAAAATCGCTCATTATTCGAGAAATACATATCAAAAGTATAAAGCGGCATCATCTCGCAGCAGGCATATGGCCAGCATCAAAAAGTCTAAAAACAATCGATGGGGAATGAGTGTGGAGGAAAGGGAATCTTCCCACTCGGTGAGTGGAACTGTAGATTTGTACGTGCCACTACAAAGCACTGTATTTCAGTTCCTAGAAAACTAAAGAGAGATCGACCCTATATTTCTGCAGTCCCACTCCTGGGTGTTATTCGGGAAACTCCATAGTTCAAA
Organism: Hyperoodon ampullatus; assembly: GCF_949752795.1. Taxonomy (NCBI): domain Eukaryota; kingdom Metazoa; phylum Chordata; class Mammalia; order Artiodactyla; family Ziphiidae; genus Hyperoodon; species Hyperoodon ampullatus. Next base: position 4,244,237 of record NC_136923.1, on the reverse strand, counting down.
AACACACAAGCACGCCAAGCTTTATTGCAGCAGTATTTACAAATGCCACGAGACTAAAAGAAATAGTCCAGTGACTGATGAATACATAAAGAGGAGGTCCAACGTGTATACAAGGGACTGTTACTCAGCCAGGAAAAAGAATGAAATAATGCCATTAGAAGCAACATGGATAGACCTGGGATGCCCAAACTCTGAGTGAAGTCAGTCAGACAGAGGAGGACCCATAGCATATGATATCACGTATAGGAAGAATGGAAACATACATGCAACTGAACTAGTTTACAAAACAGAAACAGCCTCACTCATCGACTTTCAGAATAAACCTTGGGTTACAAAAAGGAAGTGGGGCTGGAAATGTAAGTTAGGCGGTTCGCCTGAACACATACACAGTAAAATACCTATCAACATATATATATAACAAGCACTGGACAAGGACTACTTTTCAACAACAGGGCCTCTACTCAATGATCTGCAATTACCTATATGGAATAGGAATCTGAAAAACACTAGATATATTATATGTGTAAAAGAATCAGCTTGCTGTACAGCTACACCCAGCCCCAATTTGGAAATCAACTCCAGTGCAACATACCATCAGAGTTAAGTTGCAAAAGAAAGTAAAAAGAAATAAATGTGTATGCTTTTCTCCTACAGCCTTCGTGATATGTGCTGGTGTCACATCCCCGCAGCCTGAGCAGCCTGGGGTCCCAAGGGTGCACTGAGGTTTAGCGGAGAGACATGAGGAGCATGTGCCTGCAATGCACCCCAGTAAAGGTGTAGTGTGTCTTCCTTTCTGGGGGAACCAAAACTTCAGAATCTACGTGGGCCTTCCTAGAGCTAAAAGGAAGCCAGTACGCCCAAACCATGGGGGAACTTCTAGGCTGCAGGACATTCAAAAAGTGACCGAGCACCTACGGCTGCTGGTTGTGGGGTTCCCACATTCAACCTCCTTGCCAGGAGTCACCAAACTTACACACCACAGCACCCGTGGTTTAGCCAGCGTTTGGAATATTCGGGGTCATGAAGCTTAACAGGGAAGAGGTAGTGATACACAAGCCCTTGTGTATTGCCTCTGGCACCTTCCTCTCTAATTCACAGCCCAGGAAGATGACTCTTCCTAAAGCTTTTTGTTGCCCAGGAACAACAGATGGGCACGAAGAAATGCTGCCGCCTTGTGGACATTTTCGGTAACAACGACTTTACAACCGGTGCTTCAGGGCACCTAATATTCACAAAGCCTCTGGGGCTTTTAAAGACACGTGCCCTCAAAAATGACCTGGGTTAGGTAACCGAAAGAAAATTGGAAACACACAGACTTTCAAGAATCCAAATTTCACGAGGGAAAGTTTACTCACACTGTTTAAAAGAAATACCCGACCACGACAGGAGGCAGAAAATCACTCATTAATCGAGAAATGCATATCAAAAGTATAAAGTGGCATCATCTCGCAGCAGGCATACGGCCAGCATCAAAAAGTCTAAAAACAATCGATGGGGAATGAGTGTGGAGAAAAGGGAATCTTCCCACGCGGTGAGTGGAACTGTACATTTGTACCTGCCACTACAAAGCACTGTATTTCAATTCTTAGAAAACTAAAGAGAGACCGACCCTATATTTCTGCAGTCCCACTCCTGGGTGCTATTCGGGAATCCCCATAGTTCAAAAACACAGAAGCACGCCAATGTTTATTGCAGCAGTATTTACAAATGCCACAACACTAAAAGAAATAGTCCAGCGAGTGATGAATACATAAAGAGGAGGTCCAACGTGTATACAAGGGACTGTTACTCAGCCAGGAAAAAGAATGAAATAATGCCATTAGAAGCAACATGGATAGACCTGGGATGCCCAAACACTGAGTGAAGTCAGTCAGACAGAGGAGGACCCGTAGCATATGATATCATGTATAGGAGGAATGGAAACATACATGCAACTGAACTAGTTTACAAAACAGAAACAGCCTCACTCATTGACTTTCAGAATAAACCAAGGGTTATTGAAAAGGAAGTAGGGTTGGAGATATAAGTTAGGTGGTTCACATGAACACATACACAGTAAAATACCTATAAACATATATATATATAACAAGCACTGGATAAGGACTACTTTTCAAAACCAGGGCCTCTACTCAATGTTCTGCAATTACCTATATGGAATAGGAATCTGAAAAACACTAGATATATTGTATGTGTAAAAGAATCAGCTTGCTGTACAGCTACACCAAACCCCAATTTGGAAATCAACTCCAGTGCAACATACCATGAGAGTTAAGTTGCAAAAGAAAGTAAAAAGAAATAAATGTGTATGCTTTTCTCCTACGGCCTTCGTGATATGCACTGGTGTCACATCCCCGCAGCCTGAGCAGCCTGGGGTCCCAAGGGTGCACTGAGGTTTAGCGGAGAGACGTGAGGAGGGTGTGCCTGTAAATGCACCCCGCTAAAGGTGTAGTGTCTCTTCCTTTCTGGGGGGAACCAAAACTTCAGAATATAGGTCGGCCTTCCTAGAGCTAAAAGGAAGCCAGTACACCCAAACCATGGGGGACCATCTTGGCTGCAGGAGATTCAAAAGGTGACCAAGGCTGCACAGCTGCTGGTTGTGGGGTTCCCACATTCAGCCTCCTTGCCAGGAGTCACCAAACTTACACACCGCAGCACCCGCTTGTTTAGCCAGCGTTTGGAATATTCGGGGTCATTAAGCTTAACAGGGAAGAGCTAGTGACACACAAGCCCTTGGGTGTTGCCTCTGGCACCTTCCTCTCTAATTCACAGCCCAGGAAGTTGACTCTTCCTAAAGCTTTTTGTTGCCCAGGAACAACAGATGGGCACGAAGAAATGCTGCCGCCTTGTGGACATTTCCGGTAACAACATCTTTACAACTGGTGCTTCAGGGCACCTAATATTCACAAAGCCTCTGGGGCTTTTAAAGACACGTGCCCTCAAAAATGACCTGGGTTAGGTAACCGAAAGAAAATTGGAAACACAGAGACTTTCAAGAATCCAAATTTCACGAGGGAAAGTTTACTCACACTGTTTAAAAGAAATACACGACCACGACAGGAGGCAGAAAATCACTCATTAATCGAGAAATGCATATCAAAAGTATAAAGTGGCATCATCTCGCAGCAGGCATATGGCCAGCATCAAAAAGTCTAAAAACAATCGATGGGGAATGAGTGTGGAGAAAAGGGAATCTTCCCACGCGGTGAGTGGAACTGTACATTTGTACCTGCCACTACAAAGCACTGTATTTCAGTTCCTAGAAAACTAAAGAGAGACCGACCCTATATTTCTGCAGTCCCACTCCTGGGTGCTATTTGGGAATCCCCATAGTTGAAAAACACAGAAGCACGCCAATGTTTATTACAGCAGTATTTACAAATGCCACAACACTAAAAGAAATAGTCCAGCGAGTGATGAATACATAAAGAGGAGGTCCAACGTGTATACAAGGGACTGTTACTCAGCCAGGAAAAAGAATGAAATAATGCCATTAGAAGCAACATGGATAGACCTGGGATGCCCAAACACTGAGTGAAGTCAGTCAGACAGAGGAGGACCCATAGCATATGATATCATGTATAGGAGGAATGGAAACATACATGCAACTGAACTAGTTTACAAAACAGAAACAGCCTCACTCATTGACTTTCAGAATAAACCAAGGGTTACTGAAAAGGAAGTAGGGTTGGAGATATAAGTTAGGTGGTTCACATGAACACATACACAGTAAAATACCTATAAACATATATATATATAACAAGCACTGGATAAGGACTACTTTTCAAAACCAGGGCCTCTACTCAATGTTCTGCAATTACCTATATGGAATAGGAATCTGAAAAACACTAGATATATTGTATGTGTAAAAGAATCAGCTTGTTGTACAGCTACACCAAACCCCAATTTGGAAATCAACTCCAGTGCAACATACCATCAGAGTTAAGTTGCAAAAGAAAGTAAAAAGAAATAAATGTGTATGCTTTTCTCCTACGGCCTTCGTGATATGCACTGGTGTCACATCCCCGCAGCCTGAGCAGCCTGGGGTCCCAAGGGTGCACTGAGGTTTAGCGGAGAGACGTGAGGAGGGTGTGCCTGTAAATGCACCCCGTTAAAGGTGTAGTGTCTCTTCCTTTCTGGGGGGAACCAAAACTTCAGAATCTAGGTGGGCCTTCCTAGAGCTAAAAGGAAGCCAGTACACCCAAACCATGGGGGAACATCTAGGCTGCAGGAGATTCAAAAAGTGACCGAGCATCTACGGCTGCTGGTTGTGGGGTTCCCACATTCAGCCTCCTTGCCAGGAGTCACCAAACTTACACACCGCAGCACCCGCTGGTTTAGCCAGCGTTTGGAATATTCGGGGGCGTGAAGCTTAACAGGGAAGAGGTAGTGACACACAAGCCCTTGGGTGTTGCCTCTGGCACCTTCCCCTCTAATTCACAGCCCAGGAAGATGACTTTCCTAAAGCATTTGGTTGCCGAGGAACGAGTTCGGCACGAAGAAATGCTGCCGCCTTCTGGACATTTCCGGTAACAACAACTTTACAACCGGTGCTTCAGGGCACCTAAGATTCACAAAGCCTCTGGGGCTTTTAAAGACACGTGCCCTCAAAATTGACCTGGGTTAGGTAACCGAAAAAAAATTGGAAACACACAGACTTTCAAGAAGCCCAATTTCAGGAGGGAAAGGTTACTCACACTGTTTAAAAAAACCCCGACTATGACACGGGGCAGAAAATCGCTCATTATTCGAGAAATACATATCAAAAGTATAAAGCGGCAACATCTCGCAGCAGGCATATGGCCAGCATCAAAAAGTCTAAAAACAATCGATGGGGAATGAGTGTGGAGGAAAGGGAATCTTCCCACTCGGTGAGTGGAACTGTAGATTTGTACGTGCCACTACAAAGCACTGTATTTCAGTTCCTAGAAAACTAAAGAGAGATCGACCCTATATTTCTGCAGTCCCACTCCTGGGTGTTATTCGGGAAACTCCATAGTTCAAAAACACACAAGCACGCCAAGCTTTATTGCAGCAGTATTTACAAATGCCACGAGACTAAAAGAAATAGTCCAGTGACTGATGAATACATAAAGAGGAGGTCCAACGTGTATACAAGGGACTGTTACTCAGCCAGGAAAAAGAATGAAATAATGCCATTAGAAGCAACATGGATAGACCTGGGATGCCCAAACACTGAGTGAAGTCAGTCAGACAGAGGAGGACCCATAGCATATGATATCACGTATAGGAAGAATGGAAACATACATGCAACTGAACTAGTTTACAAAACAGAAACAGCCTCACTCATCGACTTTCAGAATAAACCTTGGGTTACAAAAAGGAAGTGGGGCTGGAAATGTAAGTTAGGCGGTTCGCCTGAACACATACACAGTAAAATACCTATCAACATATATATATAACAAGCACTGGACAAGGACTACTTTTCAACAACAGGGCCTCTACTCAATGATCTGCAATTACCTATATGGAATAGGAATCTGAAAAACACTAGATATATTATATGTGTAAAAGAATCAGCTTGCTGTACAGCTACACCCAGCCCCAATTTGGAAATCAACTCCAGTGCAACATACCATCAGAGTTAAGTTGCAAAAGAAAGTAAAAAGAAATAAATGTGTATGCTTTTCTCCTACAGCCTTCGTGATATGTGCTGGTGTCACATCCCCGCAGCCTGAGCAGCCTGGGGTCCCAAGGGTGCACTGAGGTTTAGCGGAGAGACATGAGGAGCATGTGCCTGCAAATGCACCCCAGTAAAGGTGTAGTGTGTCTTCCTTTCTGGGGGAACCAAAACTTCAGAATCTACGTGGGCCTTCCTAGAGCTAAAAGGAAGCCAGTACACCCAAACCATGGGGGAACTTCTAGGCTGCAGGAGATTCAAAAAGTGACCGAGCACCTACGGCTGCTGGTTGTGGGGTTCCCACATTCAGCCTCCTTGCCAGGAGTCACCAAACTTACACACCACAGCACCCGTGGTTTAGCCAGCGTTTGGAATATTCGGGGTCATGAAGCTTAACAGGGAAGAGGTAGTGATACACAAGCCCTTGTGTATTGCCTCTGGCACCTTCCTCTCTAATTCACAGCCCAGGAAGATGACTCTTCCTAAAGCTTTTTGTTGCCCAGGAACAACAGATGGGCACGAAGAAATGCTGCCGCCTTGTGGACATTTTCGGTAACAACGACTTTACAACCGGTGCTTCAGGGCACCTAATATTCACAAAGCCTCTGGGGCTTTTAAAGACACGTGCCCTCAAAAATGACCTGGGTTAGGTAACCGAAAGAAAATTGGAAACACACAGACTTTCAAGAATCCAAATTTCACGAGGGAAAGTTTACTCACACTGTTTAAAAGAAATACCCGACCACGACAGGAGGCAGAAAATCACTCATTAATCGAGAAATGCATATCAAAAGTATAAAGTGGCATCATCTCGCACCAGGCATATGGCCAGCATCAAAAAGTCTAAAAACAATCGATGGGGAATGAGTGTGGAGAAAAGGGAATCTTCCCACGCGGTGAGTGGAACTGTAGATTTGTACCTGCCACTACAAAGCACTGTATTTCAATTCTTAGAAAACTAAAGAGAGACCGACCCTATATTTCTGCAGTCCCACTCCTGGGTGCTATTCGGGAATCCCCATAGTTCAAAAACACAGAAGCACGCCAATGTTTATTACAGCAGTATTTACAAATGCCACAACACTAAAAGAAATAGTCCAGCGAGTGATGAATACATAAAGAGGAGGTCCAACGTGTATACAAGGGACTGTTACTCAGCCAGGAAAAAGAATGAAATAATGCCATTAGAAGCAACATGGATAGACCTGGGATGCCCAAACACTGAGTGAAGTCAGTCAGACAGAGGAGGACCCATAGCATATGATATCATGTATAGGAGGAATGGAAACATACATGCAACTGAACTAGTTTACAAAACAGAAACAGCCTCACTCATTGACTTTCAGAATAAACCAAGGGTTACTGAAAAGGAAGTAGGGTTGGAGATATAAGTTAGGTGGTTCACATGAACACATACACAGTAAAATACCTATAAACATATATATATATAACAAGCACTGGATAAGGACTACTTTTCAAAACCAGGACCTCTACTCAATGTTCTGCAATTACCTATATGGAATAGGAATCTGAAAAACACTAGATATATTATATGTGTAAAAGAATCAGCTTGCTGTACAGCTACACCAAACCCCAATTTGGAAATCAACTCCAGTGCAACATACCATGAGAGTTAAGTTGCAAAAGAAAGTAAAAAGAAATAAATGTGTATGCTTTTCTCCTACGGCCTTCGTGATATGCACTGGTGTCACATCCCCGCAGCCTGAGCAGCCTGGGGTCCCAAGGGTGCACTGAGGTTTAGCGGAGAGACGTGAGGAGGGTGTGCCTGTAAATGCACCCCGTTAAAGGTGTAGTGTCTCTTCCTTTCTGGGGGGAACCAAAACTTCAGAATCTAGGTGGGCCTTCCTAGAGCTAAAAGGAAGCCAGTACACCCAAACCATGGGGGAACATCTAGGCTGCAGGAGATTCAAAAAGTGACCGAGCATCTACGGCTGCTGGTTGTGGGGTTCCCACATTCAGCCTCCTTGCCAGGAGTCACCAAACTTACACACCGCAGCACCCGCTGGTTTAGCCAGCGTTTGGAATATTCGGGGGCGTGAAGCTTAACAGGGAAGAGGTAGTGACACACAAGCCCTTGTGTGTTGCCTCTGGCACCTTCCCCTCTAATTCACAGCCCAGGAAGATGACTTTCCTAAAGCATTTGGTTGCCGAGGAACGAGTTCGGCACGAAGAAATGCTGCCGCCTTCTGGACATTTCCGGTAACAACAACTTTACAACCGGTGCTTCAGGGCACCTAAGATTCACAAAGCCTCTGGGGCTTTTAAAGACACGTGCCCTCAAAATTGACCTGGGTTAGGTAACCGAAAAAAAATTGGAAACACACAGACTTTCAAGAAGCCCAATTTCAGGAGGGAAAGGTTACTCACACTGTTTAAAAAAACCCCGACTATGACACGGGGCAGAAAATCGCTCATTATTCGAGAAATACATATCAAAAGTATAAAGCGGCATCATCTCGCAGCAGGCATATGGCCAGCATCAAAAAGTCTAAAAACAATCGATGGGGAATGAGTGTGGAGGAAAGGGAATCTTCCCACTCGGTGAGTGGAACTGTAGATTTGTACGTGCCACTACAAAGCACTGTATTTCAGTTCCTAGAAAACTAAAGAGAGATCGACCCTATATTTCTGCAGTCCCACTCCTGGGTGTTATTCGGGAAACTCCATAGTTCAAAAACACACAAGCACGCCAAGCTTTATTGCAGCAGTATTTACAAATGCCACGAGACTAAAAGAAATAGTCCAGTGACTGATGAATACATAAAGAGGAGGTCCAACGTGTATACAAGGGACTGTTACTCAGCCAGGAAAAAGAATGAAATAATGCCATTAGAAGCAACATGGATAGACCTGGGATGCCCAAACACTGAGTGAAGTCAGTCAGACAGAGGAGGACCCATAGCATATGATATCACGTATAGGAAGAATGGAAACATACATGCAACTGAACTAGTTTACAAAACAGAAACAGCCTCACTCATCGACTTTCAGAATAAACCTTGGGTTACAAAAAGGAAGTGGGGCTGGAAATGTAAGTTAGGCGGTTCGCCTGAACACATACACAGTAAAATACCTATCAACATATATATATAACAAGCACTGGACAAGGACTACTTTTCAACAACAGGGCCTCTACTCAATGATCTGCAATTACCTATATGGAATAGGAATCTGAAAAACACTAGATATATTATATGTGTAAAAGAATCAGCTTGCTGTACAGCTACACCCAGCCCCAATTTGGAAATCAACTCCAGTGCAACATACCATCAGAGTTAAGTTGCAAAAGAAAGTAAAAAGAAATAAATGTGTATGCTTTTCTCCTACAGCCTTCGTGATATGTGCTGGTGTCACATCCCCGCAGCCTGAGCAGCCTGGGGTCCCAAGGGTGCACTGAGGTTTAGCGGAGAGACATGAGGAGCATGTGCCTGCAAATGCACCCCAGTAAAGGTGTAGTGTGTCTTCCTTTCTGGGGGAACCAAAACTTCAGAATCTACGTGGGCCTTCCTAGAGCTAAAAGGAAGCCAGTACACCCAAACCATGGGGGAACTTCTAGGCTGCAGGAGATTCAAAAAGTGACCGAGCACCTACGGCTGCTGGTTGTGGGGTTCCCACATTCAGCCTCCTTGCCAGGAGTCACCAAACTTACACACCACAGCACCCGTGGTTTAGCCAGCGTTTGGAATATTCGGGGTCATGAAGCTTAACAGGGAAGAGGTAGTGATACACAAGCCCTTGTGTATTGCCTCTGGCACCTTCCTCTCTAATTCACAGCCCAGGAAGATGACTCTTCCTAAAGCTTTTTGTTGCCCAGGAACAACAGATGGGCACGAAGAAATGCTGCCGCCTTGTGGACATTTTCGGTAACAACGACTTTACAACTGGTGCTTCAGGGCACCTAATATTCACAAAGCCTCTGGGGCTTTTAAAGACACGTGCCCTCAAAAATGACCTGGGTTAGGTAACCGAAAGAAAATTGGAAACACACAGACTTTCAAGAATCCAAATTTCACGAGGGAAAGTTTACTCACACTGTTTAAAAGAAATACCCGACCACGACAGGAGGCAGAAAATCACTCATTAATCGAGAAATGCATATCAAAAGTATAAAGTGGCATCATCTCGCAGCAGGCATATGGCCAGCATCAAAAAGTCTAAAAACAATCGATGGGGAATGAGTGTGGAGAAAAGGGAATCTTCCCACGCGGTGAGTGGAACTGTACATTTGTACCTGCCACTACAAAGCACTGTATTTCAATTCTTAGAAAACTAAAGAGAGACCGACCCTATATTTCTGCAGTCCCACTCCTGGGTGCTATTCGGGAATCCCCATAGTTCAAAAACACAGAAGCACGCCAATGTTTATTACAGCAGTATTTACAAATGCCACAACACTAAAAGAAATAGTCCAGCGAGTGATGAATACATAAAGAGGAGGTCCAACGTGTATACAAGGGACTGTTACTCAGCCAGGAAAAAGAATGAAATAATGCCATTAGAAGCAACATGGATAGACCTGGGATGCCCAAACACTGAGTGAAGTCAGTCAGACAGAGGAGGACCCATAGCATATGATATCATGTATAGGAGGAATGGAAACATACATGCAACTGAACTAGTTTACAAAACAGAAACAGCCTCACTCATTGACTTTCAGAATAAACCAAGGGTTACTGAAAAGGAAGTAGGGTTGGAGATATAAGTTAGGTGGTTCACATGAACACATACACAGTAAAATACCTATAAACATATATATATATAACAAGCACTGGATAAGGACTACTTTTCAAAACCAGGGCCTCTACTCAATGTTCTGCAATTACCTATATGGAATAGGAATCTGAAAAACACTAGATATATTATATGTGTAAAAGAATCAGCTTGTTGTACAGCTACACCAAACCCCAATTTGGAAATCAACTCCAGTGCAACATACCATCAGAGTTAAGTTGCAAAAGAAAGTAAAAAGAAATAAATGTGTATGCTTTTCTCCTACGGCCTTCGTGATATGCACTGGTGTCACATCCCCGCAGCCTGAGCAGCCTGGGGTCCCAAGGGTGCACTGAGGTTTAGCGGAGAGACGTGAGGAGGGTGTGCCTGTAAATGCACCCCGTTAAAGGTGTAGTGTCTCTTCCTTTCTGGGGGGAACCAAAACTTCAGAATCTAGGTGGGCCTTCCTAGAGCTAAAAGGAAGCCAGTACACCCAAACCATGGGGGAACATCTAGGCTGCAGGAGATTCAAAAAGTGACCGAGCATCTACGGCTGCTGGTTGTGGGGTTCCCACATTCAGCCTCCTTGCCAGGAGTCACCAAACTTACACACCGCAGCACCCGCTGGTTTAGCCAGCGTTTGGAATATTCGGGGGCGTGAAGCTTAACAGGGAAGAGGTAGTGACACACAAGCCCTTGGGTGTTGCCTCTGGCACCTTCCCCTCTAATTCACAGCCCAGGAAGATGACTTTCCTAAAGCATTTGGTTGCCGAGGAACGAGTTCGGCACGAAGAAATGCTGCCGCCTTCTGGACATTTCCAGTAACAACAACTTTACAACCGGTGCTTCAGGGCACCTAAGATTCACAAAGCCTCTGGGGCTTTTAGACACGTGCCCTCAAAATTGACCTGGGTTAGGTAACCGAAAAAAAATTGGAAACACACAGACTTTCAAGAAGCCCAATTTCAGGAGGGAAAGGTTACTCACACTGTTTAAAAAAACCCCGACTATGACACGGGGCAGAAAATCGCTCATTATTCGAGAAATACATATCAAAAGTATAAAGCGGCATCATCTCGCAGCAGGCATATGGCCAGCATCAAAAAGTCTAAAAACAATCGATGGGGAATGAGTGTGGAGGAAAGGGAATCTTCCCACTCGGTGAGTGGAACTGTAGATTTGTACGTGCCACTACAAAGCACTGTATTTCAGTTCCTAGAAAACTAAAGAGAGATCGACCCTATATTTCTGCAGTCCCACTCCTGGGTGTTATTCGGGAAACTCCATAGTTCAAAAACACACAAGCACGCCAAGCTTTATTGCAGCAGTATTTACAAATGCCACAACACTAAAAGAAATAGTCCAGTGACTGATGAATACATAAAGAGGAGGTCCAACGTGTATACAAGGGACTGTTACTGAGCCAGGAAAAAGAATGAAATAATGCCATTAGAAGCAACATGGATAGACCTGGGATGCCCAAACACTGAGTGAAGTCAGTCAGACAGAGGAGGACCCATAGCATATGATATCACGTATAGGAAGAATGGAAACATACATGCAACTGAACTAGTTTACAAAACAGAAACAGCCTCACTCATCGACTTTCAGAATAAACCTTGGGTTACAAAAAGGAAGTGGGGCTGGAAATGTAAGTTAGGCGGTTCGCCTGAACACATACACAGTAAAATACCTATCAACATATATATATAACAAGCACTGGACAAGGACTACTTTTCAACAACAGGGCCTCTACTCAATGATCTGCAATTACCTATATGGAATAGGAATCTGAAAAACACTAGATATATTATATGTGTAAAAGAATCAGCTTGCTGTACAGCTACACCCAGCCCCAATTTGGAAATCAACTCCAGTGCAACATACCATCAGAGTTAAGTTGCAAAAGAAAGTAAAAAGAAATAAATGTGTATGCTTTTCTCCTACAGCCTTCGTGATATGTGCTGGTGTCACATCCCCGCAGCCTGAGCAGCCTGGGGTCCCAAGGGTGCACTGAGGTTTAGCGGAGAGACATGAGGAGCATGTGCCTGCAAATGCACCCCAGTAAAGGTGTAGTGTGTCTTCCTTTCTGGGGGAACCAAAACTTCAGAATCTACGTGGGCCTTCCTAGAGCTAAAAGGAAGCCAGTACACCCAAACCATGGGGGAACTTCTAGGCTGCAGGAGATTCAAAAAGTGACCGAGCACCTACGGCTGCTGGTTGTGGGGTTCCCACATTCAGCCTCCTTGCCAGGAGTCACCAAACTTACACACCACAGCACCCGTGGTTTAGCCAGCGTTTGGAATATTCGGGGTCATGAAGCTTAACAGGGAAGAGGTAGTGATACACAAGCCCTTGTGTATTGCCTCTGGCACCTTCCTCTCTAATTCACAGCCCAGGAAGATGACTCTTCCTAAAGCTTTTTGTTGCCCAGGAACAACAGATGGGCACGAAGAAATGCTGCCGCCTTGTGGACATTTTCGGTAACAACGACTTTACAACCGGTGCTTCAGGGCACCTAATATTCACAAAGCCTCTGGGGCTTTTAAAGACACGTGCCCTCAAAAATGACCTGGGTTAGGTAACCGAAAGAAAATTGGAAACACACAGACTTTCAAGAATCCAAATTTCACGAGGGAAAGTTTACTCACACTGTTTAAAAGAAATACCCGACCACGACAGGAGGCAGAAAATCACTCATTAAGCGAGAAATGCATATCAAAAGTATAAAGTGGCATCATCTCGCAGCAGGCATACGGCCAGCATCAAAAAGTCTAAAAACAATCGATGGGGAATGAGTGTGGAGAAAAGGGAATCTTCCCACGCGGTGAGTGGAACTGTACATTTGTACCTGCCACTACAAAGCACTGTATTTCACTTCTTAGAAAACTAAAGAGAGACCGACCCTATATTTCTGCAGTCCCACTCCTGGGTGCTATTCGGGAATCCCCATAGTTCAAAAACACAGAAGCACGCCAACGTTTATTGCAGCAGTATTTACAAATGCCACAACACTAAAAGAAATAGTCCAGCGAGTGATGAATACATAAAGAGGAGGTCCAACGTGTATACAAGGGACTGTTACTCAGCCAGGAAAAAGAATGAAATAATGCCATTAGAAGCAACATGGATAGACCTGGGATGCCCAAACACTGAGTGAAGTCAGTCAGACAGAGGAGGACCCATAGCATATGATATCATGTATAGGAGGAATGGAAACATACATGCAACTGAACTAGTTTACAAAACAGAAACAGCCTCACTCATTGACTTTCAGAATAAACCAAGGGTTATTGAAAAGGAAGTAGGGTTGGAGATATAAGTTAGGTGGTTCACATGAACACATACACAGTAAAATACCTATAAACATATATATATATAACAAGCACTGGATAAGGACTACTTTTCAAAACCAGGGCCTCTACTCAATGTTTTGCAATTACCTATATGGAATAGGAATCTGAAAAACACTAGATATATTATATGTGTAAAAGAATCAGCTTGCTGTACAGCTACACCAAACCCCAATTTGGAAATCAACTCCAGTGCAACATACCATCAGAGTTAAGTTGCAAAAGAAAGTAAAAAGAAATAAATGTGTATGCTTTTCTCCTACGGCCTTCGTGATATGCACTGGTGTCACATCCCCGCAGCCTGAGCAGCCTGGGGTCCCAAGGGTGCACTGAGGTTTAGCGGAGAGACGTGAGGAGGGTGTGCCTGTAAATGCACCCCGCTAAAGGTGTAGTGTCTCTTCCTTTCTGGGGGGAACCAAAACTTCAGAATCTAGGTCGGCCTTCCTAGAGCTAAAAGGAAGCCAGTACACCCAAACCATGGGGGACCATCTTGGCTGCAGGAGATTCAAAAGGTGACCAAGGCTGCACAGCTGCTGGTTGTGGGGTTCCCACATTCAGCCTCCTTGCCAGGAGTCACCAAACTTACACACCGCAGCACCCGCTTGTTTAGCCAGCGTTTGGAATATTCGGTGTCATTAAGCTTAACAGGGAAGAGGTAGTGACACACAAGCCCTTGGGTGTTGCCTCTGGCACCTTCCTCTCTAATTCACAGCCCAGGAAGTTGACTCTTCCTAAAGCTTTTTGTTGCCCAGGAACAACAGATGGGCACGAAGAAATGCTGCCGCCTTGTGGACATTTCCGGTAACAACATCTTTACAACTGGTGCTTCAGGGCACCTAATATTCACAAAGCCTCTGGGGCTTTTAAAGACACGTGCCCTCAAAAATGACCTGGGTTAGGTAACCGAAAGAAAATTGGAAACACACAGACTTTCAAGAATCCAAATTTCACGAGGGAAAGTTTACTCACACTGTTTAAAAGAAATACACGACCACGACAGGAGGCAGAAAATCACTCATTAATCGAGAAATGCATATCAAAAGTATAAAGTGGCATCATCTCGCAGCAGGCATATGGCCAGCATCAAAAAGTCTAAAAACAATCGATGGGGAATGAGTGTGGAGAAAAGGGAATCTTCCCACGCGGTGAGTGGAACTGTACATTTGTACCTGCCACTACAAAGCACTGTATTTCAGTTCCTAGAAAACTAAAGAGAGACCGACCCTATATTTCTGCAGTCCCACTCCTGGGTGCTATTTGGGAATCCCCATAGTTGAAAAACACAGAAGCACGCCAATGTTTATTACAGCAGTATTTACAAATGCCACAACACTAAAAGAAATAGTCCAGCGAGTGATGAATACATAAAGAGGAGGTCCAACGTGTATACAAGGGACTGTTACTCAGCCAGGAAAAAGAATGAAATAATGCCATTAGAAGCAACATGGATAGACCTGGGATGCCCAAACACTGAGTGAAGTCAGTCAGACAGAGGAGGACCCATAGCATATGATATCATGTATAGGAGGAATGGAAACATACATGCAACTGAACTAGTTTACAAAACAGAAACAGCCTCACTCATTGACTTTCAGAATAAACCAAGGGTTACTGAAAAGGAAGTAGGGTTGGAGATATAAGTTAGGTGGTTCACATGAACACATACACAGTAAAATACCTATAAACATATATATATATAACAAGCACTGGATAAGGACAACTTTTCAAAACCAGGGCCTCTACTCAATGTTCTGCAATTACCTATATGGAATAGGAATCTGAAAAACACTAGATATATTGTATGTGTAAAAGAATCAGCTTGTTGTACAGCTACACCAAACCCCAATTTGGAAATCAACTCCAGTGCAACATACCATCAGAGTTAAGTTGCAAAAGAAAGTAAAAAGAAATAAATGTGTATGCTTTTCTCCTACGGCCTTCGTGATATGCACTGGTGTCACATCCCCGCAGCCTGAGCAGCCTGGGGTCCCAAGGGTGCACTGAGGTTTAGCGGAGAGACGTGAGGAGGGTGTGCCTGTAAATGCACCCCGTTAAAGGTGTAGTGTCTCTTCCTTTCTGGGGGGAACCAAAACTTCAGAATCTAGGCGGGCCTTCCTAGAGCTAAAAGGAAGCCAGTACACCCAAACCATGGGGGAACATCTAGGCTGCAGGAGATTCAAAAAGTGACCGAGCATCTACGGCTGCTGGTTGTGGGGTTCCCACATTCAGCCTCCTTGCCAGGAGTCACCAAACTTACACACCGCAGCACCCGCTGGTTTAGCCAGCGTTTGGAATATTCGGGGGCGTGAAGCTTAACAGGGAAGAGGTAGTGACACACAAGCCCTTGGGTGTTGCCTCTGGCACCTTCCCCTCTAATTCACAGCCCAGGAAGATGACTTTCCTAAAGCATTTGGTTGCCGAGGAACGAGTTCGGCACGAAGAAATGCTGCCGCCTTCTGGACATTTCCGGTAACAACAACTTTACAACCGGTGCTTCAGGGCACCTAAGATTCACAAAGCCTCTGGGGCTTTTAAAGACACGTGCCCTCAAAATTGACCTGGGTTAGGTAACCGAAAAAAAATTGGAAACACACAGACTTTCAAGAAGCCCAATTTCAGGAGGGAAAGGTTACTCACACTGTTTAAAAAAACCCCGACTATGACACGGGGCAGAAAATCGCTCATTATTCGAGAAATACATATCAAAAGTATAAAGCGGCAACATCTCGCAGCAGGCATATGGCCAGCATCAAAAAGTCTAAAAACAATCGATGGGGAATGAGTGTGGAGGAAAGGGAATCTTCCCACTCGGTGAGTGGAACTGTAGATTTGTACGTGCCACTACAAAGCACTGTATTTCAGTTCCTAGAAAACTAAAGAGAGATCGACCCTATATTTCTGCAGTCCCACTCCTGGGTGTTATTCGGGAAACTCCATAGTTCAAAAACACACAAGCACGCCAAGCTTTATTGCAGCAGTATTTACAAATGCCACGAGACTAAAAGAAATAGTCCAGTGACTGATGAATACATAAAGAGGAGGTCCAACGTGTATACAAGGGACTGTTACTCAGCCAGGAAAAAGAATGAAATAATGCCATTAGAAGCAACATGGATAGACCTGGGATGCCCAAACACTGAGTGAAGTCAGTCAGACAGAGGAGGACCCATAGCATATGATATCACGTATAGGAAGAATGGAAACATACATGCAACTGAACTAGTTTACAAAACAGAAACAGCCTCACTCATCGACTTTCAGAATAAACCTTGGGTTACAAAAAGGAAGTGGGGCTGGAAATGTAAGTTAGGCGGTTCGCCTGAACACATACACAGTAAAATACCTATCAACATATATATATAACAAGCACTGGACAAGGACTACTTTTCAACAACAGGGCCTCTACTCAATGATCTGCAATTACCTATATGGAATAGGAATCTGAAAAACACTAGATATATTATATGTGTAAAAGAATCAGCTTGCTGTACAGCTACACCCAGCCCCAATTTGGAAATCAACTCCAGTGCAACATACCATCAGAGTTAAGTTGCAAAAGAAAGTAAAAAGAAATAAATGTGTATGCTTTTCTCCTACAGCCTTCGTGATATGTGCTGGTGTCACATCCCCGCAGCCTGAGCAGCCTGGGGTCCCAAGGGTGCACTGAGGTTTAGCGGAGAGACATGAGGAGCATGTGCCTGCAAATGCACCCCAGTAAAGGTGTAGTGTGTCTTCCTTTCTGGGGGAACCAAAACTTCAGAATCTACGTGGGCCTTCCTAGAGCTAAAAGGAAGCCAGTACACCCAAACCATGGGGGAACTTCTAGGCTGCAGGAGATTCAAAAAGTGACCGAGCACCTACGGCTGCTGGTTGTGGGGTTCCCACATTCAGCCTCCTTGCCAGGAGTCACCAAACTTACACACCACAGCACCCGTGGTTTAGCCAGCGTTTGGAATATTCGGGGTCATGAAGCTTAACAGGGAAGAGGTAGTGATACACAAGCCCTTGTGTATTGCCTCTGGCACCTTCCTCTCTAATTCACAGCCCAGGAAGATGACTCTTCCTAAAGCTTTTTGTTGCCCAGGAACAACAGATGGGCACGAAGAAATGCTGCCGCCTTGCGGACATTTTCGGTAACAACGACTTTACAACCGGTGCTTCAGGGCACCTAATATTCACAAAGCCTCTGGGGCTTTTAAAGACACGTGCCCTCAAAAATGACCTGGGTTAGGTAACCGAAAGAAAATTGGAAACACACAGACTTTCAAGAATCCAAATTTCACGAGGGAAAGTTTACTCACACTGTTTAAAAGAAATACCCGACCACGACAGGAGGCAGAAAATCACTCATTAATCGAGAAATGCATATCAAAAGTATAAAGTGGCATCATCTCGCACCAGGCATATGGCCAGCATCAAAAAGTCTAAAAACAATCGATGGGGAATGAGTGTGGAGAAAAGGGAATCTTCCCACGCGGTGAGTGGAACTGTACATTTGTACCTGCCACTACAAAGCACTGTATTTCAATTCTTAGAAAACTAAAGAGAGACCGACCCTATATTTCTGCAGTCCCACTCCTGGGTGCTATTCGGGAATCCCCATAGTTCAAAAACACAGAAGCACGCCAATGTTTATTGCAGCAGTATTTACAAATGCCACAACACTAAAAGAAATAGTCCAGCGAGTGATGAATACATAAAGAGGAGGTCCAACGTGTATACAAGGGACTGTTACTCAGCCAGGAAAAAGAATGAAATAATGCCATTAGAAGCAACATGGATAGACCTGGGATGCCCAAACACTGAGTGAAGTCAGTCAGACAGAGGAGGACCCATAGCATATGATATCATGTATAGGAGGAATGGAAACATACATGCAACTGAACTAGTTTACAAAACAGAAACAGCCTCACTCATTGACTTTCAGAATAAACCAAGGGTTATTGAAAAGGAAGTAGGGTTGGAGATATAAGTTAGGTGGTTCACATGAACACATACACAGTAAAATACCTATAAACATATATATATATATAACAAGCACTGGATAAGGACTACTTTTCAAAACCAGGGCCTCTACTCAATGTTCTGCAATTACCTATATGGAATAGGAATCTGAAAAACACTACATATATTATATGTGTAAAAGAATCAGCTTGCTGTACAGCTACACCAAACCCCAATTTGGAAATCAACTCCAGTGCAACATACCATCAGAGTTAAGTTGCAAAAGAAAGTAAAAAGAAATAAATGTGTATGCTTTTCTCCTACGGCCTTCGTGATATGCACTGGTGTCACATCCCCGCAGCCTGAGCAGCCTGGGGTCCCAAGGGTGCACTGAGGTTTAGCGGAGAGACGTGAGGAGGGTGTGCCTGTAAATGCACCCCGTTAAAGGTGTAGTGTCTCTTCCTTTCTGGGGGGAACCAAAACTTCAGAATCTAGGTGGGCCTTCCTAGAGCTAAAAGGAAGCCAGTACACCCAAACCATGGGGGAACATCTAGGCTGCAGGAGATTCAAAAAGTGACCGAGCATCTACGGCTGCTGGTTGTGGGGTTCCCACATTCAGCCTCCTTGCCAGGAGTCACCAAACTTACACACCGCAGCACCCGCTGGTTTAGCCAGCGTTTGGAATATTCGGGGGCGTGAAGCTTAACAGGGAAGAGGTAGTGACACACAAGCCCTTGGGTGTTGCCTCTGGCACCTTCCCCTCTAATTCACAGCCCAGGAAGATGACTTTCCTAAAGCATTTGGTTGCCGAGGAACGAGTTCGGCACGAAGAAATGCTGCCGCCTTCTGGACATTTCCGGTAACAACAACTTTACAACCGGTGCTTCAGGGCACCTAAGATTCACAAAGCCTCTGGGGCTTTTAAAGACACGTGCCCTCAAAATTGACCTGGGTTAGGTAACCGAAAAAAAATTGGAAACACACAGACTTTCAAGAAGCCCAATTTCAGGAGGGAAAGGTTACTCACACTGTTTAAAAAAACCCCGACTATGACACGGGGCAGAAAATCGCTCATTATTCGAGAAATACATATCAAAAGTATAAAGCGGCATCATCTCGCAGCAGGCATATGGCCAGCATCAAAAAGTCTAAAAACAATCGATGGGGAATGAGTGTGGAGGAAAGGGAATCTTCCCACTCGGTGAGTGGAACTGTAGATTTGTACGTGCCACTACAAAGCACTGTATTTCAGTTCCTAGAAAACTAAAGAGAGATCGACCCTATATTTCTGCAGTCCCACTCCTGGGTGTTATTCGGGAAACTCCATAGTTCAAAAACACACAAGCACGCCAAGCTTTATTGCAGCAGTATTTACAAATGCCACGAGACTAAAAGAAATAGTCCAGTGACTGATGAATACATAAAGAGGAGGTCCAACGTGTATACAAGGGACTGTTACTCAGCCAGGAAAAAGAATGAAATAATGCCATTAGAAGCAACATGGATAGACCTGGGATGCCCAAACACTGAGTGAAGTCAGTCAGACAGAGGAGGACCCATAGCATATGATATCACGTATAGGAAGAATGGAAACATACATGCAACTGAACTAGTTTACAAAACAGAAACAGCCTCACTCATCGACTTTCAGAATAAACCTTGGGTTACAAAAAGGAAGTGGGGCTGGAAATGTAAGTTAGGCGGTTCGCCTGAACACATACACAGTAAAATACCTATCAACATATATATATAACAAGCACTGGACAAGGACTACTTTTCAACAACAGGGCCTCTACTCAATGATCTGCAATTACCTATATGGAATAGGAATCTGAAAAACACTAGATATATTATATGTGTAAAAGAATCAGCTTGCTGTACAGCTACACCCAGCCCCAATTTGGAAATCAACTCCAGTGCAACATACCATCAGAGTTAATTTGCAAATGAAAGTAAAAAGAAATAAATGTGTATGCTTTTCTCCTACAGCCTTCGTGATATGTGCTGGTGTCACATCCCCGCAGCCTGAGCAGCCTGGGGTCCCAAGGGTGCACTGAGGTTTAGCGGAGAGACATGAGGAGCATGTGCCTGCAAATGCACCCCAGTAAAGGTGTAGTGTGTCTTCCTTTCTGGGGGAACCAAAACTTCAGAATCTACGTGGGCCTTCCTAGAGCTAAAAGGAAGCCAGTACACCCAAACCATGGGGGAACTTCTAGGGTGCAGGAGATTCAAAAAGTGACCGAGCACCTACGGCTGCTGGTTGTGGGGTTCCCACATTCAGCCTCCTTGCCAGGAGTCACCAAACTTACACACCACAGCACCCGTGGTTTAGCCAGCGTTTGGAATATTCGGGGTCATGAAGCTTAACAGGGAAGAGGTAGTGACACACAAGCCCTTGTGTATTGCCTCTGGCACCTTCCTCTCTAATTCACAGCCCAGGAAGATGACACTTCCTAAAGCTTTTTGTTGCCCAGGAACAACAGATGGGCACGAAGAAATGCTGCCGCCTTGTGGACATTTTCGGTAACAACGACTTTACAACCGGTGCTTCAGGGCACCTAATATTCACAAAGCCTCTGGGGCTTTTAAAGACACGTGCCCTCAAAAATGACCTGGGTTAGGTAACCGAAAGAAAATTGGAAACACACAGACTTTCAAGAATCCAAATTTCACGAGGGAAAGTTTACTCACACTGTTTAAAAGAAAAACCCGACCACGACAGGAGGCAGAAAATCACTCATTAATCGAGAAATGCATATCAAAAGTATAAAGTGGCATCATCTCGCAGCAGGCATATGGCCAGCATCAAAAACTCTAAAAACAATCGATGGGGAATGAGTGTGGAGAAAAGGGAATCTTCCCACGCGGTGAGTGGAACTGTACATTTGTACCTGCCACTACAAAGCACTGTATTTCAGTTCCTAGAAAACTAAAGACAGATCGACCCTATATTTCTGCAGTCCCACTCCTGGGTGCTATTCGGGAATCTCCATAGTTCAAAAACACACAAGCACGCCAATGTTTATTGCAGCAGTATTTACAAATGCCATGACACTAAAAGAAATAGTCCAGCGAGTGATGAATACATAAAGAGGAGGTCCAACGTGTATACAAGGGACTGTTACTCAGCCAGGAAAAAGAATGAAATAATGCCATTAGAAGCAACATGGATAGACCTGGGATGCCCAAACACTGAGTGAAGTCACTCAGACAGAGGAGGATCCATAGCATATGATATCACGTATAGGAGGAATGGAAACATACATGCAACTGAACTAGTTTACAAAACAGAAACAGCCTCACTCATCGACTTTCAGAATAAAGCTAGGGTTACTAAAAAGGAAGTGGGGTTGGAGATGTAAGTTAGGCGGTTCACCTGAAACATACACAGTAAAATACCTATCAACATATATATATATATAACACGCACTGGACAAGGACTACTTTTCAACACTAGGTCCTCTACTCAACGTTCTGCAATTACCTATATGGAAAAGGAATCTGAAAAACACTAGATATATTATATGTGTAAAAGAATCATCTTGCTGTACAGCTACACCAAACCCCAATTTGGAAATCAACTCCAGTGCAACATACCATCAGAGTTAAGTTGGAAAAGAAACTAAAAGGAAATAAATGTGTATGCTTTTCTCCTACGGCCTTCGTGATATGCGGTGGTGTCACATCCCCGCAGCCTGAGCAGCCTGGGGTCCCAAGGGTTCACTGAGGTTTAGCGGAGAGATGTGAGCAGGGTGTGCCTGTAAATGCACCCCCTTAAAAGTGTAGTGCCTTTTCCTTTCTGGGGGGAACCAAAACTTCAGAATCGAGGTGGGCCTTCCTAGAGCTAAAAGGAAGCCAGTGCACCCAAACCATGGGGGACCATCTAGGCTGCAGGAGATTCAAAAAGTGACCAAGGCTGCACAGCTGCTGGTTGTGGGGTTCCCACATTCAGCCTCCTTGCCAGGAGTCACCAAAATTACACACCGCAGCACCCGCTTGTTTAGCCAGCGTTTGGAATATTCGGGGTCATGAAGCTTAACAGGGAAAAGGTAGTAACACACAAGCCCTTGGGTGTTGCCTCTGGCACCTTGCTCTCTAATTCACAGCCCAGGAAGATGACTCTTCCTAAAGCTTTTTGTTGCCCAGGAACAACACATGGGCATGAAGAAATGCTGCCGCCTTGTGGACATTTTCGGTAACAACGACTTTACAACCGGTGCTTCAGGGCACCTAATATTCACAAAGCCTCTGGGGCTTTTAAAGACACGTGCCCTCAAAAATGACCTGGGTTAGGTAACCGAAAGAAAATTGGAAACACACAGACTTTCAAGAATCCAAATTTCACGAGGGAAAGTTTACTCACACTGTTTAAAAGAAAAACCCGACCACGACAGGAGGCAGAAAATCACTCATTAATCGAGAAATGCATATCAAAAGTATAAAGTGGCATCATCTCGCAGCAGACATATGGCCAGCATCAAAAAGTCTAAAAACAATCGATGGGGAATGAGTGTGGAGAAAAGGGAATCTTCCCACGCGGTGAGTGTAACTGTACATTTGTACCTGCCACTACAAAGCACTGTATTTCAGTTCCTAGAAAACTAAAGAGAGATCGACCCTATATTTCTGCAGTCCCACTCCTGGGTGCTATTCGGGAATCTCCATAGTTCAAAAACACACAAGCACGCCAATGTTTATTGCAGCAGTATTTACAAATGCCACAACACTAAAAGAAATAGTCCAGCGAGTGATGAATACATAAAGAGGAGGTCCAACGTGTATACAAGGGACTGTTACTGAGCCAGGAAAAAGAATGAAATAATGCCATTAGAAGCAACATGGATAGACCTGGGATGCCCAAACACTGAGTGAAGTCAGTCAGACAGAGGAGGACCCATAGCATATGATATCACGTATAGGAAGAATGGAAACATACATGCAACTGAACTAGTTTACAAAACAGAAACAGCCTCACTCATTGACTTTCAGAATAAACCAAGGGTTACTGAAAAGGAAGTGGGGTTGGAGATATAAGTTAGGTGGTTCACATGAACACATACACAGTAAAATACCTATAAACATATATATATATAACAAGCACTGGACAAGGACTACTTTTCAAAACCAGGGCCTCTACTCAAAGTTCTGCAATTACCTATATGGAATAGGAATCTGAAAAACACTAGGTATATTATATGTGTAAAAGAATCAGCTTGCTGTACAGCTACACCAAACCCCAATTTGGAAATCAACTCCAGTGCAACATACCATCAGAGTTAAGTTGCAAAAGAAAGTAAAAAGAAATAAATGTGTATGCTTTTCTCCTACGGCCTTCGTGATATGCACTGGTGTCACATCCCCGCAGCCTGAGCAGCCTGGGGTCCCAAGGGTGCACTGAGGTTTAGCGGAGAGACGTGAGGAGGGTGTGCCTGTAAATGCACCCCGTTAAAGGTGTAGTGTCTCTTTCTGTCTGGGGGGAACCAAAACTTCAGAATCTAGGTGGGCCTTCCTAGAGCTAAAAGGAAGCCAGTACACCCAAACCATGGGGGAACATCTAGGCTGCAGGAGATTCAAAAAGTGACCGAGCATCTACGGCTGCTGGTTGTGGGGTTCCCACATTCAGCCTCCTTGCCAGGAGTCACCAAAATTACACACCGCAGCACCCGCTGGTTTAGCCAGCGTTTGGAATATTCGGGGGCGTGAAGCTTAACAGGGAAGAGGTAGTGACACACAAGCCCTTGGGTGTTGCCTCTGGCACCTTCCCCTCTAATTCACAGCCCAGGAAGATGACTTTCCTAAAGCATTTGGTTGCCGAGGAACGAGTTCGGCACGAAGAAATGCTGCCGCCTTCTGGACATTTCCGGTAACAACAACTTTACAACCGGTGCTTCAGGGCACCTAAGATTCACAAAGCCTCTGGGGCTTTTAAAGACACGTGCCCTCAAAATTGACCTGGGTTAGGTAACCGAAAAAAAATTGGAAACACACAGACTTTCAAGAAGCCCAATTTCAGGAGGGAAAGGTTACTCACACTGTTTAAAAAAACCCCGACTATGACACGGGGCAGAAAATCGCTCATTATTCGAGAAATACATATCAAAAGTATAAAGCGGCATCATCTCGCAGCAGGCATATGGCCAGCATCAAAAAGTCTAAAAACAATCGATGGGGAATGAGTGTGGAGGAAAGGGAATCTTCCCACTCGGTGAGTGGAACTGTAGATTTGTACGTGCCACTACAAAGCACTGTATTTCAGTTCCTAGAAAACTAAAGAGAGATCGACCCTATATTTCTGCAGTCCCACTCCTGGGTGTTATTCGGGAAACTCCATAGTTCAAAAACACACAAGCACGCCAAGCTTTATTGCAGCAGTATTTACAAATGCCACGAGACTAAAAGAAATAGTCCAGTGACTGATGAATACATAAAGAGGAGGTCCAACGTGTATACAAGGGACTGTTACTCAGCCAGGAAAAAGAATGAAATAATGCCATTAGAAGCAACATGGATAGACCTGGGATGCCCAAACACTGAGTGAAGTCAGTCAGACAGAGGAGGACCCATAGCATATGATATCACGTATAGGAAGAATGGAAACATACATGCAACTGAACTAGTTTACAAAACAGAAACAGCCTCACTCATCGACTTTCAGAATAAACCTTGGGTTACAAAAAGGAAGTGGGGCTGGAAATGTAAGTTAGGCGGTTCGCCTGAACACATACACAGTAAAATACCTATCAACATATATATATAACAAGCACTGGACAAGGACTACTTTTCAACAACAGGGCCTCTACTCAATGATCTGCAATCACCTATATGGAATAGGAATCTGAAAAACACTAGATATATTATATGTGTAAAAGAATCAGCTTGCTGTACAGCTACACCCAGCCCCAATTTGGAAATCAACTCCAGTGAAACATACCATCAGAGTTAAGTTGGAAAAGAAAGTAAAAGGAAATAAATGTGTATGCTTTTCTCCTACAGCCTTCGTGATATGTGCTGGTGTCACATCCCCGCAGCCTGAGCAGCCTGGGGTCCCAAGGGTGCACTGAGGTTTAGCGGAGAGACATGAGGAGCATGTGCCTGCAAATGCACCCCAGTAAAGGTGTAGTGTGTCTTCCTTTCTGGGGGAACCAAAACTTCAGAATCTACGTGGGCCTTCCTAGAGCTAAAAGGAAGCCAGTACACCCAAACCATGGGGGAACTTCTAGGCTGCAGGACATTCAAAAAGTGACCGAGCATCTACGGCTGCTGGTTGTGGGGTTCCCACATTCAGCCTCCTTGCCAGGAGTCACCAAACTTACACACCGCAGCACCCGTGGTTTAGCCAGCGTTTGGAATATTCGGGGTCATGAAGCTTAACAGGGAAGAGGTAGTGATACACAAGCCCTTGTGTATTGCCTCTGGCACCTTCCTCTCTAATTCACAGCCCAGGAAGATGACTCTTCCTAAAGCTTTTTGTTGCCCAGGAACAACAGATGGGCACGAAGAAATGCTGCCGCCTTGTGGACATTTTCGGTAACAACGACTTTACAACCGGTGCTTCAGGGCACCTAATATTCACAAAGCCTCTGGGGCTTTTAAAGACACGTGCCCTCAAAAATGACCTGGGTTAGGTAACCGAAAGAAAATTGGAAACACACAGACTTTCAAGAATCCAAATTTCACGAGGGAAAGTTTACTCACACTGTTTAAAAGAAAAACCCGACCACGACAGGAGGCAGAAAATCACTCATTAATCGAGAAATGCATATCAAAAGTATAAAGTGGCATCATCTCGCAGCAGGCATATGGCCAGCATCAAAAAGTCTAAAAACAATCGATGGGGAATGAGTGTGGAGAAAAGGGAATCTTCCCACGCGGTGAGTGGAACTGTACATTTGTACCTGCCTCTACAAAGCACTGTATTTCAGTTCCTAGAAAACTAAAGACAGATCGACCCTATATTTCTGCAGTCCCACTCCTGGGTGCTATTCGGGAAACTCCATAGTTCAAAAACACACAAGCACGCCAATGTTTATTGCAGCAGTATTTACAAATGCCATGACACTAAAAGAAATAGTCCAGCGAGTGATGAATACATAAAGAGGAGGTCCAACGTGTATACAAGGGACTGTTACTCAGCCAGGAAAAAGAATGAAATAATGCCATTAGAAGCAACATGGATAGACCTGGAATGCCCAAACACTGAGTGAAGTCACTCAGACAGAGGAGGATCCATAGCATATGATATCACGTATAGGAGGAATGGAAACATACATGCAACTGAACTAGTTTACAAAACACAAACCGCCTCACTCATCGACTTTCAGAATAAAGCTAAGGTTACTAAAAAGGAAGGGGGGTTGGAGATATAAGTTAGGTGGTTCACATGAACACATACACAGTAAAATACCTATAAACATATATATATATATAACAAGCACTGGACAAGGACTACTTTTCAACACCAGGGCCTCTACTCAATGTTCTGCAATTACCTATATGGAATAGGAATCTGAAAAACACTACATATATTATATATGTAAAAGAATCAGCTTGCTGTACAGCTACACCAAACCCCAATTTGGAAATCAACTCCAGTGCAACATACCATCAGAATTAAGTTGCAAAAGAAAGTAAAAGGAAATAAATGTGTATGCTTTTCTCCTACGGCCTCCGTGATAGGCGCTGGTGTCACATGCCCGCAGCCTGAGCAGCCTGGGGTCCCAAGGGTGCACTGAGGTTTAGCGGAGAGACGTGAGGAGGGTGTGCCTGTAAATGCACCCCCTTAAAAGTGTAGTGCCTTTTCCTTTCTGGGGGGAACCAAAACTTCAGAATCTAGGTGGGCCTTCCTAGAGCTAAAAGGAAGCCAGTACACCCAAACCATGGGGGAACATCTAGGCTGCAGGAGATTCAAAAAGTGACCGAGCATCTACGGCTGCTGGTTGTGGGGTTCCCACATTCAGCCTCCTTGCCAGGAGTCACCAAAATTACACACCGCAGCACCCGCTTGTTTAGCCAGCGTTTGGAATATTCGGGGGCGTGAAGCTTAACAGGGAAGAGGTAGTGACACACAAGCCCTTGGGTGTTGCCTCTGGCACCTTCCCCTCTAATTCACAGCCCAGGAAGATGACTTTCCTAAAGCATTTGGCTGCCGAGGAACGAGTTCGGCACGAAGAAATGCTGCCGCCTTGTGGACATTTCCGGTAACAACAACTTTACAACCGGTGCTTCAGGGCACCTAAGATTCACAAAGCCTCTGGGGCTTTTAAAGACACGTGCCCTCAAAATTGACCTGGGTTAGGTAACCGAAAAAAAATTGGAAACACACAGACTTTCAAGAAGCCCAATTTCAGGAGGGAAAGGTTACTCACACTGTTTAAAAAAACCCCGACTATGACACGGGGCAGAAAATCGCTCATTATTCGAGAAATACATATCAAAAGTATAAAGCGGCATCATCTCGCAGCAGGCATATGGCCAGCATCAAAAAGTCTAAAAACAATCGATGGGGAATGAGTGTGGAGGAAAGGGAATCTTCCCACTCGGTGAGTGGAACTGTAGATTTGTACGTGCCACTACAAAGCACTGTATTTCAGTTCCTAGAAAACTAAAGAGAGATCGACCCTATATTTCTGCAGTCCCACTCCTGGGTGTTATTCGGGAAACTCCATAGTTCAAAAACACACAAGCACGCCAAGCTTTATTGCAGCAGTATTTACAAATGCCACGAGACTAAAAGAAATAGTCCAGTGACTGATGAATACATAAAGAGGAGGTCCAACGTGTATACAAGGGACTGTTACTCAGCCAGGAAAAAGAATGAAATAATGCCATTAGAAGCAACATGGATAGACCTGGGATGCCCAAACACTGAGTGAAGTCAGTCAGACAGAGGAGGACCCATAGCATATGATATCACGTATAGGAAGAATGGAAACATACATGCAACTGAACTAGTTTACAAAACAGAAACAGCCTCACTCATCGACTTTCAGAATAAACCTTGGGTTACAAAAAGGAAGTGGGGCTGGAAATGTAAGTTAGGCGGTTCGCCTGAACACATACACAGTAAAATACCTATCAACATATATATATAACAAGCACTGGACAAGGACTACTTTTCAACAACAGGGCCTCTACTCAATGATCTGCAATTACCTATATGGAATAGGAATCTGAAAAACACTAGATATATTATATGTGTAAAAGAATCAGCTTGCTGTACAGCTACACCCAGCCCCAATTTGGAAATCAACTCCAGTGCAACATACCATCAGAGTTAAGTTGCAAAAGAAAGTAAAAAGAAATAAATGTGTATGCTTTTCTCCTACAGCCTTCGTGATATGTGCTGGTGTCACATCCCCGCAGCCTGAGCAGCCTGGGGTCCCAAGGGTGCACTGAGGTTTAGCGGAGAGACATGAGGAGCATGTGCCTGCAAATGCACCCCAGTAAAGGTGTAGTGTGTCTTCCTTTCTGGGGGAACCAAAACTTCAGAATCTACGTGGGCCTTCCTAGAGCTAAAAGGAAGCCAGTACACCCAAACCATGGGGGAACTTCTAGGCTGCAGGAGATTCAAAAAGTGACCGAGCACCTACGGCTGCTGGTTGTGGGGTTCCCACATTCAGCCTCCTTGCCAGGAGTCACCAAACTTACACACCACAGCACCCGTGGTTTAGCCAGCGTTTGGAATATTCGGGGTCATGAAGCTTAACAGGGAAGAGGTAGTGATACACAAGCCCTTGTGTATTGCCTCTGGCACCTTCCTCTCTAATTCACAGCCCAGGAAGATGACTCTTCCTAAAGCTTTTTGTTGCCCAGGAACAACAGATGGGCACGAAGAAATGCTGCCGCCTTGTGGACATTTTCGGTAACAACGACTTTACAACCGGTGCTTCAGGGCACCTAATATTCACAAAGCCTCTGGGGCTTTTAAAGACACGTGCCCTCAAAAATGACCTGGGTTAGATAACCGAAAGAAAATTGGAAACACACAGACTTTCAAGAATCCAAATTTCACGAGGGAAAGTTTACTCACACTGTTTAAAAGAAAAACCCGACCACGACAGGAGGCAGAAAATCACTCATTAATCGAGAAATGCATATCAAAAGTATAAAGTGGCATCATCTCGCAGCAGGCATACGGCCAGCATCAAAAAGTCTAAAAACAATCGATGGGGAATGAGTGTGGAGAAAAGGGAATCTTCCCACGCGGTGAGTGGAACTGTACATTTGTACCTGCCACTACAAAGCACTGTATTTCAATTCTTAGAAAACTAAAGAGAGACCGACCCTATATTTCTGCAGTCCCACTCCTGGGTGCTATTCGGGAATCCCCATAGTTCAAAAACACAGAAGCACGCCAATGTTTATTGCAGCAGTATTTACAAATGCCACAACACTAAAAGAAATAGTCCAGCGAGTGATGAATACATAAAGAGGAGGTCCAACGTGTATACAAGGGACTGTTACTCAGCCAGGAAAAAGAATGAAATAATGCCATTAGAAGCAACATGGATAGACCTGGGATGCCCAAACACTGAGTGAAGTCAGTCAGACAGAGGAGGACCCATAGCATATGATATCATGTATAGGAGGAATGGAAACATACATGCAACTGAACTAGTTTACAAAACAGAAACAGCCTCACTCATTGACTTTCAGAATAAACCAAGGGTTATTGAAAAGGAAGTAGGGGGCTTCCCTGGTGGCGCAGTGGTTGAGAGTCCGCCTGCCGATGCAGGGGACACGGGTTCGTGCCCCGGTCTGGGAAGATCCCACATGCCGCGGAGCGGCTGGGCCTGTGACCCATGGCCGCTGAGCCTGCGCGTCCGGAGCCTGTGCTCCGCAACGGGAGAGGCCACAACAGTGAGAGGCCCGCATACCGCAAAAAATAAAAAAAAAAAAAAAAAAAGGAAGTAGGGTTGGAGATATAAGTTAGGTGGTTCACATGAACACATACACAGTAAAATACCTATAAACATATATATATATAACAAGCACTGGATAAGGACTACTTTTCAAAACCAGGGCCTCTACTCAATGTTCTGCAATTACCTATATGGAATAGGAATCTGAAAAACACTAGATATATTGTATGTGTAAAAGAATCAGCTTGCTGTACAGCTACACCAAACCCCAATTTGGAAATCAACTCCAGTGCAACATACCATCAGAGTTAAGTTGCAAAAGAAAGTAAAAAGAAATAAATGTGTATGCTTTTCTCCTACGGCCTTCGTGATATGCACTGGTGTCACATCCCCGCAGCCTGAGCAGCCTGGGGTCCCAAGGGTGCACTGAGGTTTAGCGGAGAGACGTGAGGAGGGTGTGCCTGTAAATGCACCCCGCTAAAGGTGTAGTGTCTCTTCCTTTCTGGGGGGAACCAAAACTTCAGAATCTAGGTCGGCCTTCCTAGAGCTAAAAGGAAGCCAGTATACCCAAACCATGGGGGACCATCTTGGCTGCAGGAGATTCAAAAGGTGACCAAGGCTGCACAGCTGCTGGTTGTGGGGTTCCCACATTCAGCCTCCTTGCCAGGAGTCACCAAACTTACACACCGCAGCACCCGCTTGTTTAGCCAGCGTTTGGAATATTCGGGGTCATTAAGCTTAACAGGGAAGAGCTAGTGACACACAAGCCCTTGGGTGTTGCCTCTGGCACCTTCCTCTCTAATTCACAGCCCAGGAAGTTGACTCTTCCTAAAGCTTTTTGTTGCCCAGGAACAACAGATGGGCACGAAGAAATGCTGCCGCCTTGTGGACATTTCCGGTAACAACATCTTTACAACTGGTGCTTCAGGGCACCTAATATTCACAAAGCCTCTGGGGCTTTTAAAGACACGTGCCCTCAAAAATGACCTGGGTTAGGTAACCGAAAGAAAATTGGAAACACACAGACTTTCAAGAATCCAAATTTCACGAGGGAAAGTTTACTCACACTGTTTAAAAGAAATACACGACCACGACAGGAGGCAGAAAATCACTCATTAATCGAGAAATGCATATCAAAAGTATAAAGTGGCATCATCTCGCAGCAGGCATATGGCCAGCATCAAAAAGTCTAAAAACAATCGATGGGGAATGAGTGTGGAGAAAAGGGAATCTTCCCACGCGGTGAGTGGAACTGTACATTTGTACCTGCCACTACAAAGCACTGTATTTCAGTTCCTAGAAAACTAAAGAGAGACCGACCCTATATTTCTGCAGTCCCACTCCTGGGTGCTATTTGGGAATCCCCATAGTTCAAAAACACAGAAGCACGCCAATGTTTATTACAGCAGTATTTACAAATGCCACAACACTAAAAGAAATAGTCCAGCGAGTGATGAATACATAAAGAGGAGGTCCAACGTGTATACAAGGGACTGTTACTCAGCCAGGAAAAAGAATGAAATAATGCCATTAGAAGCAACATGGATAGACCTGGGATGCCCAAACACTGAGTGAAGTCAGTCAGACAGAGGAGGACCCATAGCATATGATATCACGTATAGGAAGAATGGAAACATACATGCAACTGAACTAGTTTACAAAACAGAAACAGCCTCACTCATCGACTTTCAGAATAAACCTTGGGTTACAAAAAGGAAGTGGGGCTGGAAATGTAAGTTAGGCGGTTCGCCTGAACACATACACAGTAAAATACCTATCAACATATATATATAACAAGCACTGGACAAGGACTACTTTTCAACAACAGGGCCTCTACTCAATGATCTGCAATTACCTATATGGAATAGGAATCTGAAAAACACTAGATATATTATATGTGTAAAAGAATCAGCTTGCTGTACAGCTACACCCAGCCCCAATTTGGAAATCAACTCCAGTGCAACATACCATCAGAGTTAATTTGCAAATGAAAGTAAAAAGAAATAAATGTGTATGCTTTTCTCCTACAGCCTTCGTGATATGTGCTGGTGTCACATCCCCGCAGCCTGAGCAGCCTGGGGTCCCAAGGGTGCACTGAGGTTTAGCGGAGAGACATGAGGAGCATGTGCCTGCAAATGCACCCCAGTAAAGGTGTAGTGTGTCTTCCTTTCTGGGGGAACCAAAACTTCAGAATCTACGTGGGCCTTCCTAGAGCTAAAAGGAAGCCAGTACACCCAAACCATGGGGGAACTTCTAGGCTGCAGGACATTCAAAAAGTGACCGAGCACCTACGGCTGCTGGTTGTGGGGTTCCCACATTCAGCCTCCTTGCCAGGAGTCACCAAACTTACACACCACAGCACCCGTGGTTTAGCCAGCGTTTGGAATATTCGGGGTCATGAAGCTTAACAGGGAAGAGGTAGTGACACACAAGCCCTTGTGTATTGCCTCTGGCACCTTCCTCTCTAATTCACAGCCCAGGAAGATGACACTTCCTAAAGCTTTTTGTTGCCCAGGAACAACAGATGGGCACGAAGAAATGCTGCCGCCTTGTGGACATTTTCGGTAACAACGACTTTACAACCGGTGCTTCAGGGCACCTAATATTCACAAAGCCTCTGGGGCTTTTAAAGACACGTGCCCTCAAAAATGACCTGGGTTAGGTAACCGAAAGAAAATTGGAAACACACAGACTTTCAAGAATCCAAATTTCACGAGGGAAAGTTTACTCACACTGTTTAAAAGAAAAACCCGACCACGACAGGAGGCAGAAAATCACTCATTAATCGAGAAATGCATATCAAAAGTATAAAGTGGCATCATCTCGCAGCAGGCATATGGCCAGCATCAAAAACTCTAAAAACAATCGATGGGGAATGAGTGTGGAGAAAAGGGAATCTTCCCACGCGGTGAGTGGAACTGTACATTTGTACCTGCCACTACAAAGCACTGTATTTCAGTTCCTAGAAAACTAAAGACAGATCGACCCTATATTTCTGCAGTCCCACTCCTGGGTGCTATTCGGGAATCTCCATAGTTCAAAAACACACAAGCACGCCAATGTTTATTGCAGCAGTATTTACAAATGCCATGACACTAAAAGAAATAGTCCAGCGAGTGATGAATACATAAAGAGGAGGTCCAACGTGTATACAAGGGACTGTTACTCAGCCAGGAAAAAGAATGAAATAATGCCATTAGAAGCAACATGGATAGACCTGGGATGCCCAAACACTGAGTGAAGTCACTCAGACAGAGGAGGATCCATAGCATATGATATCACGTATAGGAGGAATGGAAACATACATGCAACTGAACTAGTTTACAAAACAGAAACAGCCTCACTCATCGACTTTCAGAATAAAGCTAGGGTTACTAAAAAGGAAGTGGGGTTGGAGATGTAAGTTAGGCGGTTCACCTGAAACATACACAGTAAAATACCTATCAACATATATATATATATAACACGCACTGGACAAGGACTACTTTTCAACACTAGGTCCTCTACTCAACGTTCTGCAATTACCTATATGGAAAAGGAATCTGAAAAACACTAGATATATTATATGTGTAAAAGAATCATCTTGCTGTACAGCTACACCAAACCCCAATTTGGAAATCAACTCCAGTGCAACATACCATCAGAGTTAAGTTGGAAAAGAAACTAAAAGGAAATAAATGTGTATGCTTTTCTCCTACGGCCTTCGTGATATGCGGTGGTGTCACATCCCCGCAGCCTGAGCAGCCTGGGGTCCCAAGGGTTCACTGAGGTTTAGCGGAGAGATGTGAGCAGGGTGTGCCTGTAAATGCACCCCCTTAAAAGTGTAGTGCCTTTTCCTTTCTGGGGGGAACCAAAACTTCAGAATCGAGGTGGGCCTTCCTAGAGCTAAAAGGAAGCCAGTGCACCCAAACCATGGGGGACCATCTAGGCTGCAGGAGATTCAAAAAGTGACCAAGGCTGCACAGCTGCTGGTTGTGGGGTTCCCACATTCAGCCTCCTTGCCAGGAGTCACCAAAATTACACACCGCAGCACCCGCTTGTTTAGCCAGCGTTTGGAATATTCGGGGTCATGAAGCTTAACAGGGAAAAGGTAGTAACACACAAGCCCTTGGGTGTTGCCTCTGGCACCTTGCTCTCTAATTCACAGCCCAGGAAGATGACTCTTCCTAAAGCTTTTTGTTGCCCAGGAACAACACATGGGCATGAAGAAATGCTGCCGCCTTGTGGACATTTTCGGTAACAACGACTTTACAACCGGTGCTTCAGGGCACCTAATATTCACAAAGCCTCTGGGGCTTTTAAAGACACGTGCCCTCAAAAATGACCTGGGTTAGGTAACCGAAAGAAAATTGGAAACACACAGACTTTCAAGAATCCAAATTTCACGAGGGAAAGTTTACTCACACTGTTTAAAAGAAAAACCCGACCACGACAGGAGGCAGAAAATCACTCATTAATCGAGAAATGCATATCAAAAGTATAAAGTGGCATCATCTCGCAGCAGACATATGGCCAGCATCAAAAAGTCTAAAAACAATCGATGGGGAATGAGTGTGGAGAAAAGGGAATCTTCCCACGCGGTGAGTGGAACTGTACATTTGTACCTGCCACTACAAAGCACTGTATTTCAGTTCCTAGAAAACTAAAGAGAGATCGACCCTATATTTCTGCAGTCCCACTCCTGGGTGCTATTCGGGAATCTCCATAGTTCAAAAACACACAAGCACGCCAATGTTTATTGCAGCAGTATTTACAAATGCCACAACACTAAAAGAAATAGTCCAGCGAGTGATGAATACATAAAGAGGAGGTCCAACGTGTATACAAGGGACTGTTACTGAGCCAGGAAAAAGAATGAAATAATGCCATTAGAAGCAACATGGATAGACCTGGGATGCCCAAACACTGAGTGAAGTCAGTCAGACAGAGGAGGACCCATAGCATATGATATCACGTATAGGAAGAATGGAAACATACATGCAACTGAACTAGTTTACAAAACAGAAACAGCCTCACTCATTGACTTTCAGAATAAACCAAGGGTTACTGAAAAGGAAGTGGGGTTGGAGATATAAGTTAGGTGGTTCACATGAACACATACACAGTAAAATACCTATAAACATATATATATATAACAAGCACTGGACAAGGACTACTTTTCAAAACCAGGGCCTCTACTCAAAGTTCTGCAATTACCTATATGGAATAGGAATCTGAAAAACACTAGGTATATTATATGTGTAAAAGAATCAGCTTGCTGTACAGCTACACCAAACCCCAATTTGGAAATCAACTCCAGTGCAACATACCATCAGAGTTAAGTTGCAAAAGAAAGTAAAAAGAAATAAATGTGTATGCTTTTCTCCTACGGCCTTCGTGATATGCACTGGTGTCACATCCCCGCAGCCTGAGCAGCCTGGGGTCCCAAGGGTGCACTGAGGTTTAGCGGAGAGACGTGAGGAGGGTGTGCCTGTAAATGCACCCCGTTAAAGGTGTAGTGTCTCTTTCTGTCTGGGGGGAACCAAAACTTCAGAATCTAGGTGGGCCTTCCTAGAGCTAAAAGGAAGCCAGTACACCCAAACCATGGGGGAACATCTAGGCTGCAGGAGATTCAAAAAGTGACCGAGCATCTACGGCTGCTGGTTGTGGGGTTCCCACATTCAGCCTCCTTGCCAGGAGTCACCAAAATTACACACCGCAGCACCCGCTTGTTTAGCCAGCGTTTGGAATATTCGGGGGCGTGAAGCTTAACAGGGAAGAGGTAGTGACACACAAGCCCTTGGGTGTTGCCTCTGGCACCTTCCCCTCTAATTCACAGCCCAGGAAGATGACTTTCCTAAAGCATTTGGTTGCCGAGGAACGAGTTCGGCACGAAGAAATGCTGCCGCCTTCTGG
This sequence comes from Hyperoodon ampullatus, assembly GCF_949752795.1. Lineage (NCBI taxonomy): Eukaryota > Metazoa > Chordata > Mammalia > Artiodactyla > Ziphiidae > Hyperoodon > Hyperoodon ampullatus. The sequence goes on along the minus strand of NC_136923.1, from coordinate 4,207,815 downwards.
ACATTTCCGGTAACAACAACTTTACAACCGGTGCTTCAGGGCACCTAAGATTCACAAAGCCTCTGGGGCTTTTAAAGACACGTGCCCTCAAAATTGACCTGGGTTAGGTAACCGAAAAAAAATTGGAAACACACAGACTTTCAAGAAGCCCAATTTCAGGAGGGAAAGGTTACTCACACTGTTTAAAAAAACCCCGACTATGACACGGGGCAGAAAATCGCTCATTATTCGAGAAATACATATCAAAAGTATAAAGCGGCATCATCTCGCAGCAGGCATATGGCCAGCATCAAAAAGTCTAAAAACAATCGATGGGGAATGAGTGTGGAGGAAAGGGAATCTTCCCACTCGGTGAGTGGAACTGTAGATTTGTACGTGCCACTACAAAGCACTGTATTTCAGTTCCTAGAAAACTAAAGAGAGATCGACCCTATATTTCTGCAGTCCCACTCCTGGGTGTTATTCGGGAAACTCCATAGTTCAAAAACACACAAGCACGCCAAGCTTTATTGCAGCAGTATTTACAAATGCCACGAGACTAAAAGAAATAGTCCAGTGACTGATGAATACATAAAGAGGAGGTCCAACGTGTATACAAGGGACTGTTACTCAGCCAGGAAAAAGAATGAAATAATGCCATTAGAAGCAACATGGATAGACCTGGGATGCCCAAACACTGAGTGAAGTCAGTCAGACAGAGGAGGACCCATAGCATATGATATCACGTATAGGAAGAATGGAAACATACATGCAACTGAACTAGTTTACAAAACAGAAACAGCCTCACTCATCGACTTTCAGAATAAACCTTGGGTTACAAAAAGGAAGTGGGGCTGGAAATGTAAGTTAGGCGGTTCGCCTGAACACATACACAGTAAAATACCTATCAACATATATATATAACAAGCACTGGACAAGGACTACTTTTCAACAACAGGGCCTCTACTCAATGATCTGCAATCACCTATATGGAATAGGAATCTGAAAAACACTAGATATATTATATGTGTAAAAGAATCAGCTTGCTGTACAGCTACACCCAGCCCCAATTTGGAAATCAACTCCAGTGAAACATACCATCAGAGTTAAGTTGGAAAAGAAAGTAAAAGGAAATAAATGTGTATGCTTTTCTCCTACAGCCTTCGTGATATGTGCTGGTGTCACATCCCCGCAGCCTGAGCAGCCTGGGGTCCCAAGGGTGCACTGAGGTTTAGCGGAGAGACATGAGGAGCATGTGCCTGCAAATGCACCCCAGTAAAGGTGTAGTGTGTCTTCCTTTCTGGGGGAACCAAAACTTCAGAATCTACGTGGGCCTTCCTAGAGCTAAAAGGAAGCCAGTACACCCAAACCATGGGGGAACTTCTAGGCTGCAGGACATTCAAAAAGTGACCGAGCATCTACGGCTGCTGGTTGTGGGGTTCCCACATTCAGCCTCCTTGCCAGGAGTCACCAAACTTACACACCGCAGCACCCGTGGTTTAGCCAGCGTTTGGAATATTCGGGGTCATGAAGCTTAACAGGGAAGAGGTAGTGATACACAAGCCCTTGTGTATTGCCTCTGGCACCTTCCTCTCTAATTCACAGCCCAGGAAGATGACTCTTCCTAAAGCTTTTTGTTGCCCAGGAACAACAGATGGGCACGAAGAAATGCTGCCGCCTTGTGGACATTTTCGGTAACAACGACTTTACAACCGGTGCTTCAGGGCACCTAATATTCACAAAGCCTCTGGGGCTTTTAAAGACACGTGCCCTCAAAAATGACCTGGGTTAGGTAACCGAAAGAAAATTGGAAACACACAGACTTTCAAGAATCCAAATTTCACGAGGGAAAGTTTACTCACACTGTTTAAAAGAAAAACCCGACCACGACAGGAGGCAGAAAATCACTCATTAATCGAGAAATGCATATCAAAAGTATAAAGTGGCATCATCTCGCAGCAGGCATATGGCCAGCATCAAAAAGTCTAAAAACAATCGATGGGGAATGAGTGTGGAGAAAAGGGAATCTTCCCACGCGGTGAGTGGAACTGTACATTTGTACCTGCCTCTACAAAGCACTGTATTTCAGTTCCTAGAAAACTAAAGACAGATCGACCCTATATTTCTGCAGTCCCACTCCTGGGTGCTATTCGGGAAACTCCATAGTTCAAAAACACACAAGCACGCCAATGTTTATTGCAGCAGTATTTACAAATGCCATGACACTAAAAGAAATAGTCCAGCGAGTGATGAATACATAAAGAGGAGGTCCAACGTGTATACAAGGGACTGTTACTCAGCCAGGAAAAAGAATGAAATAATGCCATTAGAAGCAACATGGATAGACCTGGAATGCCCAAACACTGAGTGAAGTCACTCAGACAGAGGAGGATCCATAGCATATGATATCACGTATAGGAGGAATGGAAACATACATGCAACTGAACTAGTTTACAAAACACAAACCGCCTCACTCATCGACTTTCAGAATAAAGCTAAGGTTACTAAAAAGGAAGGGGGGTTGGAGATATAAGTTAGGTGGTTCACATGAACACATACACAGTAAAATACCTATAAACATATATATATATATAACAAGCACTGGACAAGGACTACTTTTCAACACCAGGGCCTCTACTCAATGTTCTGCAATTACCTATATGGAATAGGAATCTGAAAAACACTACATATATTATATATGTAAAAGAATCAGCTTGCTGTACAGCTACACCAAACCCCAATTTGGAAATCAACTCCAGTGCAACATACCATCAGAATTAAGTTGCAAAAGAAAGTAAAAGGAAATAAATGTGTATGCTTTTCTCCTACGGCCTCCGTGATAGGCGCTGGTGTCACATGCCCGCAGCCTGAGCAGCCTGGGGTCCCAAGGGTGCACTGAGGTTTAGCGGAGAGACGTGAGGAGGGTGTGCCTGTAAATGCACCCCCTTAAAAGTGTAGTGCCTTTTCCTTTCTGGGGGGAACCAAAACTTCAGAATCTAGGTGGGCCTTCCTAGAGCTAAAAGGAAGCCAGTACACCCAAACCATGGGGGAACATCTAGGCTGCAGGAGATTCAAAAAGTGACCGAGCATCTACGGCTGCTGGTTGTGGGGTTCCCACATTCAGCCTCCTTGCCAGGAGTCACCAAAATTACACACCGCAGCACCCGCTTGTTTAGCCAGCGTTTGGAATATTCGGGGGCGTGAAGCTTAACAGGGAAGAGGTAGTGACACACAAGCCCTTGGGTGTTGCCTCTGGCACCTTCCCCTCTAATTCACAGCCCAGGAAGATGACTTTCCTAAAGCATTTGGCTGCCGAGGAACGAGTTCGGCACGAAGAAATGCTGCCGCCTTGTGGACATTTCCGGTAACAACAACTTTACAACCGGTGCTTCAGGGCACCTAAGATTCACAAAGCCTCTGGGGCTTTTAAAGACACGTGCCCTCAAAATTGACCTGGGTTAGGTAACCGAAAAAAAATTGGAAACACACAGACTTTCAAGAAGCCCAATTTCAGGAGGGAAAGGTTACTCACACTGTTTAAAAAAACCCCGACTATGACACGGGGCAGAAAATCGCTCATTATTCGAGAAATACATATCAAAAGTATAAAGCGGCATCATCTCGCAGCAGGCATATGGCCAGCATCAAAAAGTCTAAAAACAATCGATGGGGAATGAGTGTGGAGGAAAGGGAATCTTCCCACTCGGTGAGTGGAACTGTAGATTTGTACGTGCCACTACAAAGCACTGTATTTCAGTTCCTAGAAAACTAAAGAGAGATCGACCCTATATTTCTGCAGTCCCACTCCTGGGTGTTATTCGGGAAACTCCATAGTTCAAAAACACACAAGCACGCCAAGCTTTATTGCAGCAGTATTTACAAATGCCACGAGACTAAAAGAAATAGTCCAGTGACTGATGAATACATAAAGAGGAGGTCCAACGTGTATACAAGGGACTGTTACTCAGCCAGGAAAAAGAATGAAATAATGCCATTAGAAGCAACATGGATAGACCTGGGATGCCCAAACACTGAGTGAAGTCAGTCAGACAGAGGAGGACCCATAGCATATGATATCACGTATAGGAAGAATGGAAACATACATGCAACTGAACTAGTTTACAAAACAGAAACAGCCTCACTCATCGACTTTCAGAATAAACCTTGGGTTACAAAAAGGAAGTGGGGCTGGAAATGTAAGTTAGGCGGTTCGCCTGAACACATACACAGTAAAATACCTATCAACATATATATATAACAAGCACTGGACAAGGACTACTTTTCAACAACAGGGCCTCTACTCAATGATCTGCAATTACCTATATGGAATAGGAATCTGAAAAACACTAGATATATTATATGTGTAAAAGAATCAGCTTGCTGTACAGCTACACCCAGCCCCAATTTGGAAATCAACTCCAGTGCAACATACCATCAGAGTTAAGTTGCAAAAGAAAGTAAAAAGAAATAAATGTGTATGCTTTTCTCCTACAGCCTTCGTGATATGTGCTGGTGTCACATCCCCGCAGCCTGAGCAGCCTGGGGTCCCAAGGGTGCACTGAGGTTTAGCGGAGAGACATGAGGAGCATGTGCCTGCAAATGCACCCCAGTAAAGGTGTAGTGTGTCTTCCTTTCTGGGGGAACCAAAACTTCAGAATCTACGTGGGCCTTCCTAGAGCTAAAAGGAAGCCAGTACACCCAAACCATGGGGGAACTTCTAGGCTGCAGGAGATTCAAAAAGTGACCGAGCACCTACGGCTGCTGGTTGTGGGGTTCCCACATTCAGCCTCCTTGCCAGGAGTCACCAAACTTACACACCACAGCACCCGTGGTTTAGCCAGCGTTTGGAATATTCGGGGTCATGAAGCTTAACAGGGAAGAGGTAGTGATACACAAGCCCTTGTGTATTGCCTCTGGCACCTTCCTCTCTAATTCACAGCCCAGGAAGATGACTCTTCCTAAAGCTTTTTGTTGCCCAGGAACAACAGATGGGCACGAAGAAATGCTGCCGCCTTGTGGACATTTTCGGTAACAACGACTTTACAACCGGTGCTTCAGGGCACCTAATATTCACAAAGCCTCTGGGGCTTTTAAAGACACGTGCCCTCAAAAATGACCTGGGTTAGATAACCGAAAGAAAATTGGAAACACACAGACTTTCAAGAATCCAAATTTCACGAGGGAAAGTTTACTCACACTGTTTAAAAGAAAAACCCGACCACGACAGGAGGCAGAAAATCACTCATTAATCGAGAAATGCATATCAAAAGTATAAAGTGGCATCATCTCGCAGCAGGCATACGGCCAGCATCAAAAAGTCTAAAAACAATCGATGGGGAATGAGTGTGGAGAAAAGGGAATCTTCCCACGCGGTGAGTGGAACTGTACATTTGTACCTGCCACTACAAAGCACTGTATTTCAATTCTTAGAAAACTAAAGAGAGACCGACCCTATATTTCTGCAGTCCCACTCCTGGGTGCTATTCGGGAATCCCCATAGTTCAAAAACACAGAAGCACGCCAATGTTTATTGCAGCAGTATTTACAAATGCCACAACACTAAAAGAAATAGTCCAGCGAGTGATGAATACATAAAGAGGAGGTCCAACGTGTATACAAGGGACTGTTACTCAGCCAGGAAAAAGAATGAAATAATGCCATTAGAAGCAACATGGATAGACCTGGGATGCCCAAACACTGAGTGAAGTCAGTCAGACAGAGGAGGACCCATAGCATATGATATCATGTATAGGAGGAATGGAAACATACATGCAACTGAACTAGTTTACAAAACAGAAACAGCCTCACTCATTGACTTTCAGAATAAACCAAGGGTTATTGAAAAGGAAGTAGGGGGCTTCCCTGGTGGCGCAGTGGTTGAGAGTCCGCCTGCCGATGCAGGGGACACGGGTTCGTGCCCCGGTCTGGGAAGATCCCACATGCCGCGGAGCGGCTGGGCCTGTGACCCATGGCCGCTGAGCCTGCGCGTCCGGAGCCTGTGCTCCGCAACGGGAGAGGCCACAACAGTGAGAGGCCCGCATACCGCAAAAAATAAAAAAAAAAAAAAAAAAAGGAAGTAGGGTTGGAGATATAAGTTAGGTGGTTCACATGAACACATACACAGTAAAATACCTATAAACATATATATATATAACAAGCACTGGATAAGGACTACTTTTCAAAACCAGGGCCTCTACTCAATGTTCTGCAATTACCTATATGGAATAGGAATCTGAAAAACACTAGATATATTGTATGTGTAAAAGAATCAGCTTGCTGTACAGCTACACCAAACCCCAATTTGGAAATCAACTCCAGTGCAACATACCATCAGAGTTAAGTTGCAAAAGAAAGTAAAAAGAAATAAATGTGTATGCTTTTCTCCTACGGCCTTCGTGATATGCACTGGTGTCACATCCCCGCAGCCTGAGCAGCCTGGGGTCCCAAGGGTGCACTGAGGTTTAGCGGAGAGACGTGAGGAGGGTGTGCCTGTAAATGCACCCCGCTAAAGGTGTAGTGTCTCTTCCTTTCTGGGGGGAACCAAAACTTCAGAATCTAGGTCGGCCTTCCTAGAGCTAAAAGGAAGCCAGTATACCCAAACCATGGGGGACCATCTTGGCTGCAGGAGATTCAAAAGGTGACCAAGGCTGCACAGCTGCTGGTTGTGGGGTTCCCACATTCAGCCTCCTTGCCAGGAGTCACCAAACTTACACACCGCAGCACCCGCTTGTTTAGCCAGCGTTTGGAATATTCGGGGTCATTAAGCTTAACAGGGAAGAGCTAGTGACACACAAGCCCTTGGGTGTTGCCTCTGGCACCTTCCTCTCTAATTCACAGCCCAGGAAGTTGACTCTTCCTAAAGCTTTTTGTTGCCCAGGAACAACAGATGGGCACGAAGAAATGCTGCCGCCTTGTGGACATTTCCGGTAACAACATCTTTACAACTGGTGCTTCAGGGCACCTAATATTCACAAAGCCTCTGGGGCTTTTAAAGACACGTGCCCTCAAAAATGACCTGGGTTAGGTAACCGAAAGAAAATTGGAAACACACAGACTTTCAAGAATCCAAATTTCACGAGGGAAAGTTTACTCACACTGTTTAAAAGAAATACACGACCACGACAGGAGGCAGAAAATCACTCATTAATCGAGAAATGCATATCAAAAGTATAAAGTGGCATCATCTCGCAGCAGGCATATGGCCAGCATCAAAAAGTCTAAAAACAATCGATGGGGAATGAGTGTGGAGAAAAGGGAATCTTCCCACGCGGTGAGTGGAACTGTACATTTGTACCTGCCACTACAAAGCACTGTATTTCAGTTCCTAGAAAACTAAAGAGAGACCGACCCTATATTTCTGCAGTCCCACTCCTGGGTGCTATTTGGGAATCCCCATAGTTCAAAAACACAGAAGCACGCCAATGTTTATTACAGCAGTATTTACAAATGCCACAACACTAAAAGAAATAGTCCAGCGAGTGATGAATACATAAAGAGGAGGTCCAACGTGTATACAAGGGACTGTTACTGAGCCAGGAAAAAGAATGAAATAATGCCATTAGAAGCAACATGGATAGACCTGGGATGCCCAAACACTGAGTGAAGTCAGTCAGACAGAGGAGGACCCATAGCATATGATATCATGTATAGGAGGAATGGAAACATACATGCAACTGAACTGGTTTACAAAACAGAAACAGCCTCACTCATTGACTTTCAGAATAAACCAAGGGTTACTGAAAAGGAAGTAGGGTTGGAGATATAAGTTAGGTGGTTCACATGAACACATACACAGTAAAATACCTATAAACATATATATATATAACAAGCACTGGATAAGGACTACTTTTCAAAACCAGGGCCTCTACTCAATGTTCTGCAATTACCTATATGGAATAGGAATCTGAAAAACACTAGATATATTGTATGTGTAAAAGAATCAGCTTGCTGTACAGCTACACCAAACCCCAATTTGGAAATCAACTCCAGTGCAACATACCATCAGAGTTAAGTTGCAAAAGAAAGTAAAAAGAAATAAATGTGTATGCTTTTCTCCTACGGCCTTCGTGATATGCACTGGTGTCACATCCCCGCAGCCTGAGCAGCCTGGGGTCCCAAGGGTGCACTGAGGTTTAGCGGAGAGACGTGAGGAGGGTGTGCCTGTAAATGCACCCCGTTAAAGGTGTAGTGTCTCTTCCTTTCTGGGGGGAACCAAAACTTCAGAATCTAGGTGGGCCTTCCTAGAGCTAAAAGGAAGCCAGTACACCCAAACCATGGGGGAACATCTAGGCTGCAGGAGATTCAAAAAGTGACCGAGCATCTACGGCTGCTGGTTGTGGGGTTCCCACATTCAGCCTCCTTGCCAGGAGTCACCAAACTTACACACCGCAGCACCCGCTGGTTTAGCCAGCGTTTGGAATATTCGGGGGCGTGAAGCTTAACAGGGAAGAGGTAGTGACACACAAGCCCTTGGGTGTTGCCTCTGGCACCTTCCCCTCTAATTCACAGCCCAGGAAGATGACTTTCCTAAAGCATTTGGTTGCCGAGGAACGAGTTCGGCACGGAGAAATGCTGCCGCCTTCTGGACATTTCCGGTAACAACAACTTTACAACTGGTGCTTCAGGGCACCTAAGATTCACAAAGCCTCTGGGGCTTTTAAAGACACGTGCCCTCAAAATTGACCTGGGTTAGGTAACCGAAAAAAAATTGGAAACACACAGACTTTCAAGAAGACCAATTTCAGGAGGGAAAGGTTACTCACACTGTTTAAAAAAACCCCGACTATGACACGGGGCAGAAAATCGCTCATTATTCGAGAAATACATATCAAAAGTATAAAGCGGCATCATCTCGCAGCAGGCATATGGCCAGCATCAAAAAGTCTAAAAACAATCGATGGGGAATGAGTGTGGAGGAAAGGGAATCTTCCCACTCGGTGAGTGGAACTGTAGATTTGTACGTGCCACTACAAAGCACTGTATTTCAGTTCCTAGAAAACTAAAGAGAGATCGACCCTATATTTCTGCAGTCCCACTCCTGGGTGTTATTCGGGAAACTCCATAGTTCAAAAACACACAAGCACGCCAAGCTTTATTGCAGCAGTATTTACAAATGCCACGAGACTAAAAGAAATAGTCCAGTGACTGATGAATACATAAAGAGGAGGTCCAACGTGTATACAAGGGACTGTTACTGAGCCAGGAAAAAGAATGAAATAATGCCATTAGAAGCAACATGGATAGACCTGGGATGCCCAAACACTGAGTGAAGTCAGTCAGACAGAGGAGGACCCATAACATATGATATCACGTATAGGAAGAATGGAAACATACATGCAACTGAACTAGTTTACAAAACAGAAACAGCCTCACTCATCGACTTTCAGAATAAACCTTGGGTTACAAAAAGGAAGTGGGGCTGGAAATGTAAGTTAGGCGGTTCGCCTGAACACATACACAGTAAAATACCTATCAACATATATATATAACAAGCACTGGACAAGGACTACTTTTCAACAACAGGGCCTCTACTCAATGATCTGCAATTACCTATATGGAATAGGAATCTGAAAAACACTAGATATATTATATGTGTAAAAGAATCAGCTTGCTGTACAGCTACACCCAGCCCCAATTTGGAAATCAACTCCAGTGCAACATACCATCAGAGTTAAGTTGCAAAAGAAAGTAAAAAGAAATAAATGTGTATGCTTTTCTCCTACAGCCTTCGTGATATGTGCTGGTGTCACATCCCCGCAGCCTGAGCAGCCTGGGGTCCCAAGGGTGCACTGAGGTTTAGCGGAGAGACATGAGGAGCATGTGCCTGCAAATGCACCCCAGTAAAGGTGTAGTGTGTCTTCCTTTCTGGGGGAACCAAAACTTCAGAATCTACGTGGGCCTTCCTAGAGCTAAAAGGAAGCCAGTACACCCAAACCATGGGGGAACTTCTAGGCTGCAGGAGATTCAAAAAGTGACTGAGCACCTACGGCTGCTGGTTGTGGGGTTCCCACATTCAGCCTCCTTGCCAGGAGTCACCAAACTTACACACCACAGCACCCGTGGTTTAGCCAGCGTTTGGAATATTCGGGGTCATGAAGCTTAACAGGGAAGAGGTAGTGATACACAAGCCCTTGTGTATTGCCTCTGGCACCTTCCTCTCTAATTCACAGCCCAGGAAGATGACTCTTCCTAAAGCTTTTTGTTGCCCAGGAACAACAGATGGGCACGAAGAAATGCTGCCGCCTTGTGGACATTTTCGGTAACAACGACTTTACAACCGGTGCTTCAGGGCACCTAATATTCACAAAGCCTCTGGGGCTTTTAAAGACACGTGCCCTCAAAAATGACCTGGGTTAGGTAACCGAAAGAAAATTGGAAACACACAGACTTTCAAGAATCCAAATTTCACGAGGGAAAGTTTACTCACACTGTTTAAAAGAAATACCCGACCACGACAGGAGGCAGAAAATCACTCATTAATCGAGAAATGCATATCAAAAGTATAAAGTGGCATCATCTCGCAGCAGGCATACGGCCAGCATCAAAAAGTCTAAAAACAATCGATGGGGAATGAGTGTGGAGAAAAGGGAATCTTCCCACGCGGTGAGTGGAACTGTACATTTGTACCTGCCACTACAAAGCACTGTATTTCAGTTCCTAGAAAACTAAAGAGAGACCGACCCTATATTTCTGCAGTCCCACTCCTGGGTGCTATTTGGGAATCCCCATAGTTCAAAAACACAGAAGCACGCCAATGTTTATTGCAGCAGTATTTACAAATGCCACAACACTAAAAGAAATAGTCCAGCGAGTGATGAATACATAAAGAGGAGGTCCAACGTGTATACAAGGGACTGTTACTCAGCCAGGAAAAAGAATGAAATAATGCCATTAGAAGCAACATGGATAGACCTGGGATGCCCAAACACTGAGTGAAGTCAGTCAGACAGAGGAGGACCCATAGCATATGATATCATGTATAGGAGGAATGGAAACATACATGCAACTGAACTAGTTTACAAAACAGAAACAGCCTCACTCATTGACTTTCAGAATAAACCAAGGGTTACTGAAAAGGAAGTAGGGTTGGAGATATAAGTTAGGTGGTTCACATGAACACATACACAGTAAAATACCTATAAACATATATATATATAACAAGCACTGGATAAGGACTACTTTTCAAAACCAGGGCCTCTACTCAATGTTCTGCAATTACCTATATGGAATAGGAATCTGAAAAACACTAGATATATTGTATGTGTAAAAGAATCAGCTTGCTGTACAGCTACACCAAACCCCAATTTGGAAATCAACTCCAGTGCAACATACCATCAGAGTTAAGTTGCAAAAGAAAGTAAAAAGAAATAAATGTGTATGCTTTTCTCCTACGGCCTTCGTGATATGCACTGGTGTCACATCCCCGCAGCCTGAGCAGCCTGGGGTCCCAAGGGTGCACTGAGGTTTAGCGGAGAGACGTGAGGAGGGTGTGCCTGTAAATGCACCCCGTTAAAGGTGTAGTGTCTCTTCCTTTCTGGGGGGAACCAAAACTTCAGAATCTAGGTGGGCCTTCCTAGAGCTAAAAGGAAGCCAGTACACCCAAACCATGGGGGAACATCTAGGCTGCAGGAGATTCAAAAAGTGACCGAGCATCTACGGCTGCTGGTTGTGGGGTTCCCACATTCAGCCTCCTTGCCAGGAGTCACCAAACTTACACACCGCAGCACCCGCTGGTTTAGCCAGCGTTTGGAATATTCGGGGGCGTGAAGCTTAACAGGGAAGAGGTAGTGACACACAAGCCCTTGGGTGTTGCCTCTGGCACCTTCCCCTCTAATTCACAGCCCAGGAAGATGACTTTCCTAAAGCATTTGGTTGCCGAGGAACGAGTTCGGCACGAAGAAATGCTGCCGCCTTCTGGACATTTCCGGTAACAACAACTTTACAACCGGTGCTTCAGGGCACCTAAGATTCACAAAGCCTCTGGGGCTTTTAAAGACACGTGCCCTCAAAATTGACCTGGGTTAGGTAACCGAAAAAAAATTGGAAACACACAGACTTTCAAGAAGCCCAATTTCAGGAGGGAAAGGTTACTCACACTGTTTAAAACACCCCGACTATGACACGGGGCAGAAAATCGCTCATTATTCGAGAAATACATATCAAAAGTATAAAGCGGCATCATCTCGCAGCAGGCATATGGCCAGCATCAAAAAGTCTAAAAACAATCGATGGGGAATGAGTGTGGAGGAAAGGGAATCTTCCCACTCGGTGAGTGGAACTGTAGATTTGTACGTGCCACTACAAAGCACTGTATTTCAGTTCCTAGAAAACTAAAGAGAGATCGACCCTATATTTCTGCAGTCCCACTCCTGGGTGTTATTCGGGAAACTCCATAGTTCAAAAACACACAAGCACGCCAAGCTTTATTGCAGCAGTATTTACAAATGCCACGAGACTAAAAGATATAGTCCAGTGACTGATGAATACATAAAGAGGAGGTCCAACGTGTATACAAGGGACTGTTACTGAGCCAGGAAAAAGAATGAAATAATGCCATTAGAAGCAACATGGATAGACCTGGGATGCCCAAACACTGAGTGAAGTCAGTCAGACAGAGGAGGACCCATAGCATATGATATCACGTATAGGAAGAATGGAAACATACATGCAACTGAACTAGTTTACAAAACAGAAACAGCCTCACTCATCGACTTTCAGAATAAACCTTGGGTTACAAAAAGGAAGTGGGGCTGGAAATGTAAGTTAGGCGGTTCGCCTGAACACATACACAGTAAAATACCTATCAACATATATATATAACAAGCACTGGACAAGGACTACTTTTCAACAACAGGGCCTCTACTCAATGATCTGCAATCACCTATATGGAATAGGAATCTGAAAAACACTAGATATATTATATGTGTAAAAGAATCAGCTTGCTGTACAGCTACACCCAGCCCCAATTTGGAAATCAACTCCAGTGAAACATACCATCAGAGTTAATTTGCAAATGAAAGTAAAAAGAAATAAATGTGTATGCTTTTCTCCTACAGCCTTCGTGATATGTGCTGGTGTCACATCCCCGCAGCCTGAGCAGCCTGGGGTCCCAAGGGTGCACTGAGGTTTAGCGGAGAGACATGAGGAGCATGTGCCTGCAAATGCACCCCAGTAAAGGTGTAGTGTGTCTTCCTTTCTGGGGGAACCAAAACTTCAGAATCTACGTGGGCCTTCCTAGAGCTAAAAGGAAGCCAGTACACCCAAACCATGGGGGAACTTCTAGGCTGCAGGACATTCAAAAAGTGACCGAGCATCTACGGCTGCTGGTTGTGGGGTTCCCACATTCAGCCTCCTTGCCAGGAGTCACCAAACTTACACACCACAGCACCCGTGGTTTAGCCAGCGTTTGGAATATTCGGGGTCATGAAGCTTAACAGGGAAGAGGTAGTGATACACAAGCCCTTGTGTATTGCCTCTGGCACCTTCCTCTCTAATTCACAGCCCAGGAAGATGACTCTTCCTAAAGCTTTTTGTTGCCCAGGAACAACAGATGGGCACGAAGAAATGCTGCCGCCTTGTGGACATTTTCGGTAACAACGACTTTACAACCGGTGCTTCAGGGCACCTAATATTCACAAAGCCTCTGGGGCTTTTAAAGACACGTGCCCTCAAAAATGACCTGGGTTAGGTAACCGAAAGAAAATTGGAAACACACAGACTTTCAAGAATCCAAATTTCACGAGGGAAAGTTTACTCACACTGTTTAAAAGAAATACACGACCACGACAGGAGGCAGAAAATCACTCATTAATCGAGAAATGCATATCAAAAGTATAAAGTGGCATCATCTCGCAGCAGGCATATGGCCAGCATCAAAAAGTCTAAAAACAATCGATGGGGAATGAGTGTGGAGAAAAGGGAATCTTCCCACGCGGTGAGTGGAACTGTACATTTGTACCTGCCACTACAAAGCACTGTATTTCAGTTCCTAGAAAACTAAAGAGAGATCGACCCTATATTTCTGCAGTCCCACTCCTGGGTGCTATTCGGGAATCTCCATAGTTCAAAAACACACAAGCACGCCAATGTTTATTGCAGCAGTATTTACAAATGCCACAACACTAAAAGAAATAGTCCAGCGAGTGATGAATACATAAAGAGGAGGTCCAACGTGTATACAAGGGACTGTTACTGAGCCAGGAAAAAGAATGAAATAATGCCATTAGAAGCAACATGGATAGACCTGGGATGCCCAAACACTGAGTGAAGTCAGTCAGACAGAGGAGGACCCATAGCATATGATATCACGTATAGGAAGAATGGAAACATACATGCAACTGAACTAGTTTACAAAACAGAAACAGCCTCACTCATTGACTTTCAGAATAAACCAAGGGTTACTGAAAAGGAAGTGGGGTTGGAGATATAAGTTAGGTGGTTCACATGAACACATACACAGTAAAATACCTATAAACATATATATATATAACAAGCACTGGACAAGGACTACTTTTCAAAACCAGGGCCTCTACTCAAAGTTCTGCAATTACCTATATGGAATAGGAATCTGAAAAACACTAGATATATTATATGTGTAAAAGAATCAGCTTGCTGTACAGCTACACCAAACCCCAATTTGGAAATCAACTCCAGTGCAACATACCATCAGAGTTAAGTTGCAAAAGAAAGTAAAAAGAAATAAATGTGTATGCTTTTCTCCTACGGCCTTCGTGATATGCACTGGTGTCACATCCCCGCAGCCTGAGCAGCCTGGGGTCCCAAGGGTGCACTGAGGTTTAGCGGAGAGACGTGAGGAGGGTGTGCCTGTAAATGCACCCCGTTAAAGGTGTAGTGTCTCTTTCTGTCTGGGGGGAACCAAAACTTCAGAATCTAGGTGGGCCTTCCTAGAGCTAAAAGGAAGCCAGTACACCCAAACCATGGGGGAACATCTAGGCTGCAGGAGATTCAAAAAGTGACCGAGCATCTACGGCTGCTGGTTGTGGGGTTCCCACATTCAGCCTCCTTGCCAGGAGTCACCAAACTTACACACCGCAGCACCCGCTGGTTTAGCCAGCGTTTGGAATATTCGGGGGCGTGAAGCTTAACAGGGAAGACGTAGTGACACACAAGCCCTTGGGTGTTGCCTCTGGCACCTTCCCCTCTAATTCACAGCCCAGGAAGATGACTTTCCTAAAGCATTTGGTTGCCGAGGAACGAGTTCGGCACGAAGAAATGCTGCCGCCTTGTGGACATTTCCGGTAACAACAACTTTACAACCGGTGCTTCAGGGCACCTAATATTCACAAAGCCTCTGGGGCTTTTAAAGACACGTGCCCTCAAAATTGACCTGGGTTAGGTAACCGAAAAAAAATTGGAAACACACAGACTTTCAAGAAGCCCAATTTCAGGAGGGAATGGTTACTCACACTGTTTAAAAAAACCCCGACTATGACACGGGGCAGAAAATCGCTCATTATTCGAGAAATACATATCAAAAGTATAAAGCGGCATCATCTCGCAGCAGGCATATGGCCAGCATCAAAAAGTCTAAAAACAATTGATGGGGAATGAGTGTGGAGGAAAGGGAATCTTCCCACTCGGTGAGTGGAACTGTAGATTTGTAAGTGCCACTACAAAGCACTGTATTTCAGTTCCTAGAAAACTAAAGAGAGATCGACCCTATATTTCTGCAGTCCCACTCCTGGGTGTTATTCGGGAAACTCCATAGTTCAAAAACACACAAGCACGCCAAGCTTTATTGCAGCAGTATTTACAAATGCCACAACACTAAAAGAAATAGTCCAGTGACTGATGAATACATAAAGAGGAGGTCCAACGTGTATACAAGGGACTGTTACTCAGCCAGGAAAAAGAATGAAATAATGCCATTAGAAGCAACATGGATAGACCTGGGATGCCCAAACACTGAGTGAAGTCAGTCAGACAGAGGAGGACCCATAGCATATGATATCACGTATAGGAAGAATGGAAACATACATGCAACTGAACTAGTTTACAAAACAGAAACAGCCTCACTCATCGACTTTCAGAATAAACCTTGGGTTACAAAAAGGAAGTGGGGCTGGAAATGTAAGTTAGGCGGTTCGCCTGAACACATACACAGTAAAATACCTATCAACATATATATATAACAAGCACTGGACAAGGACTACTTTTCAACAACAGGGCCTCTACTCAATGATCTGCAATTACCTATATGGAATAGGAATCTGAAAAACACTAGATATATTATATGTGTAAAAGAATCAGCTTGCTGTACAGCTACACCCAGCCCCAATTTGGAAATCAACTCCAGTGCAACATACCATCAGAGTTAAGTTGCAAAAGAAAGTAAAAAGAAATAAATGTGTATGCTTTTCTCCTACAGCCTTCGTGATATGTGCTGGTGTCACATCCCCGCAGCCTGAGCAGCCTGGGGTCCCAAGGGTGCACTGAGGTTTAGCGGAGAGACATGAGGAGCATGTGCCTGCAAATGCACCCCAGTAAAGGTGTAGTGTGTCTTCCTTTCTGGGGGAACCAAAACTTCAGAATCTACGTGGGCCTTCCTAGAGCTAAAAGGAAGCCAGTACATCCAAACCATGGGGGAACTTCTAGGCTGCAGGAGATTCAAAAAGTGACCGAGCATCTACGGCTGCTGGTTGTGGGGTTCCCACATTCAGCCTCCTTGCCAGGAGTCACCAAACTTACACACCACAGCACCCGTGGTTTAGCCAGCGTTTGGAATATTCGGGGTCATGAAGCTTAACAGGGAAGAGGTAGTGATACACAAGCCCTTGTGTATTGCCTCTGGCACCTTCCTCTCTAATTCACAGCCCAGGAAGATGACTCTTCCTAAAGCTTTTTGTTGCCCAGGAACAACAGATGGGCACGAAGAAATGCTGCCGCCTTGTGGACATTTTCGGTAACAACGACTTTACAACCGGTGCTTCAGGGCACCTAATATTCACAAAGCCTCTGGGGCTTTTAAAGACACGTGCCCTCAAAAATGACCTGGGTTAGGTAACCGAAAGAAAATTGGAAACACACAGACTTTCAAGAATCCAAATTTCACGAGGGAAAGTTTACTCACACTGTTTAAAAGAAAAACCCGACCACGACAGGAGGCAGAAAATCACTCATTAATCGAGAAATGCATATCAAAAGTATAAAGTGGCATCATCTCGCAGCAGGCATATGGCCAGCATCAAAAAGTCTAAAAACAATCGATGGGGAATGAGTGTGGAGAAAAGGGAATCTTCCCACGCGGTGAGTGGAACTGTACATTTGTACCTGCCACTACAAAGCACTGTATTTCAGTTCCTAGAAAACTAAAGACAGATCGACCCTATATTTCTGCAGTCCCACTCCTGGGTGCTATTCGGGAATCTCCATAGTTCAAAAACACACAAGCACGCCAATGTTTATTGCAGCAGTATTTACAAATGCCATGACACTAAAAGAAATAGTCCAGCGAGTGATGAATACATAAAGAGGAGGTCCAACGTGTATACAAGGGACTGTTACTCAGACAGGAAAAAGAATGAAATAATGCCATTAGAAGCAACATGGATAGACCTGGGATGCCCAAACACTGAGTGAAGTCACTCAGACAGAGGAGGATCCATAGCATATGATATCACGTATAGGAGGAATGGAAACATACATGCAACTGAACTAGTTTACAAAACAGAAACATCCTCACTCATCGACTTTCAGAATAAAGCTAAGGTTACTAAAAAGGAAGTGGGGTTGTAGATATAAGTTAGGTGGTTCACGTGAACACATACACAGTAAAATACCTATAAACATATATATATATATAACAAGCACTGGACAAGGACTACTTTTCAACACCAGGGCCTCTACTCAATGTTCTGCAATTACCTATATGGAATAGGAATCTGAAAAACACTAGATATATTATATGTGTAAAAGAATCAGCTTGCTGTACAGCTACACCAAACCCCAATTTGGAAATCAACTCCAGTGCAACATACCATCAGAATTAAGTTGCAAAAGAAAGTAAAAGGAAATAAATGTGTATGCTTTTCTCCTACGGCCTCCGTGATAGGCGCTGGTGTCACATCCCCGCAGCCTGAGCAGCCTGGGGTCCCAAGGGTGCACTGAGGTTTAGCGGAGAGACGTGAGGAGGGTGTGCCTGTAAATGCACCCCCTTAAAAGTGTAGTGCCTTTTCCTTTCTGGGGGGAACCAAAACTTCAGAATCTAGGTCGGCCTTCCTAGAGCTAAAAGGAAGCCAGTACACCCAAACCATGGGGGACCATCTAGGCTGCAGGAGATTCAAAAAGTGACCAAGGCTGCACAGCTGCTGGTTGTGGGGTTCCCACATTCAGCCTCCTTGCCAGGAGTCACCAAACTTACACACCGCAGCACCTGCTTGATTAGCCAGCGTTTGGAATATTCGGTGTCATTAAGCTTAACAGGGAAGAGGTAGTGACACACAAGCCCTTGGGTGTTGCCTCTGGCACCTTCCTCTCTAATTCACAGCCCAGGAAGTTGACTCTTCCTAAAGCTTTTTGTTGCCCAGGAACAACAGATGGGCACGAAGAAATGCTGCCGCCTTGTGGACATTTCCGGTAACAACATCTTTACAACTGGTGCTTCAGGGCACCTAATATTCACAAAGGCTCTGGGGCTTTTAAAGACACGTGCCCTGAAAAATGACCTGGGTTAGGTAACCGAAAGAAAATTGGAAACACACAGACTTTCAAGAATCCAAATTTCACGAGGGAAAGTTTACTCACACTGTTTAAAAGAAATACCCGACCACGACAGGAGGCAGAAAATCACTCATTAATCGAGAAATGCATATCAAAAGTATAAAGTGGCATCATCTCGCAGCAGGCATATGGCCAGCATCAAAAAGTCTAAAAACAATCGATGGGGAATGAGTGTGGAGAAAAGGGAATCTTCCCACGCGGTGAGTGGAACTGTACATTTGTACCTGCCACTACAAAGCACTGTATTTCAGTTCCTAGAAAACTAAAGACAGATCGACCCTATATTTCTGCAGTCCCACTCCTGGGTGCTATTCGGGAATCTCCATAGTTCAAAAACACACAAGCACGCCAATGTTTATTGCAGCAGTATTTACAAATGCCATGACACTAAAAGAAATAGTCCAGCGAGTGATGAATACATAAAGAGGAGGTCCAACGTGTATACAAGGGACTGTTACTCAGACAGGAAAAAGAATGAAATAATGCCATTAGAAGCAACATGGATAGACCTGGGATGCCCAAACACTGAGTGAAGTCAGTCAGACAGAGGAGGACCCATAGCATATGATATCACGTATAGGAAGAATGGAAACATACATGCAACTGAACTAGTTTACAAAACAGAAACAGCCTCACTCATTGACTTTCAGAATAAACCAAGGGTTACTGAAAAGGAAGTGGGGTTGGAGATATAAGTTAGGTGGTTCACATGAACACATACACAGTAAAATACCTATAAACATATATATATATAACAAGCACTGGACAAGGACTACTTTTCAAAACCAGGGCCTCTACTCAAAGTTCTGCAATTACCTATATGGAATAGGAATCTGAAAAACACTAGATATATTATATGTGTAAAAGAATCAGCTTGCTGTACAGCTACACCAAACCCCAATTTGGAAATCAACTCCAGTGCAACATACCATCAGAGTTAAGTTGCAAAAGAAAGTAAAAAGAAATAAATGTGTATGCTTTTCTCCTACGGCCTTCGTGATATGCACTGGTGTCACATCCCCGCAGCCTGAGCAGCCTGGGGTCCCAAGGGTGCACTGAGGTTTAGCGGAGAGACGTGAGGAGGGTGTGCCTGTAAATGCACCCCGTTAAAGGTGTAGTGTCTCTTTCTGTCTGGGGGGAACCAAAACTTCAGAATCTAGGTGGGCCTTCCTAGAGCTAAAAGGAAGCCAGTACACCCAAACCATGGGGGAACATCTAGGCTGCAGGAGATTCAAAAAGTGACCGAGCATCTACGGCTGCTGGTTGTGGGGTTCCCACATTCAGCCTCCTTGCCAGGAGTCACCAAACTTACACACCGCAGCACCCGCTGGTTTAGCCAGCGTTTGGAATATTCGGGGGCGTGAAGCTTAACAGGGAAGACGTAGTGACACACAAGCCCTTGGGTGTTGCCTCTGGCACCTTCCCCTCTAATTCACAGCCCAGGAAGATGACTTTCCTAAAGCATTTGGTTGCCGAGGAACGAGTTCGGCACGAAGAAATGCTGCCGCCTTGTGGACATTTCCGGTAACAACAACTTTACAACCGGTGCTTCAGGGCACCTAATATTCACAAAGCCTCTGGGGCTTTTAAAGACACGTGCCCTCAAAATTGACCTGGGTTAGGTAACCGAAAAAAAATTGGAAACACACAGACTTTCAAGAAGCCCAATTTCAGGAGGGAATGGTTACTCACACTGTTTAAAAAAACCCCGACTATGACACGGGGCAGAAAATCGCTCATTATTCGAGAAATACATATCAAAAGTATAAAGCGGCATCATCTCGCAGCAGGCATATGGCCAGCATCAAAAAGTCTAAAAACAATTGATGGGGAATGAGTGTGGAGGAAAGGGAATCTTCCCACTCGGTGAGTGGAACTGTAGATTTGTAAGTGCCACTACAAAGCACTGTATTTCAGTTCCTAGAAAACTAAAGAGAGATCGACCCTATATTTCTGCAGTCCCACTCCTGGGTGTTATTCGGGAAACTCCATAGTTCAAAAACACACAAGCACGCCAATGTTTATTGCAGCAGTATTTACAAATGCCACGAGACTAAAAGAAATAGTCCAGTGACTGATGAATACATAAAGAGGAGGTCCAACGTGTATACAAGGGACTGTTACTCAGCCAGGAAAAAGAATGAAATAATGCCATTAGAAGCAACATGGATAGACCTGGGATGCCCAAACACTGAGTGAAGTCAGTCAGACAGAGGAGGACCCATAGCATATGATATCACGTATAGGAAGAATGGAAACATACATGCAACTGAACTAGTTTACAAAACAGAAACAGCCTCACTCATCGACTTTCAGAATAAACCTTGGGTTACAAAAAGGAAGTGGGGCTGGAAATGTAAGTTAGGCGGTTCGCCTGAACACATACACAGTAAAATACCTATCAACATATATATATATAACAAGCACTGGACAAGGACTACTTTTCAACAACAGGGCCTCTACTCAATGATCTGCAATTACCTATATGGAATAGGAATCTGAAAAACACTAGATATATTATATGTGTAAAAGAATCAGCTTGCTGTACAGCTACACCCAGCCCCAATTTGGAAATCAACTCCAGTGAAACATACCATCAGAGTTAATTTGCAAATGAAAGTAAAAAGAAATAAATGTGTATGCTTTTCTCCTACAGCCTTCGTGATATGTGCTGGTGTCACATCCCCGCAGCCTGAGCAGCCTGGGGTCCCAAGGGTGCACTGAGGTTTAGCGGAGAGACATGAGGAGCATGTGCCTGCAAATGCACCCCAGTAAAGGTGTAGTGTGTCTTCCTTTCTGGGGGAACCAAAACTTCAGAATCTACGTGGGCCTTCCTAGAGCTAAAAGGAAGCCAGTACATCCAAACCATGGGGGAACTTCTAGGCTGCAGGAGATTCAAAAAGTGACCGAGCATCTACGGCTGCTGGTTGTGGGGTTCCCACATTCAGCCTCCTTGCCAGGAGTCACCAAACTTACACACCACAGCACCCGTGGTTTAGCCAGCGTTTGGAATATTCGGGGTCATGAAGCTTAACAGGGAAGAGGTAGTGATACACAAGCCCTTGTGTATTGCCTCTGGCACCTTCCTCTCTAATTCACAGCCCAGGAAGATGACTCTTCCTAAAGCTTTTTGTTGCCCAGGAACAACAGATGGGCACGAAGAAATGCTGCCGCCTTGTGGACATTTTCGGTAACAACGACTTTACAACCGGTGCTTCAGGGCACCTAATATTCACAAAGCCTCTGGGGCTTTTAAAGACACGTGCCCTCAAAAATGACCTGGGTTAGGTAACCGAAAGAAAATTGGAAACACACAGACTTTCAAGAATCCAAATTTCACGAGGGAAAGTTTACTCACACTGTTTAAAAGAAAAACCCGACCACGACAGGAGGCAGAAAATCACTCATTAATCGAGAAATGCATATCAAAAGTATAAAGTGGCATCATCTCGCAGCAGGCATATGGCCAGCATCAAAAAGTCTAAAAACAATCGATGGGGAATGAGTGTGGAGAAAAGGGAATCTTCCCACGCGGTGAGTGGAACTGTACATTTGTACCTGCCACTACAAAGCACTGTATTTCAGTTCCTAGAAAACTAAAGACAGATCGACCCTATATTTCTGCAGTCCCACTCCTGGGTGCTATTCGGGAATCTCCATAGTTCAAAAACACACAAGCACGCCAAGCTTTATTGCAGCAGTATTTACAAATGCCATGACACTAAAAGAAATAGTCCAGCGAGTGATGAATACATAAAGAGGAGGTCCAACGTGTATACAAGGGACTGTTACTCAGACAGGAAAAAGAATGAAATAATGCCATTAGAAGCAACATGGATAGACCTGGGATGCCCAAACACTGAGTGAAGTCACTCAGACAGAGGAGGATCCATAGCATATGATATCACGTATAGGAGGAATGGAAACATACATGCAACTGAACTAGTTTACAAAACAGAAACATCCTCACTCATCGACTTTCAGAATAAAGCTAAGGTTACTAAAAAGGAAGTGGGGTTGTAGATATAAGTTAGGTGGTTCACGTGAACACATACACAGTAAAATACCTATAAACATATATATATATATAACAAGCACTGGACAAGGACTACTTTTCAACACCAGGGCCTCTACTCAATGTTCTGCAATTACCTATATGGAATAGGAATCTGAAAAACACTAGATATATTATATGTGTAAAAGAATCAGCTTGCTGTACAGCTACACCAAACCCCAATTTGGAAATCAACTCCAGTGCAACATACCATCAGAATTAAGTTGCAAAAGAAAGTAAAAGGAAATAAATGTGTATGCTTTTCTCCTACGGCCTCCGTGATAGGCGCTGGTGTCACATCCCCGCAGCCTGAGCAGCCTGGGGTCCCAAGGGTGCACTGAGGTTTAGCGGAGAGACGTGAGGAGGGTGTGCCTGTAAATGCACCCCCTTAAAAGTGTAGTGCCTTTTCCTTTCTGGGGGGAACCAAAACTTCAGAATCTAGGTCGGCCTTCCTAGAGCTAAAAGGAAGCCAGTACACCCAAACCATGGGGGACCATCTAGGCTGCAGGAGATTCAAAAAGTGACCAAGGCTGCACAGCTGCTGGTTGTGGGGTTCCCACATTCAGCCTCCTTGCCAGGAGTCACCAAACTTACACACCGCAGCACCTGCTTGATTAGCCAGCGTTTGGAATATTCGGTGTCATTAAGCTTAACAGGGAAGAGGTAGTGACACACAAGCCCTTGGGTGTTGCCTCTGGCACCTTCCTCTCTAATTCACAGCCCAGGAAGTTGACTCTTCCTAAAGCTTTTTGTTGCCCAGGAACAACAGATGGGCACGAAGAAATGCTGCCGCCTTGTGGACATTTCCGGTAACAACATCTTTACAACTGGTGCTTCAGGGCACCTAATATTCACAAAGCCTCTGGGGCTTTTAAAGACACGTGCCCTCAAAAATGACCTGGGTTAGGTAACCGAAAGAAAATTGGAAACACACAGACTTTCAAGAATCCAAATTTCACGAGGGAAAGTTTACTCACACTGTTTAAAAGAAATACCCGACCACGACAGGAGGCAGAAAATCACTCATTAATCGAGAAATGCATATCAAAAGTATAAAGTGGCATCATCTCGCAGCAGGCATATGGCCAGCATCAAAAAGTCTAAAAACAATCGATGGGGAATGAGTGTGGAGAAAAGGGAATCTTCCCACGCGGTGAGTGGAACTGTACATTTGTACCTGCCACTACAAAGCACTGTATTTCAGTTCCTAGAAAACTAAAGAGAGATCGACCCTATATTTCTGCAGTCCCACTCCTGGGTGCTATTCGGGAATCTCCATAGTTCAAAAACACACAAGCACGCCAATGTTTATTGCAGCAGTATTTACAAATGCCATGACACTAAAAGAAATAGTCCAGTGACTGATGAATACATAAAGAGGAGGTCCAACGTGTATACAAGGGACTGTTACTCAGACAGGAAAAAGAATGAAATAATGCCATTAGAAGCAACATGGATAGACCTGGGATGCCCAAACACTGAGTGAAGTCACTCAGACAGAGGAGGATCCATAGCATATGATATCACGTATAGGAGGAATGGAAACATACATGCAACTGAACTAGTTTACAAAACAGAAACAGCCTCACTCATCGACTTTCAGAATAAAGCTAGGGTTACTAAAAAGGAAGTGGGGTTGGAGATGTAAGTTAGGCGGTTCACCTGAAACATACACAGTAAAATACCTATCAACATATATATATATATAACACGCACTGGACAAGGACTACTTTTCAACACCAGGGCCTCTACTCAATGTTCTGCAATTACCTATATGGAATAGGAATCTGAAAAACACTAGATATATTATATGTGTAAAAGAATCAGCTTGCTGTACAGCTACACCAAACCCCAATTTGGAAATCAACTCCAGTGCAACATACCATCAGAATTAAGTTGCAAAAGAAAGTAAAAGGAAATAAATGTGTATGCTTTTCTCCTACGGCCTCCGTGATAGGCGCTGGTGTCACATCCCCGCAGCCTGAGCAGCCTGGGGTCCCAAGGGTGCACTGAGGTTTAGCGGAGAGACGTGAGGAGGGTGTGCCTGTAAATGCACCCCCTTAAAAGTGTAGTGCCTTTTCCTTTCTGGGGGGAACCAAAACTTCAGAATCTAGGTCGGCCTTCCTAGAGCTAAAAGGA
Source organism: Hyperoodon ampullatus (assembly GCF_949752795.1). Classification (NCBI taxonomy): domain Eukaryota; kingdom Metazoa; phylum Chordata; class Mammalia; order Artiodactyla; family Ziphiidae; genus Hyperoodon; species Hyperoodon ampullatus. The sequence continues at coordinate 4,182,905 of NC_136923.1, read as the reverse complement.
AGCCAGTACACCCAAACCATGGGGGACCATCTAGGCTGCAGGAGATTCAAAAAGTGACCAAGGCTGCACAGCTGCTGGTTGTGGGGTTCCCACATTCAGCCTCCTTGCCAGGAGTCACCAAACTTACACACCGCAGCACCTGCTTGATTAGCCAGCGTTTGGAATATTCGGTGTCATTAAGCTTAACAGGGAAGAGGTAGTGACACACAAGCCCTTGGGTGTTGCCTCTGGCACCTTCCTCTCTAATTCACAGCCCAGGAAGTTGACTCTTCCTAAAGCTTTTTGTTGCCCAGGAACAACAGATGGGCACGAAGAAATGCTGCCGCCTTGTGGACATTTCCGGTAACAACATCTTTACAACTGGTGCTTCAGGGCACCTAATATTCACAAAGCCTCTGGGGCTTTTAAAGACACGTGCCCTCAAAAATGACCTGGGTTAGGTAACCGAAAGAAAATTGGAAACACACAGACTTTCAAGAATCCAAATTTCACGAGGGAAAGTTTACTCACACTGTTTAAAAGAAATACCCGACCACGACAGGAGGCAGAAAATCACTCATTAATCGAGAAATGCATATCAAAAGTATAAAGTGGCATCATCTCGCAGCAGGCATATGGCCAGCATCAAAAAGTCTAAAAACAATCGATGGGGAATGAGTGTGGAGAAAAGGGAATCTTCCCACGCGGTGAGTGGAACTGTACATTTGTACCTGCCACTACAAAGCACTGTATTTCAGTTCCTAGAAAACTAAAGAGAGATCGACCCTATATTTCTGCAGTCCCACTCCTGGGTGCTATTCGGGAATCTCCATAGTTCAAAAACACACAAGCACGCCAATGTTTATTGCAGCAGTATTTACAAATGCCATGACACTAAAAGAAATAGTCCAGCGAGTGATGAATACATAAAGAGGAGGTCCAACGTGTATACAAGGGACTGTTACTCAGACAGGAAAAAGAATGAAATAATGCCATTAGAAGCAACATGGATAGACCTGGGATGCCCAAACACTGAGTGAAGTCACTCAGACAGAGGAGGATCCATAGCATATGATATCACGTATAGGAGGAATGGAAACATACATGCAACTGAACTAGTTTACAAAACAGAAACAGCCTCACTCATCGACTTTCAGAATAAAGCTAGGGTTACTAAAAAGGAAGTGGGGTTGGAGATGTAAGTTAGGCGGTTCACCTGAAACATACACAGTAAAATACCTATCAACATATATATATATATAACACGCACTGGACAAGGACTACTTTTCAACACTAGGTCCTCTACTCAACGTTCTGCAATTACCTATATGGAAAAGGAATCTGAAAAACACTAGATATATTATATGTGTAAAAGAATCATCTTGCTGTACAGCTACACCAAACCCCAATTTGGAAATCAACTCCAGTGCAACATACCATCAGAGTTAAGTTGCAAAAGAAAGTAAAAGGAAATAAATGTGTATGCTTTTCTCCTACGGCCTTCGTGATATGCGGTGGTGTCACATCCCCGCAGCCTGAGCAGCCTGGGGTCCCAAGGGTTCACTGAGGTTTAGCGGAGAGATGTGAGCAGGGTGTGCCTGTAAATGCACCCCCTTAAAAGTGTAGTGCCTTTTCCTTTCTGGGGGGAACCAAAACTTCAGAATCGAGGTGGGCCTTCCTAGAGCTAAAAGGAAGCCAGTGCACCCAAACCATGGGGGACCATCTAGGCTGCAGGAGATTCAAAAAGTGACCAAGGCTGCACAGCTGCTGGTTGTGGGGTTCCCACATTCAGCCTCCTTGCCAGGAGTCACCAAAATTACACACCGCAGCACCCGCTTGTTTAGCCAGCGTTTGGAATATTCGGGGTCATGAAGCTTAACAGGGAAGAGGTAGTAACACACAAGCCCTTGGGTGTTGCCTCTGGCACCTTGCTCTCTAATTCACAGCCCAGGAAGATGACTCTTCCTAAAGCTTTTTGTTGCCCAGGAACAACACATGGGCATGAAGAAATGCTGCCGCCTTGTGGACATTTTCGGTAACAACAACTTTACAACCGGTGCTTCAGGGCACCTAATATTCACAAAGCCTCTGGGGCTTTTAAAGACACGTGCCCTGGGCCTCCCTGGTGGCGCAGTGGTTGAGAGTCCGCCTGCCGATGCAGGGGATGCGGGTTCGTGCCCCGGTCTGGGAGGATCCCATATGCCGCGGAGCGGCTGGGCCCGTGAGCCATGGCTGCTGGGCCTGCGCATCCGGAGCCTGTGCTCCGCAGCGGGAGAGGCCACAACAGTGAGAGGCCCGCATACCACAAAAAAAAAAAAAAAAAAAAAAAAAAAAAAGACACGTGCCCTCAAAAATGACCTGGGTTAGGTAACCGAAAGAAAATTGGAAACACACAGACTTTCAAGAATCCAAATTTCACGAGGGAAAGTTTACTCACACTGTTTAAAAGAAAAACCCGACCACGACAGGAGGCAGAAAATCACTCATTAATCGAGAAATGCATATCAAAAGTATAAAGTGGCATCATCTCGCAGCAGACATATGGCCAGCATCAAAAAGTCTAAAAACAATCGATGGGGAATGAGTGTGGAGAAAAGGGAATCTTCCCACGCGGTGAGTGGAACTGTACATTTGTACCTGCCACTACAAAGCACTGTATTTCAGTTCCTAGAAAACTAAAGAGAGATCGACCCTATATTTCTGCAGTCCCACTCCTGGGTGCTATTCGGGAATCTCCATAGTTCAAAAACACACAAGCACGCCAATGTTTATTGCAGCAGTATTTACAAATGCCATGACACTAAAAGAAATAGTCCAGCGAGTGATGAATACATAAAGAGGAGGTCCAACGTGTATACAAGGGACTGTTACTCAGCCAGGAAAAAGAATGAAATAATGCCATTAGAAGCAACATGGATAGACCTGGGATGCCCAAACACTGAGTGAAGTCAGTCAGACAGAGGAGGATCCATAGCATATGATATCACGTATAGGAAGAATGGAAACATACATGCAACTGAACTAGTTTACAAAACAGAAACAGCCTCACTCATTGACTTTCAGAATAAACCAAGGGTTACTGAAAAGGAAGTGGGGTTGGAGATATAAGTTAGGTGGTTCACATGAACACATACACAGTAAAATACCTATAAACATATATATATATAACAAGCACTGGACAAGGACTACTTTTCAAAACCAGGGCCTCTACTCAAAGTTCTGCAATTACCTATATGGAATAGGAATCTGAAAAACACTAGATATATTATATGTGTAAAAGAATCAGCTTGCTGTACAGCTACACCAAACCCCAATTTGGAAATCAACTCCAGTGCAACATACCATCAGAGTTAAGTTGCAAAAGAAAGTAAAAAGAAATAAATGTGTATGCTTTTCTCCTACGGCCTTCGTGATATGCACTGGTGTCACATCCCCGCAGCCTGAGCAGCCTGGGGTCCCAAGGGTGCACTGAGGTTTAGCGGAGAGACGTGAGGAGGGTGTGCCTGTAAATGCACCCCGTTAAAGGTGTAGTGTCTCTTTCTGTCTGGGGGGAACCAAAACTTCAGAATCTAGGTGGGCCTTCCTAGAGCTAAAAGGAAGCCAGTACACCCAAACCATGGGGGAACATCTAGGCTGCAGGAGATTCAAAAAGTGACCGAGCATCTACGGCTGCTGGTTGTGGGGTTCCCACATTCAGCCTCCTTGCCAGGAGTCACCAAAATTACACACCGCAGCACCCGCTTGTTTAGCCAGCGTTTGGAATATTCGGGGGCGTGAAGCTTAACAGGGAAGAGGTAGTGACACACAAGCCCTTGGGTGTTGCCTCTGGCACCTTCCCCTCTAATTCACAGCCCAGGAAGATGACTTTCCTAAAGCATTTGGCTGCCGAGGAACGAGTTCGGCACGAAGAAATGCTGCCGCCTTGTGGACATTTCCGGTAACAACAACTTTACAACCGGTGCTTCAGGGCACCTAAGATTCACAAAGCCTCTGGGGCTTTTAAAGACACGTGCCCTCAAAATTGACCTGGGTTAGGTAACCGAAAAAAAATTGGAAACACACAGACTTTCAAGAAGCCCAATTTCAGGAGGGAAAGGTTACTCACACTGTTTAAAAAAACCCCGACTATGACACGGGGCAGAAAATCGCTCATTATTCGAGAAATACATATCAAAAGTATAAAGCGGCATCATCTCGCAGCAGGCATATGGCCAGCATCAAAAAGTCTAAAAACAATCGATGGGGAATGAGTGTGGAGGAAAGGGAATCTTCCCACTCGGTGAGTGGAACTGTAGATTTGTACGTGCCACTACAAAGCACTGTATTTCAGTTCCTAGAAAACTAAAGAGAGATCGACCCTATATTTCTGCAGTCCCACTCCTGGGTGTTATTCGGGAAACTCCATAGTTCAAAAACACACAAGCACGCCAAGCTTTATTGCAGCAGTATTTACAAATGCCACGAGACTAAAAGAAATAGTCCAGTGACTGATGAATACATAAAGAGGAGGTCCAACGTGTATACAAGGGACTGTTACTCAGCCAGGAAAAAGAATGAAATAATGCCATTAGAAGCAACATGGATAGACCTGGGATGCCCAAACTCTGAGTGAAGTCAGTCAGACAGAGGAGGACCCATAGCATATGATATCACGTATAGGAAGAATGGAAACATACATGCAACTGAACTAGTTTACAAAACAGAAACAGCCTCACTCATCGACTTTCAGAATAAACCTTGGGTTACAAAAAGGAAGTGGGGCTGGAAATGTAAGTTAGGCGGTTCGCCTGAACACATACACAGTAAAATACCTATCAACATATATATATAACAAGCACTGGACAAGGACTACTTTTCAACAACAGGGCCTCTACTCAATGATCTGCAATTACCTATATGGAATAGGAATCTGAAAAACACTAGATATATTATATGTGTAAAAGAATCAGCTTGCTGTACAGCTACACCCAGCCCCAATTTGGAAATCAACTCCAGTGCAACATACCATCAGAGTTAAGTTGCAAAAGAAAGTAAAAAGAAATAAATGTGTATGCTTTTCTCCTACAGCCTTCGTGATATGTGCTGGTGTCACATCCCCGCAGCCTGAGCAGCCTGGGGTCCCAAGGGTGCACTGAGGTTTAGCGGAGAGACATGAGGAGCATGTGCCTGCAATGCACCCCAGTAAAGGTGTAGTGTGTCTTCCTTTCTGGGGGAACCAAAACTTCAGAATCTACGTGGGCCTTCCTAGAGCTAAAAGGAAGCCAGTACGCCCAAACCATGGGGGAACTTCTAGGCTGCAGGACATTCAAAAAGTGACCGAGCACCTACGGCTGCTGGTTGTGGGGTTCCCACATTCAGCCTCCTTGCCAGGAGTCACCAAACTTACACACCACAGCACCCGTGGTTTAGCCAGCGTTTGGAATATTCGGGGTCATGAAGCTTAACAGGGAAGAGGTAGTGATACACAAGCCCTTGTGTATTGCCTCTGGCACCTTCCTCTCTAATTCACAGCCCAGGAAGATGACTCTTCCTAAAGCTTTTTGTTGCCCAGGAACAACAGATGGGCACGAAGAAATGCTGCCGCCTTGTGGACATTTTCGGTAACAACGACTTTACAACCGGTGCTTCAGGGCACCTAATATTCACAAAGCCTCTGGGGCTTTTAAAGACACGTGCCCTCAAAAATGACCTGGGTTAGGTAACCGAAAGAAAATTGGAAACACACAGACTTTCAAGAATCCAAATTTCACGAGGGAAAGTTTACTCACACTGTTTAAAAGAAATACCCGACCACGACAGGAGGCAGAAAATCACTCATTAATCGAGAAATGCATATCAAAAGTATAAAGTGGCATCATCTCGCAGCAGGCATACGGCCAGCATCAAAAAGTCTAAAAACAATCGATGGGGAATGAGTGTGGAGAAAAGGGAATCTTCCCACGCGGTGAGTGGAACTGTACATTTGTACCTGCCACTACAAAGCACTGTATTTCAATTCTTAGAAAACTAAAGAGAGACCGACCCTATATTTCTGCAGTCCCACTCCTGGGTGCTATTCGGGAATCCCCATAGTTCAAAAACACAGAAGCACGCCAATGTTTATTGCAGCAGTATTTACAAATGCCACAACACTAAAAGAAATAGTCCAGCGAGTGATGAATACATAAAGAGGAGGTCCAACGTGTATACAAGGGACTGTTACTCAGCCAGGAAAAAGAATGAAATAATGCCATTAGAAGCAACATGGATAGACCTGGGATGCCCAAACACTGAGTGAAGTCAGTCAGACAGAGGAGGACCCATAGCATATGATATCATGTATAGGAGGAATGGAAACATACATGCAACTGAACTAGTTTACAAAACAGAAACAGCCTCACTCATTGACTTTCAGAATAAACCAAGGGTTATTGAAAAGGAAGTAGGGTTGGAGATATAAGTTAGGTGGTTCACATGAACACATACACAGTAAAATACCTATAAACATATATATATATAACAAGCACTGGATAAGGACTACTTTTCAAAACCAGGGCCTCTACTCAATGTTCTGCAATTACCTATATGGAATAGGAATCTGAAAAACACTAGATATATTGTATGTGTAAAAGAATCAGCTTGCTGTACAGCTACACCAAACCCCAATTTGGAAATCAACTCCAGTGCAACATACCATGAGAGTTAAGTTGCAAAAGAAAGTAAAAAGAAATAAATGTGTATGCTTTTCTCCTACGGCCTTCGTGATATGCACTGGTGTCACATCCCCGCAGCCTGAGCAGCCTGGGGTCCCAAGGGTGCACTGAGGTTTAGCGGAGAGACGTGAGGAGGGTGTGCCTGTAAATGCACCCCGCTAAAGGTGTAGTGTCTCTTCCTTTCTGGGGGGAACCAAAACTTCAGAATATAGGTCGGCCTTCCTAGAGCTAAAAGGAAGCCAGTACACCCAAACCATGGGGGACCATCTTGGCTGCAGGAGATTCAAAAGGTGACCAAGGCTGCACAGCTGCTGGTTGTGGGGTTCCCACATTCAGCCTCCTTGCCAGGAGTCACCAAACTTACACACCGCAGCACCCGCTTGTTTAGCCAGCGTTTGGAATATTCGGGGTCATTAAGCTTAACAGGGAAGAGCTAGTGACACACAAGCCCTTGGGTGTTGCCTCTGGCACCTTCCTCTCTAATTCACAGCCCAGGAAGTTGACTCTTCCTAAAGCTTTTTGTTGCCCAGGAACAACAGATGGGCACGAAGAAATGCTGCCGCCTTGTGGACATTTCCGGTAACAACATCTTTACAACTGGTGCTTCAGGGCACCTAATATTCACAAAGCCTCTGGGGCTTTTAAAGACACGTGCCCTCAAAAATGACCTGGGTTAGGTAACCGAAAGAAAATTGGAAACACAGAGACTTTCAAGAATCCAAATTTCACGAGGGAAAGTTTACTCACACTGTTTAAAAGAAATACACGACCACGACAGGAGGCAGAAAATCACTCATTAATCGAGAAATGCATATCAAAAGTATAAAGTGGCATCATCTCGCAGCAGGCATATGGCCAGCATCAAAAAGTCTAAAAACAATCGATGGGGAATGAGTGTGGAGAAAAGGGAATCTTCCCACGCGGTGAGTGGAACTGTACATTTGTACCTGCCACTACAAAGCACTGTATTTCAGTTCCTAGAAAACTAAAGAGAGACCGACCCTATATTTCTGCAGTCCCACTCCTGGGTGCTATTTGGGAATCCCCATAGTTGAAAAACACAGAAGCACGCCAATGTTTATTACAGCAGTATTTACAAATGCCACAACACTAAAAGAAATAGTCCAGCGAGTGATGAATACATAAAGAGGAGGTCCAACGTGTATACAAGGGACTGTTACTCAGCCAGGAAAAAGAATGAAATAATGCCATTAGAAGCAACATGGATAGACCTGGGATGCCCAAACACTGAGTGAAGTCAGTCAGACAGAGGAGGACCCATAGCATATGATATCATGTATAGGAGGAATGGAAACATACATGCAACTGAACTAGTTTACAAAACAGAAACAGCCTCACTCATTGACTTTCAGAATAAACCAAGGGTTACTGAAAAGGAAGTAGGGTTGGAGATATAAGTTAGGTGGTTCACATGAACACATACACAGTAAAATACCTATAAACATATATATATATAACAAGCACTGGATAAGGACTACTTTTCAAAACCAGGGCCTCTACTCAATGTTCTGCAATTACCTATATGGAATAGGAATCTGAAAAACACTAGATATATTGTATGTGTAAAAGAATCAGCTTGTTGTACAGCTACACCAAACCCCAATTTGGAAATCAACTCCAGTGCAACATACCATCAGAGTTAAGTTGCAAAAGAAAGTAAAAAGAAATAAATGTGTATGCTTTTCTCCTACGGCCTTCGTGATATGCACTGGTGTCACATCCCCGCAGCCTGAGCAGCCTGGGGTCCCAAGGGTGCACTGAGGTTTAGCGGAGAGACGTGAGGAGGGTGTGCCTGTAAATGCACCCCGTTAAAGGTGTAGTGTCTCTTCCTTTCTGGGGGGAACCAAAACTTCAGAATCTAGGTGGGCCTTCCTAGAGCTAAAAGGAAGCCAGTACACCCAAACCATGGGGGAACATCTAGGCTGCAGGAGATTCAAAAAGTGACCGAGCATCTACGGCTGCTGGTTGTGGGGTTCCCACATTCAGCCTCCTTGCCAGGAGTCACCAAACTTACACACCGCAGCACCCGCTGGTTTAGCCAGCGTTTGGAATATTCGGGGGCGTGAAGCTTAACAGGGAAGAGGTAGTGACACACAAGCCCTTGGGTGTTGCCTCTGGCACCTTCCCCTCTAATTCACAGCCCAGGAAGATGACTTTCCTAAAGCATTTGGTTGCCGAGGAACGAGTTCGGCACGAAGAAATGCTGCCGCCTTCTGGACATTTCCGGTAACAACAACTTTACAACCGGTGCTTCAGGGCACCTAAGATTCACAAAGCCTCTGGGGCTTTTAAAGACACGTGCCCTCAAAATTGACCTGGGTTAGGTAACCGAAAAAAAATTGGAAACACACAGACTTTCAAGAAGCCCAATTTCAGGAGGGAAAGGTTACTCACACTGTTTAAAAAAACCCCGACTATGACACGGGGCAGAAAATCGCTCATTATTCGAGAAATACATATCAAAAGTATAAAGCGGCAACATCTCGCAGCAGGCATATGGCCAGCATCAAAAAGTCTAAAAACAATCGATGGGGAATGAGTGTGGAGGAAAGGGAATCTTCCCACTCGGTGAGTGGAACTGTAGATTTGTACGTGCCACTACAAAGCACTGTATTTCAGTTCCTAGAAAACTAAAGAGAGATCGACCCTATATTTCTGCAGTCCCACTCCTGGGTGTTATTCGGGAAACTCCATAGTTCAAAAACACACAAGCACGCCAAGCTTTATTGCAGCAGTATTTACAAATGCCACGAGACTAAAAGAAATAGTCCAGTGACTGATGAATACATAAAGAGGAGGTCCAACGTGTATACAAGGGACTGTTACTCAGCCAGGAAAAAGAATGAAATAATGCCATTAGAAGCAACATGGATAGACCTGGGATGCCCAAACACTGAGTGAAGTCAGTCAGACAGAGGAGGACCCATAGCATATGATATCACGTATAGGAAGAATGGAAACATACATGCAACTGAACTAGTTTACAAAACAGAAACAGCCTCACTCATCGACTTTCAGAATAAACCTTGGGTTACAAAAAGGAAGTGGGGCTGGAAATGTAAGTTAGGCGGTTCGCCTGAACACATACACAGTAAAATACCTATCAACATATATATATAACAAGCACTGGACAAGGACTACTTTTCAACAACAGGGCCTCTACTCAATGATCTGCAATTACCTATATGGAATAGGAATCTGAAAAACACTAGATATATTATATGTGTAAAAGAATCAGCTTGCTGTACAGCTACACCCAGCCCCAATTTGGAAATCAACTCCAGTGCAACATACCATCAGAGTTAAGTTGCAAAAGAAAGTAAAAAGAAATAAATGTGTATGCTTTTCTCCTACAGCCTTCGTGATATGTGCTGGTGTCACATCCCCGCAGCCTGAGCAGCCTGGGGTCCCAAGGGTGCACTGAGGTTTAGCGGAGAGACATGAGGAGCATGTGCCTGCAAATGCACCCCAGTAAAGGTGTAGTGTGTCTTCCTTTCTGGGGGAACCAAAACTTCAGAATCTACGTGGGCCTTCCTAGAGCTAAAAGGAAGCCAGTACACCCAAACCATGGGGGAACTTCTAGGCTGCAGGAGATTCAAAAAGTGACCGAGCACCTACGGCTGCTGGTTGTGGGGTTCCCACATTCAGCCTCCTTGCCAGGAGTCACCAAACTTACACACCACAGCACCCGTGGTTTAGCCAGCGTTTGGAATATTCGGGGTCATGAAGCTTAACAGGGAAGAGGTAGTGATACACAAGCCCTTGTGTATTGCCTCTGGCACCTTCCTCTCTAATTCACAGCCCAGGAAGATGACTCTTCCTAAAGCTTTTTGTTGCCCAGGAACAACAGATGGGCACGAAGAAATGCTGCCGCCTTGTGGACATTTTCGGTAACAACGACTTTACAACCGGTGCTTCAGGGCACCTAATATTCACAAAGCCTCTGGGGCTTTTAAAGACACGTGCCCTCAAAAATGACCTGGGTTAGGTAACCGAAAGAAAATTGGAAACACACAGACTTTCAAGAATCCAAATTTCACGAGGGAAAGTTTACTCACACTGTTTAAAAGAAATACCCGACCACGACAGGAGGCAGAAAATCACTCATTAATCGAGAAATGCATATCAAAAGTATAAAGTGGCATCATCTCGCACCAGGCATATGGCCAGCATCAAAAAGTCTAAAAACAATCGATGGGGAATGAGTGTGGAGAAAAGGGAATCTTCCCACGCGGTGAGTGGAACTGTAGATTTGTACCTGCCACTACAAAGCACTGTATTTCAATTCTTAGAAAACTAAAGAGAGACCGACCCTATATTTCTGCAGTCCCACTCCTGGGTGCTATTCGGGAATCCCCATAGTTCAAAAACACAGAAGCACGCCAATGTTTATTGCAGCAGTATTTACAAATGCCACAACACTAAAAGAAATAGTCCAGCGAGTGATGAATACATAAAGAGGAGGTCCAACGTGTATACAAGGGACTGTTACTCAGCCAGGAAAAAGAATGAAATAATGCCATTAGAAGCAACATGGATAGACCTGGGATGCCCAAACACTGAGTGAAGTCAGTCAGACAGAGGAGGACCCATAGCATATGATATCATGTATAGGAGGAATGGAAACATACATGCAACTGAACTAGTTTACAAAACAGAAACAGCCTCACTCATTGACTTTCAGAATAAACCAAGGGTTACTGAAAAGGAAGTAGGGTTGGAGATATAAGTTAGGTGGTTCACATGAACACATACACAGTAAAATACCTATAAACATATATATATATAACAAGCACTGGATAAGGACTACTTTTCAAAACCAGGACCTCTACTCAATGTTCTGCAATTACCTATATGGAATAGGAATCTGAAAAACACTAGATATATTATATGTGTAAAAGAATCAGCTTGCTGTACAGCTACACCAAACCCCAATTTGGAAATCAACTCCAGTGCAACATACCATGAGAGTTAAGTTGCAAAAGAAAGTAAAAAGAAATAAATGTGTATGCTTTTCTCCTACGGCCTTCGTGATATGCACTGGTGTCACATCCCCGCAGCCTGAGCAGCCTGGGGTCCCAAGGGTGCACTGAGGTTTAGCGGAGAGACGTGAGGAGGGTGTGCCTGTAAATGCACCCCGTTAAAGGTGTAGTGTCTCTTCCTTTCTGGGGGGAACCAAAACTTCAGAATCTAGGTGGGCCTTCCTAGAGCTAAAAGGAAGCCAGTACACCCAAACCATGGGGGAACATCTAGGCTGCAGGAGATTCAAAAAGTGACCGAGCATCTACGGCTGCTGGTTGTGGGGTTCCCACATTCAGCCTCCTTGCCAGGAGTCACCAAACTTACACACCGCAGCACCCGCTGGTTTAGCCAGCGTTTGGAATATTCGGGGGCGTGAAGCTTAACAGGGAAGAGGTAGTGACACACAAGCCCTTGGGTGTTGCCTCTGGCACCTTCCCCTCTAATTCACAGCCCAGGAAGATGACTTTCCTAAAGCATTTGGTTGCCGAGGAACGAGTTCGGCACGAAGAAATGCTGCCGCCTTCTGGACATTTCCGGTAACAACAACTTTACAACCGGTGCTTCAGGGCACCTAAGATTCACAAAGCCTCTGGGGCTTTTAAAGACACGTGCCCTCAAAATTGACCTGGGTTAGGTAACCGAAAAAAAATTGGAAACACACAGACTTTCAAGAAGCCCAATTTCAGGAGGGAAAGGTTACTCACACTGTTTAAAAAAACCCCGACTATGACACGGGGCAGAAAATCGCTCATTATTCGAGAAATACATATCAAAAGTATAAAGCGGCATCATCTCGCAGCAGGCATATGGCCAGCATCAAAAAGTCTAAAAACAATCGATGGGGAATGAGTGTGGAGGAAAGGGAATCTTCCCACTCGGTGAGTGGAACTGTAGATTTGTACGTGCCACTACAAAGCACTGTATTTCAGTTCCTAGAAAACTAAAGAGAGATCGACCCTATATTTCTGCAGTCCCACTCCTGGGTGTTATTCGGGAAACTCCATAGTTCAAAAACACACAAGCACGCCAAGCTTTATTGCAGCAGTATTTACAAATGCCACGAGACTAAAAGAAATAGTCCAGTGACTGATGAATACATAAAGAGGAGGTCCAACGTGTATACAAGGGACTGTTACTCAGCCAGGAAAAAGAATGAAATAATGCCATTAGAAGCAACATGGATAGACCTGGGATGCCCAAACACTGAGTGAAGTCAGTCAGACAGAGGAGGACCCATAGCATATGATATCACGTATAGGAAGAATGGAAACATACATGCAACTGAACTAGTTTACAAAACAGAAACAGCCTCACTCATCGACTTTCAGAATAAACCTTGGGTTACAAAAAGGAAGTGGGGCTGGAAATGTAAGTTAGGCGGTTCGCCTGAACACATACACAGTAAAATACCTATCAACATATATATATAACAAGCACTGGACAAGGACTACTTTTCAACAACAGGGCCTCTACTCAATGATCTGCAATTACCTATATGGAATAGGAATCTGAAAAACACTAGATATATTATATGTGTAAAAGAATCAGCTTGCTGTACAGCTACACCCAGCCCCAATTTGGAAATCAACTCCAGTGCAACATACCATCAGAGTTAAGTTGCAAAAGAAAGTAAAAAGAAATAAATGTGTATGCTTTTCTCCTACAGCCTTCGTGATATGTGCTGGTGTCACATCCCCGCAGCCTGAGCAGCCTGGGGTCCCAAGGGTGCACTGAGGTTTAGCGGAGAGACATGAGGAGCATGTGCCTGCAAATGCACCCCAGTAAAGGTGTAGTGTGTCTTCCTTTCTGGGGGAACCAAAACTTCAGAATCTACGTGGGCCTTCCTAGAGCTAAAAGGAAGCCAGTACACCCAAACCATGGGGGAACTTCTAGGCTGCAGGAGATTCAAAAAGTGACCGAGCACCTACGGCTGCTGGTTGTGGGGTTCCCACATTCAGCCTCCTTGCCAGGAGTCACCAAACTTACACACCACAGCACCCGTGGTTTAGCCAGCGTTTGGAATATTCGGGGTCATGAAGCTTAACAGGGAAGAGGTAGTGATACACAAGCCCTTGTGTATTGCCTCTGGCACCTTCCTCTCTAATTCACAGCCCAGGAAGATGACTCTTCCTAAAGCTTTTTGTTGCCCAGGAACAACAGATGGGCACGAAGAAATGCTGCCGCCTTGTGGACATTTTCGGTAACAACGACTTTACAACTGGTGCTTCAGGGCACCTAATATTCACAAAGCCTCTGGGGCTTTTAAAGACACGTGCCCTCAAAAATGACCTGGGTTAGGTAACCGAAAGAAAATTGGAAACACACAGACTTTCAAGAATCCAAATTTCACGAGGGAAAGTTTACTCACACTGTTTAAAAGAAATACCCGACCACGACAGGAGGCAGAAAATCACTCATTAATCGAGAAATGCATATCAAAAGTATAAAGTGGCATCATCTCGCAGCAGGCATATGGCCAGCATCAAAAAGTCTAAAAACAATCGATGGGGAATGAGTGTGGAGAAAAGGGAATCTTCCCACGCGGTGAGTGGAACTGTACATTTGTACCTGCCACTACAAAGCACTGTATTTCAATTCTTAGAAAACTAAAGAGAGACCGACCCTATATTTCTGCAGTCCCACTCCTGGGTGCTATTCGGGAATCCCCATAGTTCAAAAACACAGAAGCACGCCAATGTTTATTACAGCAGTATTTACAAATGCCACAACACTAAAAGAAATAGTCCAGCGAGTGATGAATACATAAAGAGGAGGTCCAACGTGTATACAAGGGACTGTTACTCAGCCAGGAAAAAGAATGAAATAATGCCATTAGAAGCAACATGGATAGACCTGGGATGCCCAAACACTGAGTGAAGTCAGTCAGACAGAGGAGGACCCATAGCATATGATATCATGTATAGGAGGAATGGAAACATACATGCAACTGAACTAGTTTACAAAACAGAAACAGCCTCACTCATTGACTTTCAGAATAAACCAAGGGTTACTGAAAAGGAAGTAGGGTTGGAGATATAAGTTAGGTGGTTCACATGAACACATACACAGTAAAATACCTATAAACATATATATATATAACAAGCACTGGATAAGGACTACTTTTCAAAACCAGGGCCTCTACTCAATGTTCTGCAATTACCTATATGGAATAGGAATCTGAAAAACACTAGATATATTATATGTGTAAAAGAATCAGCTTGTTGTACAGCTACACCAAACCCCAATTTGGAAATCAACTCCAGTGCAACATACCATCAGAGTTAAGTTGCAAAAGAAAGTAAAAAGAAATAAATGTGTATGCTTTTCTCCTACGGCCTTCGTGATATGCACTGGTGTCACATCCCCGCAGCCTGAGCAGCCTGGGGTCCCAAGGGTGCACTGAGGTTTAGCGGAGAGACGTGAGGAGGGTGTGCCTGTAAATGCACCCCGTTAAAGGTGTAGTGTCTCTTCCTTTCTGGGGGGAACCAAAACTTCAGAATCTAGGTGGGCCTTCCTAGAGCTAAAAGGAAGCCAGTACACCCAAACCATGGGGGAACATCTAGGCTGCAGGAGATTCAAAAAGTGACCGAGCATCTACGGCTGCTGGTTGTGGGGTTCCCACATTCAGCCTCCTTGCCAGGAGTCACCAAACTTACACACCGCAGCACCCGCTGGTTTAGCCAGCGTTTGGAATATTCGGGGGCGTGAAGCTTAACAGGGAAGAGGTAGTGACACACAAGCCCTTGGGTGTTGCCTCTGGCACCTTCCCCTCTAATTCACAGCCCAGGAAGATGACTTTCCTAAAGCATTTGGTTGCCGAGGAACGAGTTCGGCACGAAGAAATGCTGCCGCCTTCTGGACATTTCCAGTAACAACAACTTTACAACCGGTGCTTCAGGGCACCTAAGATTCACAAAGCCTCTGGGGCTTTTAAAGACACGTGCCCTCAAAATTGACCTGGGTTAGGTAACCGAAAAAAAATTGGAAACACACAGACTTTCAAGAAGCCCAATTTCAGGAGGGAAAGGTTACTCACACTGTTTAAAAAAACCCCGACTATGACACGGGGCAGAAAATCGCTCATTATTCGAGAAATACATATCAAAAGTATAAAGCGGCATCATCTCGCAGCAGGCATATGGCCAGCATCAAAAAGTCTAAAAACAATCGATGGGGCATGAGTGTGGAGGAAAGGGAATCTTCCCACTCGGTGAGTGGAACTGTAGATTTGTACGTGCCACTACAAAGCACTGTATTTCAGTTCCTAGAAAACTAAAGAGAGATCGACCCTATATTTCTGCAGTCCCACTCCTGGGTGTTATTCGGGAAACTCCATAGTTCAAAAACACACAAGCACGCCAAGCTTTATTGCAGCAGTATTTACAAATGCCACGAGACTAAAAGAAATAGTCCAGTGACTGATGAATACATAAAGAGGAGGTCCAACGTGTATACAAGGGACTGTTACTGAGCCAGGAAAAAGAATGAAATAATGCCATTAGAAGCAACATGGATAGACCTGGGATGCCCAAACACTGAGTGAAGTCAGTCAGACAGAGGAGGACCCATAGCATATGATATCACGTATAGGAAGAATGGAAACATACATGCAACTGAACTAGTTTACAAAACAGAAACAGCCTCACTCATCGACTTTCAGAATAAACCTTGGGTTACAAAAAGGAAGTGGGGCTGGAAATGTAAGTTAGGCGGTTCGCCTGAACACATACACAGTAAAATACCTATCAACATATATATATAACAAGCACTGGACAAGGACTACTTTTCAACAACAGGGCCTCTACTCAATGATCTGCAATTACCTATATGGAATAGGAATCTGAAAAACACTAGATATATTATATGTGTAAAAGAATCAGCTTGCTGTACAGCTACACCCAGCCCCAATTTGGAAATCAACTCCAGTGCAACATACCATCAGAGTTAAGTTGCAAAAGAAAGTAAAAAGAAATAAATGTGTATGCTTTTCTCCTACAGCCTTCGTGATATGTGCTGGTGTCACATCCCCGCAGCCTGAGCAGCCTGGGGTCCCAAGGGTGCACTGAGGTTTAGCGGAGAGACATGAGGAGCATGTGCCTGCAAATGCACCCCAGTAAAGGTGTAGTGTGTCTTCCTTTCTGGGGGAACCAAAACTTCAGAATCTACGTGGGCCTTCCTAGAGCTAAAAGGAAGCCAGTACACCCAAACCATGGGGGAACTTCTAGGCTGCAGGAGATTCAAAAAGTGACCGAGCACCTACGGCTGCTGGTTGTGGGGTTCCCACATTCAGCCTCCTTGCCAGGAGTCACCAAACTTACACACCACAGCACCCGTGGTTTAGCCAGCGTTTGGAATATTCGGGGTCATGAAGCTTAACAGGGAAGAGGTAGTGATACACAAGCCCTTGTGTATTGCCTCTGGCACCTTCCTCTCTAATTCACAGCCCAGGAAGATGACTCTTCCTAAAGCTTTTTGTTGCCCAGGAACAACAGATGGGCACGAAGAAATGCTGCCGCCTTGTGGACATTTTCGGTAACAACGACTTTACAACCGGTGCTTCAGGGCACCTAATATTCACAAAGCCTCTGGGGCTTTTAAAGACACGTGCCCTCAAAAATGACCTGGGTTAGGTAACCGAAAGAAAATTGGAAACACACAGACTTTCAAGAATCCAAATTTCACGAGGGAAAGTTTACTCACACTGTTTAAAAGAAATACCCGACCACGACAGGAGGCAGAAAATCACTCATTAAGCGAGAAATGCATATCAAAAGTATAAAGTGGCATCATCTCGCAGCAGGCATACGGCCAGCATCAAAAAGTCTAAAAACAATCGATGGGGAATGAGTGTGGAGAAAAGGGAATCTTCCCACGCGGTGAGTGGAACTGTACATTTGTACCTGCCACTACAAAGCACTGTATTTCACTTCTTAGAAAACTAAAGAGAGACCGACCCTATATTTCTGCAGTCCCACTCCTGGGTGCTATTCGGGAATCCCCATAGTTCAAAAACACAGAAGCACGCCAACGTTTATTGCAGCAGTATTTACAAATGCCACAACACTAAAAGAAATAGTCCAGCGAGTGATGAATACATAAAGAGGAGGTCCAACGTGTATACAAGGGACTGTTACTGAGCCAGGAAAAAGAATGAAATAATGCCATTAGAAGCAACATGGATAGACCTGGGATGCCCAAACACTGAGTGAAGTCAGTCAGACAGAGGAGGACCCATAGCATATGATATCATGTATAGGAGGAATGGAAACATACATGCAACTGAACTAGTTTACAAAACAGAAACAGCCTCACTCATTGACTTTCAGAATAAACCAAGGGTTATTGAAAAGGAAGTAGGGTTGGAGATATAAGTTAGGTGGTTCACATGAACACATACACAGTAAAATACCTATAAACATATATATATATAACAAGCACTGGATAAGGACTACTTTTCAAAACCAGGGCCTCTACTCAATGTTTTGCAATTACCTATATGGAATAGGAATCTGAAAAACACTAGATATATTGTATGTGTAAAAGAATCAGCTTGCTGTACAGCTACACCAAACCCCAATTTGGAAATCAACTCCAGTGCAACATACCATCAGAGTTAAGTTGCAAAAGAAAGTAAAAAGAAATAAATGTGTATGCTTTTCTCCTACGGCCTTCGTGATATGCACTGGTGTCACATCCCCGCAGCCTGAGCAGCCTGGGGTCCCAAGGGTGCACTGAGGTTTAGCGGAGAGACGTGAGGAGGGTGTGCCTGTAAATGCACCCCGCTAAAGGTGTAGTGTCTCTTCCTTTCTGGGGGGAACCAAAACTTCAGAATCTAGGTCGGCCTTCCTAGAGCTAAAAGGAAGCCAGTACACCCAAACCATGGGGGACCATCTTGGCTGCAGGAGATTCAAAAGGTGACCAAGGCTGCGCAGCTGCTGGTTGTGGGGTTCCCACATTCAGCCTCCTTGCCAGGAGTCACCAAACTTACACACCGCAGCACCCGCTTGTTTAGCCAGCGTTTGGAATATTCGGTGTCATTAAGCTTAACAGGGAAGAGGTAGTGACACACAAGCCCTTGGGTGTTGCCTCTGGCACCTTCCTCTCTAATTCACAGCCCAGGAAGTTGACTCTTCCTAAAGCTTTTTGTTGCCCAGGAACAACAGATGGGCACGAAGAAATGCTGCCGCCTTGTGGACATTTCCGGTAACAACATCTTTACAACTGGTGCTTCAGGGCACCTAATATTCACAAAGCCTCTGGGGCTTTTAAAGACACGTGCCCTCAAAAATGACCTGGGTTAGGTAACCGAAAGAAAATTGGAAACACACAGACTTTCAAGAATCCAAATTTCACGAGGGAAAGTTTACTCACACTGTTTAAAAGAAATACACGACCACGACAGGAGGCAGAAAATCACTCATTAATCGAGAAATGCATATCAAAAGTATAAAGTGGCATCATCTCGCAGCAGGCATATGGCCAGCATCAAAAAGTCTAAAAACAATCGATGGGGAATGAGTGTGGAGAAAAGGGAATCTTCCCACGCGGTGAGTGGAACTGTACATTTGTACCTGCCACTACAAAGCACTGTATTTCAGTTCCTAGAAAACTAAAGAGAGACCGACCCTATATTTCTGCAGTCCCACTCCTGGGTGCTATTTGGGAATCCCCATAGTTGAAAAACACAGAAGCACGCCAATGTTTATTACAGCAGTATTTACAAATGCCACAACACTAAAAGAAATAGTCCAGCGAGTGATGAATACATAAAGAGGAGGTCCAACGTGTATACAAGGGACTGTTACTCAGCCAGGAAAAAGAATGAAATAATGCCATTAGAAGCAACATGGATAGACCTGGGATGCCCAAACACTGAGTGAAGTCAGTCAGACAGAGGAGGACCCATAGCATATGATATCATGTATAGGAGGAATGGAAACATACATGCAACTGAACTAGTTTACAAAACAGAAACAGCCTCACTCATGGACTTTCAGAATAAACCAAGGGTTACTGAAAAGGAAGTAGGGTTGGAGATATAAGTTAGGTGGTTCACATGAACACATACACAGTAAAATACCTATAAACATATATATATATAACAAGCACTGGATAAGGACTACTTTTCAAAACCAGGGCCTCTACTCAATGTTCTGCAATTACCTATATGGAATAGGAATCTGAAAAACACTAGATATATTGTATGTGTAAAAGAATCAGCTTGTTGTACAGCTACACCAAACCCCAATTTGGAAATCAACTCCAGTGCAACATACCATCAGAGTTAAGTTGCAAAAGAAAGTAAAAAGAAATAAATGTGTATGCTTTTCTCCTACGGCCTTCGTGATATGCACTGGTGTCACATCCCCGCAGCCTGAGCAGCCTGGGGTCCCAAGGGTGCACTGAGGTTTAGCGGAGAGACGTGAGGAGGGTGTGCCTGTAAATGCACCCCGTTAAAGGTGTAGTGTCTCTTCCTTTCTGGGGGGAACCAAAACTTCAGAATCTAGGTGGGCCTTCCTAGAGCTAAAAGGAAGCCAGTACACCCAAACCATGGGGGAACATCTAGGCTGCAGGAGATTCAAAAAGTGACCGAGCATCTACGGCTGCTGGTTGTGGGGTTCCCACATTCAGCCTCCTTGCCAGGAGTCACCAAACTTACACACCGCAGCACCCGCTGGTTTAGCCAGCGTTTGGAATATTCGGGGGCGTGAAGCTTAACAGGGAAGAGGTAGTGACACACAAGCCCTTGGGTGTTGCCTCTGGCACCTTCCCCTCTAATTCACAGCCCAGGAAGATGACTTTCCTAAAGCATTTGGTTGCCGAGGAACGAGTTCGGCACGAAGAAATGCTGCCGCCTTCTGGACATTTCCGGTAACAACAACTTTACAACCGGTGCTTCAGGGCACCTAAGATTCACAAAGCCTCTGGGGCTTTTAAAGACACGTGCCCTCAAAATTGACCTGGGTTAGGTAACCGAAAAAAAATTGGAAACACACAGACTTTCAAGAAGCCCAATTTCAGGAGGGAAAGGTTACTCACACTGTTTAAAAAAACCCCGACTATGACACGGGGCAGAAAATCGCTCATTATTCGAGAAATACATATCAAAAGTATAAAGCGGCAACATCTCGCAGCAGGCATATGGCCAGCATCAAAAAGTCTAAAAACAATCGATGGGGAATGAGTGTGGAGGAAAGGGAATCTTCCCACTCGGTGAGTGGAACTGTAGATTTGTACGTGCCACTACAAAGCACTGTATTTCAGTTCCTAGAAAACTAAAGAGAGATCGACCCTATATTTCTGCAGTCCCACTCCTGGGTGTTATTCGGGAAACTCCATAGTTCAAAAACACACAAGCACGCCAAGCTTTATTGCAGCAGTATTTACAAATGCCACGAGACTAAAAGAAATAGTCCAGTGACTGATGAATACATAAAGAGGAGGTCCAACGTGTATACAAGGGACTGTTACTCAGCCAGGAAAAAGAATGAAATAATGCCATTAGAAGCAACATGGATAGACCTGGGATGCCCAAACTCTGAGTGAAGTCAGTCAGACAGAGGAGGACCCATAGCATATGATATCACGTATAGGAAGAATGGAAACATACATGCAACTGAACTAGTTTACAAAACAGAAACAGCCTCACTCATCGACTTTCAGAATAAACCTTGGGTTACAAAAAGGAAGTGGGGCTGGAAATGTAAGTTAGGCGGTTCGCCTGAACACATACACAGTAAAATACCTATCAACATATATATATAACAAGCACTGGACAAGGACTACTTTTCAACAACAGGGCCTCTACTCAATGATCTGCAATTACCTATATGGAATAGGAATCTGAAAAACACTAGATATATTATATGTGTAAAAGAATCAGCTTGCTGTACAGCTACACCCAGCCCCAATTTGGAAATCAACTCCAGTGCAACATACCATCAGAGTTAAGTTGCAAAAGAAAGTAAAAAGAAATAAATGTGTATGCTTTTCTCCTACAGCCTTCGTGATATGTGCTGGTGTCACATCCCCGCAGCCTGAGCAGCCTGGGGTCCCAAGGGTGCACTGAGGTTTAGCGGAGAGACATGAGGAGCATGTGCCTGCAAATGCACCCCAGTAAAGGTGTAGTGTGTCTTCCTTTCTGGGGGAACCAAAACTTCAGAATCTACGTGGGCCTTCCTAGAGCTAAAAGGAAGCCAGTACACCCAAACCATGGGGGAACTTCTAGGCTGCAGGAGATTCAAAAAGTGACCGAGCACCTACGGCTGCTGGTTGTGGGGTTCCCACATTCAGCCTCCTTGCCAGGAGTCACCAAACTTACACACCACAGCACCCGTGGTTTAGCCAGCGTTTGGAATAT
Organism: Hyperoodon ampullatus; assembly: GCF_949752795.1. NCBI lineage: Eukaryota > Metazoa > Chordata > Mammalia > Artiodactyla > Ziphiidae > Hyperoodon > Hyperoodon ampullatus. Next base: position 4,160,831 of record NC_136923.1, on the reverse strand, counting down.
TCGGGGTCATGAAGCTTAACAGGGAAGAGGTAGTGATACACAAGCCCTTGTGTATTGCCTCTGGCACCTTCCTCTCTAATTCACAGCCCAGGAAGATGACTCTTCCTAAAGCTTTTTGTTGCCCAGGAACAACAGATGGGCACGAAGAAATGCTGCCGCCTTGTGGACATTTTCGGTAACAACGACTTTACAACCGGTGCTTCAGGGCACCTAATATTCACAAAGCCTCTGGGGCTTTTAAAGACACGTGCCCTCAAAAATGACCTGGGTTAGGTAACCGAAAGAAAATTGGAAACACACAGACTTTCAAGAATCCAAATTTCACGAGGGAAAGTTTACTCACACTGTTTAAAAGAAATACCCGACCACGACAGGAGGCAGAAAATCACTCATTAATCGAGAAATGCATATCAAAAGTATAAAGTGGCATCATCTCGCAGCAGGCATATGGCCAGCATCAAAAAGTCTAAAAACAATCGATGGGGAATGAGTGTGGAGAAAAGGGAATCTTCCCACGCGGTGAGTGGAACTGTACATTTGTACCTGCCACTACAAAGCACTGTATTTCAATTCTTAGAAAACTAAAGAGAGACCGACCCTATATTTCTGCAGTCCCACTCCTGGGTGCTATTCGGGAATCCCCATAGTTCAAAAACACAGAAGCACGCCAATGTTTATTGCAGCAGTATTTACAAATGCCACAACACTAAAAGAAATAGTCCAGCGAGTGATGAATACATAAAGAGGAGGTCCAACGTGTATACAAGGGACTGTTACTCAGCCAGGAAAAAGAATGAAATAATGCCATTAGAAGCAACATGGATAGACCTGGGATGCCCAAACACTGAGTGAAGTCAGTCAGACAGAGGAGGACCCATAGCATATGATATCATGTATAGGAGGAATGGAAACATACATGCAACTGAACTAGTTTACAAAACAGAAACAGCCTCACTCATTGACTTTCAGAATAAACCAAGGGTTATTGAAAAGGAAGTAGGGTTGGAGATATAAGTTAGGTGGTTCACATGAACACATACACAGTAAAATACCTATAAACATATATATATATATAACAAGCACTGGATAAGGACTACTTTTCAAAACCAGGGCCTCTACTCAATGTTCTGCAATTACCTATATGGAATAGGAATCTGAAAAACACTACATATATTATATGTGTAAAAGAATCAGCTTGCTGTACAGCTACACCAAACCCCAATTTGGAAATCAACTCCAGTGCAACATACCATCAGAGTTAAGTTGCAAAAGAAAGTAAAAAGAAATAAATGTGTATGCTTTTCTCCTACGGCCTTCGTGATATGCACTGGTGTCACATCCCCGCAGCCTGAGCAGCCTGGGGTCCCAAGGGTGCACTGAGGTTTAGCGGAGAGACGTGAGGAGGGTGTGCCTGTAAATGCACCCCGTTAAAGGTGTAGTGTCTCTTCCTTTCTGGGGGGAACCAAAACTTCAGAATCTAGGTGGGCCTTCCTAGAGCTAAAAGGAAGCCAGTACACCCAAACCATGGGGGAACATCTAGGCTGCAGGAGATTCAAAAAGTGACCGAGCATCTACGGCTGCTGGTTGTGGGGTTCCCACATTCAGCCTCCTTGCCAGGAGTCACCAAACTTACACACCGCAGCACCCGCTGGTTTAGCCAGCGTTTGGAATATTCGGGGGCGTGAAGCTTAACAGGGAAGAGGTAGTGACACACAAGCCCTTGGGTGTTGCCTCTGGCACCTTCCCCTCTAATTCACAGCCCAGGAAGATGACTTTCCTAAAGCATTTGGTTGCCGAGGAACGAGTTCGGCACGAAGAAATGCTGCCGCCTTCTGGACATTTCCGGTAACAACAACTTTACAACCGGTGCTTCAGGGCACCTAAGATTCACAAAGCCTCTGGGGCTTTTAAAGACACGTGCCCTCAAAATTGACCTGGGTTAGGTAACCGAAAAAAAATTGGAAACACACAGACTTTCAAGAAGCCCAATTTCAGGAGGGAAAGGTTACTCACACTGTTTAAAAAAACCCCGACTATGACACGGGGCAGAAAATCGCTCATTATTCGAGAAATACATATCAAAAGTATAAAGCGGCATCATCTCGCAGCAGGCATATGGCCAGCATCAAAAAGTCTAAAAACAATCGATGGGGAATGAGTGTGGAGGAAAGGGAATCTTCCCACTCGGTGAGTGGAACTGTAGATTTGTACGTGCCACTACAAAGCACTGTATTTCAGTTCCTAGAAAACTAAAGAGAGATCGACCCTATATTTCTGCAGTCCCACTCCTGGGTGTTATTCGGGAAACTCCATAGTTCAAAAACACACAAGCACGCCAAGCTTTATTGCAGCAGTATTTACAAATGCCACGAGACTAAAAGAAATAGTCCAGTGACTGATGAATACATAAAGAGGAGGTCCAACGTGTATACAAGGGACTGTTACTCAGCCAGGAAAAAGAATGAAATAATGCCATTAGAAGCAACATGGATAGACCTGGGATGCCCAAACACTGAGTGAAGTCAGTCAGACAGAGGAGGACCCATAGCATATGATATCACGTATAGGAAGAATGGAAACATACATGCAACTGAACTAGTTTACAAAACAGAAACAGCCTCACTCATCGACTTTCAGAATAAACCTTGGGTTACAAAAAGGAAGTGGGGCTGGAAATGTAAGTTAGGCGGTTCGCCTGAACACATACACAGTAAAATACCTATCAACATATATATATAACAAGCACTGGACAAGGACTACTTTTCAACAACAGGGCCTCTACTCAATGATCTGCAATTACCTATATGGAATAGGAATCTGAAAAACACTAGATATATTATATGTGTAAAAGAATCAGCTTGCTGTACAGCTACACCCAGCCCCAATTTGGAAATCAACTCCAGTGCAACATACCATCAGAGTTAATTTGCAAATGAAAGTAAAAAGAAATAAATGTGTATGCTTTTCTCCTACAGCCTTCGTGATATGTGCTGGTGTCACATCCCCGCAGCCTGAGCAGCCTGGGGTCCCAAGGGTGCACTGAGGTTTAGCGGAGAGACATGAGGAGCATGTGCCTGCAAATGCACCCCAGTAAAGGTGTAGTGTGTCTTCCTTTCTGGGGGAACCAAAACTTCAGAATCTACGTGGGCCTTCCTAGAGCTAAAAGGAAGCCAGTACACCCAAACCATGGGGGAACTTCTAGGGTGCAGGAGATTCAAAAAGTGACCGAGCACCTACGGCTGCTGGTTGTGGGGTTCCCACATTCAGCCTCCTTGCCAGGAGTCACCAAACTTACACACCACAGCACCCGTGGTTTAGCCAGCGTTTGGAATATTCGGGGTCATGAAGCTTAACAGGGAAGAGGTAGTGACACACAAGCCCTTGTGTATTGCCTCTGGCACCTTCCTCTCTAATTCACAGCCCAGGAAGATGACACTTCCTAAAGCTTTTTGTTGCCCAGGAACAACAGATGGGCACGAAGAAATGCTGCCGCCTTGTGGACATTTTCGGTAACAACGACTTTACAACCGGTGCTTCAGGGCACCTAATATTCACAAAGCCTCTGGGGCTTTTAAAGACACGTGCCCTCAAAAATGACCTGGGTTAGGTAACCGAAAGAAAATTGGAAACACACAGACTTTCAAGAATCCAAATTTCACGAGGGAAAGTTTACTCACACTGTTTAAAAGAAAAACCCGACCACGACAGGAGGCAGAAAATCACTCATTAATCGAGAAATGCATATCAAAAGTATAAAGTGGCATCATCTCGCAGCAGGCATATGGCCAGCATCAAAAACTCTAAAAACAATCGATGGGGAATGAGTGTGGAGAAAAGGGAATCTTCCCACGCGGTGAGTGGAACTGTACATTTGTACCTGCCACTACAAAGCACTGTATTTCAGTTCCTAGAAAACTAAAGACAGATCGACCCTATATTTCTGCAGTCCCACTCCTGGGTGCTATTCGGGAATCTCCATAGTTCAAAAACACACAAGCACGCCAATGTTTATTGCAGCAGTATTTACAAATGCCATGACACTAAAAGAAATAGTCCAGCGAGTGATGAATACATAAAGAGGAGGTCCAACGTGTATACAAGGGACTGTTACTCAGCCAGGAAAAAGAATGAAATAATGCCATTAGAAGCAACATGGATAGACCTGGGATGCCCAAACACTGAGTGAAGTCACTCAGACAGAGGAGGATCCATAGCATATGATATCACGTATAGGAGGAATGGAAACATACATGCAACTGAACTAGTTTACAAAACAGAAACAGCCTCACTCATCGACTTTCAGAATAAAGCTAGGGTTACTAAAAAGGAAGTGGGGTTGGAGATGTAAGTTAGGCGGTTCACCTGAAACATACACAGTAAAATACCTATCAACATATATATATATATAACACGCACTGGACAAGGACTACTTTTCAACACTAGGTCCTCTACTCAACGTTCTGCAATTACCTATATGGAAAAGGAATCTGAAAAACACTAGATATATTATATGTGTAAAAGAATCATCTTGCTGTACAGCTACACCAAACCCCAATTTGGAAATCAACTCCAGTGCAACATACCATCAGAGTTAAGTTGGAAAAGAAACTAAAAGGAAATAAATGTGTATGCTTTTCTCCTACGGCCTTCGTGATATGCGGTGGTGTCACATCCCCGCAGCCTGAGCAGCCTGGGGTCCCAAGGGTTCACTGAGGTTTAGCGGAGAGATGTGAGCAGGGTGTGCCTGTAAATGCACCCCCTTAAAAGTGTAGTGCCTTTTCCTTTCTGGGGGGAACCAAAACTTCAGAATCGAGGTGGGCCTTCCTAGAGCTAAAAGGAAGCCAGTGCACCCAAACCATGGGGGACCATCTAGGCTGCAGGAGATTCAAAAAGTGACCAAGGCTGCACAGCTGCTGGTTGTGGGGTTCCCACATTCAGCCTCCTTGCCAGGAGTCACCAAAATTACACACCGCAGCACCCGCTTGTTTAGCCAGCGTTTGGAATATTCGGGGTCATGAAGCTTAACAGGGAAAAGGTAGTAACACACAAGCCCTTGGGTGTTGCCTCTGGCACCTTGCTCTCTAATTCACAGCCCAGGAAGATGACTCTTCCTAAAGCTTTTTGTTGCCCAGGAACAACACATGGGCATGAAGAAATGCTGCCGCCTTGTGGACATTTTCGGTAACAACGACTTTACAACCGGTGCTTCAGGGCACCTAATATTCACAAAGCCTCTGGGGCTTTTAAAGACACGTGCCCTCAAAAATGACCTGGGTTAGGTAACCGAAAGAAAATTGGAAACACACAGACTTTCAAGAATCCAAATTTCACGAGGGAAAGTTTACTCACACTGTTTAAAAGAAAAACCCGACCACGACAGGAGGCAGAAAATCACTCATTAATCGAGAAATGCATATCAAAAGTATAAAGTGGCATCATCTCGCAGCAGACATATGGCCAGCATCAAAAAGTCTAAAAACAATCGATGGGGAATGAGTGTGGAGAAAAGGGAATCTTCCCACGCGGTGAGTGGAACTGTACATTTGTACCTGCCACTACAAAGCACTGTATTTCAGTTCCTAGAAAACTAAAGAGAGATCGACCCTATATTTCTGCAGTCCCACTCCTGGGTGCTATTCGGGAATCTCCATAGTTCAAAAACACACAAGCACGCCAATGTTTATTGCAGCAGTATTTACAAATGCCACAACACTAAAAGAAATAGTCCAGCGAGTGATGAATACATAAAGAGGAGGTCCAACGTGTATACAAGGGACTGTTACTGAGCCAGGAAAAAGAATGAAATAATGCCATTAGAAGCAACATGGATAGACCTGGGATGCCCAAACACTGAGTGAAGTCAGTCAGACAGAGGAGGACCCATAGCATATGATATCACGTATAGGAAGAATGGAAACATACATGCAACTGAACTAGTTTACAAAACAGAAACAGCCTCACTCATTGACTTTCAGAATAAACCAAGGGTTACTGAAAAGGAAGTGGGGTTGGAGATATAAGTTAGGTGGTTCACATGAACACATACACAGTAAAATACCTATAAACATATATATATATAACAAGCACTGGACAAGGACTACTTTTCAAAACCAGGGCCTCTACTCAAAGTTCTGCAATTACCTATATGGAATAGGAATCTGAAAAACACTAGGTATATTATATGTGTAAAAGAATCAGCTTGCTGTACAGCTACACCAAACCCCAATTTGGAAATCAACTCCAGTGCAACATACCATCAGAGTTAAGTTGCAAAAGAAAGTAAAAAGAAATAAATGTGTATGCTTTTCTCCTACGGCCTTCGTGATATGCACTGGTGTCACATCCCCGCAGCCTGAGCAGCCTGGGGTCCCAAGGGTGCACTGAGGTTTAGCGGAGAGACGTGAGGAGGGTGTGCCTGTAAATGCACCCCGTTAAAGGTGTAGTGTCTCTTTCTGTCTGGGGGGAACCAAAACTTCAGAATCTAGGTGGGCCTTCCTAGAGCTAAAAGGAAGCCAGTACACCCAAACCATGGGGGAACATCTAGGCTGCAGGAGATTCAAAAAGTGACCGAGCATCTACGGCTGCTGGTTGTGGGGTTCCCACATTCAGCCTCCTTGCCAGGAGTCACCAAAATTACACACCGCAGCACCCGCTTGTTTAGCCAGCGTTTGGAATATTCGGGGGCGTGAAGCTTAACAGGGAAGAGGTAGTGACACACAAGCCCTTGGGTGTTGCCTCTGGCACCTTCCCCTCTAATTCACAGCCCAGGAAGATGACTTTCCTAAAGCATTTGGTTGCCGAGGAACGAGTTCGGCACGAAGAAATGCTGCCGCCTTCTGGACATTTCCGGTAACAACAACTTTACAACCGGTGCTTCAGGGCACCTAAGATTCACAAAGCCTCTGGGGCTTTTAAAGACACGTGCCCTCAAAATTGACCTGGGTTAGGTAACCGAAAAAAAATTGGAAACACACAGACTTTCAAGAAGCCCAATTTCAGGAGGGAAAGGTTACTCACACTGTTTAAAAAAACCCCGACTATGACACGGGGCAGAAAATCGCTCATTATTCGAGAAATACATATCAAAAGTATAAAGCGGCATCATCTCGCAGCAGGCATATGGCCAGCATCAAAAAGTCTAAAAACAATCGATGGGGAATGAGTGTGGAGGAAAGGGAATCTTCCCACTCGGTGAGTGGAACTGTAGATTTGTACGTGCCACTACAAAGCACTGTATTTCAGTTCCTAGAAAACTAAAGAGAGATCGACCCTATATTTCTGCAGTCCCACTCCTGGGTGTTATTCGGGAAACTCCATAGTTCAAAAACACACAAGCACGCCAAGCTTTATTGCAGCAGTATTTACAAATGCCACGAGACTAAAAGAAATAGTCCAGTGACTGATGAATACATAAAGAGGAGGTCCAACGTGTATACAAGGGACTGTTACTCAGCCAGGAAAAAGAATGAAATAATGCCATTAGAAGCAACATGGATAGACCTGGGATGCCCAAACACTGAGTGAAGTCAGTCAGACAGAGGAGGACCCATAGCATATGATATCACGTATAGGAAGAATGGAAACATACATGCAACTGAACTAGTTTACAAAACAGAAACAGCCTCACTCATCGACTTTCAGAATAAACCTTGGGTTACAAAAAGGAAGTGGGGCTGGAAATGTAAGTTAGGCGGTTCGCCTGAACACATACACAGTAAAATACCTATCAACATATATATATAACAAGCACTGGACAAGGACTACTTTTCAACAACAGGGCCTCTACTCAATGATCTGCAATCACCTATATGGAATAGGAATCTGAAAAACACTAGATATATTATATGTGTAAAAGAATCAGCTTGCTGTACAGCTACACCCAGCCCCAATTTGGAAATCAACTCCAGTGAAACATACCATCAGAGTTAAGTTGGAAAAGAAAGTAAAAGGAAATAAATGTGTATGCTTTTCTCCTACAGCCTTCGTGATATGTGCTGGTGTCACATCCCCGCAGCCTGAGCAGCCTGGGGTCCCAAGGGTGCACTGAGGTTTAGCGGAGAGACATGAGGAGCATGTGCCTGCAAATGCACCCCAGTAAAGGTGTAGTGTGTCTTCCTTTCTGGGGGAACCAAAACTTCAGAATCTACGTGGGCCTTCCTAGAGCTAAAAGGAAGCCAGTACACCCAAACCATGGGGGAACTTCTAGGCTGCAGGACATTCAAAAAGTGACCGAGCATCTACGGCTGCTGGTTGTGGGGTTCCCACATTCAGCCTCCTTGCCAGGAGTCACCAAACTTACACACCGCAGCACCCGTGGTTTAGCCAGCGTTTGGAATATTCGGGGTCATGAAGCTTAACAGGGAAGAGGTAGTGATACACAAGCCCTTGTGTATTGCCTCTGGCACCTTCCTCTCTAATTCACAGCCCAGGAAGATGACTCTTCCTAAAGCTTTTTGTTGCCCAGGAACAACAGATGGGCACGAAGAAATGCTGCCGCCTTGTGGACATTTTCGGTAACAACGACTTTACAACCGGTGCTTCAGGGCACCTAATATTCACAAAGCCTCTGGGGCTTTTAAAGACACGTGCCCTCAAAAATGACCTGGGTTAGGTAACCGAAAGAAAATTGGAAACACACAGACTTTCAAGAATCCAAATTTCACGAGGGAAAGTTTACTCACACTGTTTAAAAGAAAAACCCGACCACGACAGGAGGCAGAAAATCACTCATTAATCGAGAAATGCATATCAAAAGTATAAAGTGGCATCATCTCGCAGCAGGCATATGGCCAGCATCAAAAAGTCTAAAAACAATCGATGGGGAATGAGTGTGGAGAAAAGGGAATCTTCCCACGCGGTGAGTGGAACTGTACATTTGTACCTGCCTCTACAAAGCACTGTATTTCAGTTCCTAGAAAACTAAAGACAGATCGACCCTATATTTCTGCAGTCCCACTCCTGGGTGCTATTCGGGAAACTCCATAGTTCAAAAACACACAAGCACGCCAATGTTTATTGCAGCAGTATTTACAAATGCCATGACACTAAAAGAAATAGTCCAGCGAGTGATGAATACATAAAGAGGAGGTCCAACGTGTATACAAGGGACTGTTACTCAGCCAGGAAAAAGAATGAAATAATGCCATTAGAAGCAACATGGATAGACCTGGAATGCCCAAACACTGAGTGAAGTCACTCAGACAGAGGAGGATCCATAGCATATGATATCACGTATAGGAGGAATGGAAACATACATGCAACTGAACTAGTTTACAAAACACAAACCGCCTCACTCATCGACTTTCAGAATAAAGCTAAGGTTACTAAAAAGGAAGGGGGGTTGGAGATATAAGTTAGGTGGTTCACATGAACACATACACAGTAAAATACCTATAAACATATATATATATATAACAAGCACTGGACAAGGACTACTTTTCAACACCAGGGCCTCTACTCAATGTTCTGCAATTACCTATATGGAATAGGAATCTGAAAAACACTACATATATTATATATGTAAAAGAATCAGCTTGCTGTACAGCTACACCAAACCCCAATTTGGAAATCAACTCCAGTGCAACATACCATCAGAATTAAGTTGCAAAAGAAAGTAAAAGGAAATAAATGTGTATGCTTTTCTCCTACGGCCTCCGTGATAGGCGCTGGTGTCACATGCCCGCAGCCTGAGCAGCCTGGGGTCCCAAGGGTGCACTGAGGTTTAGCGGAGAGACGTGAGGAGGGTGTGCCTGTAAATGCACCCCCTTAAAAGTGTAGTGCCTTTTCCTTTCTGGGGGGAACCAAAACTTCAGAATCTAGGTGGGCCTTCCTAGAGCTAAAAGGAAGCCAGTACACCCAAACCATGGGGGAACATCTAGGCTGCAGGAGATTCAAAAAGTGACCGAGCATCTACGGCTGCTGGTTGTGGGGTTCCCACATTCAGCCTCCTTGCCAGGAGTCACCAAAATTACACACCGCAGCACCCGCTTGTTTAGCCAGCGTTTGGAATATTCGGGGGCGTGAAGCTTAACAGGGAAGAGGTAGTGACACACAAGCCCTTGGGTGTTGCCTCTGGCACCTTCCCCTCTAATTCACAGCCCAGGAAGATGACTTTCCTAAAGCATTTGGCTGCCGAGGAACGAGTTCGGCACGAAGAAATGCTGCCGCCTTGTGGACATTTCCGGTAACAACAACTTTACAACCGGTGCTTCAGGGCACCTAAGATTCACAAAGCCTCTGGGGCTTTTAAAGACACGTGCCCTCAAAATTGACCTGGGTTAGGTAACCGAAAAAAAATTGGAAACACACAGACTTTCAAGAAGCCCAATTTCAGGAGGGAAAGGTTACTCACACTGTTTAAAAAAACCCCGACTATGACACGGGGCAGAAAATCGCTCATTATTCGAGAAATACATATCAAAAGTATAAAGCGGCATCATCTCGCAGCAGGCATATGGCCAGCATCAAAAAGTCTAAAAACAATCGATGGGGAATGAGTGTGGAGGAAAGGGAATCTTCCCACTCGGTGAGTGGAACTGTAGATTTGTACGTGCCACTACAAAGCACTGTATTTCAGTTCCTAGAAAACTAAAGAGAGATCGACCCTATATTTCTGCAGTCCCACTCCTGGGTGTTATTCGGGAAACTCCATAGTTCAAAAACACACAAGCACGCCAAGCTTTATTGCAGCAGTATTTACAAATGCCACGAGACTAAAAGAAATAGTCCAGTGACTGATGAATACATAAAGAGGAGGTCCAACGTGTATACAAGGGACTGTTACTGAGCCAGGAAAAAGAATGAAATAATGCCATTAGAAGCAACATGGATAGACCTGGGATGCCCAAACACTGAGTGAAGTCAGTCAGACAGAGGAGGACCCATAGCATATGATATCACGTATAGGAAGAATGGAAACATACATGCAACTGAACTAGTTTACAAAACAGAAACAGCCTCACTCATCGACTTTCAGAATAAACCTTGGGTTACAAAAAGGAAGTGGGGCTGGAAATGTAAGTTAGGCGGTTCGCCTGAACACATACACAGTAAAATACCTATCAACATATATATATAACAAGCACTGGACAAGGACTACTTTTCAACAACAGGGCCTCTACTCAATGATCTGCAATTACCTATATGGAATAGGAATCTGAAAAACACTAGATATATTATATGTGTAAAAGAATCAGCTTGCTGTACAGCTACACCCAGCCCCAATTTGGAAATCAACTCCAGTGCAACATACCATCAGAGTTAAGTTGCAAAAGAAAGTAAAAAGAAATAAATGTGTATGCTTTTCTCCTACAGCCTTCGTGATATGTGCTGGTGTCACATCCCCGCAGCCTGAGCAGCCTGGGGTCCCAAGGGTGCACTGAGGTTTAGCGGAGAGACATGAGGAGCATGTGCCTGCAAATGCACCCCAGTAAAGGTGTAGTGTGTCTTCCTTTCTGGGGGAACCAAAACTTCAGAATCTACGTGGGCCTTCCTAGAGCTAAAAGGAAGCCAGTACACCCAAACCATGGGGGAACTTCTAGGCTGCAGGAGATTCAAAAAGTGACCGAGCACCTACGGCTGCTGGTTGTGGGGTTCCCACATTCAGCCTCCTTGCCAGGAGTCACCAAACTTACACACCACAGCACCCGTGGTTTAGCCAGCGTTTGGAATATTCGGGGTCATGAAGCTTAACAGGGAAGAGGTAGTGATACACAAGCCCTTGTGTATTGCCTCTGGCACCTTCCTCTCTAATTCACAGCCCAGGAAGATGACTCTTCCTAAAGCTTTTTGTTGCCCAGGAACAACAGATGGGCACGAAGAAATGCTGCCGCCTTGTGGACATTTTCGGTAACAACGACTTTACAACCGGTGCTTCAGGGCACCTAATATTCACAAAGCCTCTGGGGCTTTTAAAGACACGTGCCCTCAAAAATGACCTGGGTTAGATAACCGAAAGAAAATTGGAAACACACAGACTTTCAAGAATCCAAATTTCACGAGGGAAAGTTTACTCACACTGTTTAAAAGAAAAACCCGACCACGACAGGAGGCAGAAAATCACTCATTAATCGAGAAATGCATATCAAAAGTATAAAGTGGCATCATCTCGCAGCAGGCATACGGCCAGCATCAAAAAGTCTAAAAACAATCGATGGGGAATGAGTGTGGAGAAAAGGGAATCTTCCCACGCGGTGAGTGGAACTGTACATTTGTACCTGCCACTACAAAGCACTGTATTTCAATTCTTAGAAAACTAAAGAGAGACCGACCCTATATTTCTGCAGTCCCACTCCTGGGTGCTATTCGGGAATCCCCATAGTTCAAAAACACAGAAGCACGCCAATGTTTATTGCAGCAGTATTTACAAATGCCACAACACTAAAAGAAATAGTCCAGCGAGTGATGAATACATAAAGAGGAGGTCCAACGTGTATACAAGGGACTGTTACTCAGCCAGGAAAAAGAATGAAATAATGCCATTAGAAGCAACATGGATAGACCTGGGATGCCCAAACACTGAGTGAAGTCAGTCAGACAGAGGAGGACCCATAGCATATGATATCATGTATAGGAGGAATGGAAACATACATGCAACTGAACTAGTTTACAAAACAGAAACAGCCTCACTCATTGACTTTCAGAATAAACCAAGGGTTATTGAAAAGGAAGTAGGGGGCTTCCCTGGTGGCGCAGTGGTTGAGAGTCCGCCTGCCGATGCAGGGGACACGGGTTCGTGCCCCGGTCTGGGAAGATCCCACATGCCGCGGAGCGGCTGGGCCTGTGACCCATGGCCGCTGAGCCTGCGCGTCCGGAGCCTGTGCTCCGCAACGGGAGAGGCCACAACAGTGAGAGGCCCGCATACCGCAAAAAATAAAAAAAAAAAAAAAAAAGGAAGTAGGGTTGGAGATATAAGTTAGGTGGTTCACATGAACACATACACAGTAAAATACCTATAAACATATATATATATAACAAGCACTGGATAAGGACTACTTTTCAAAACCAGGGCCTCTACTCAATGTTCTGCAATTACCTATATGGAATAGGAATCTGAAAAACACTAGATATATTGTATGTGTAAAAGAATCAGCTTGCTGTACAGCTACACCAAACCCCAATTTGGAAATCAACTCCAGTGCAACATACCATCAGAGTTAAGTTGCAAAAGAAAGTAAAAAGAAATAAATGTGTATGCTTTTCTCCTACGGCCTTCGTGATATGCACTGGTGTCACATCCCCGCAGCCTGAGCAGCCTGGGGTCCCAAGGGTGCACTGAGGTTTAGCGGAGAGACGTGAGGAGGGTGTGCCTGTAAATGCACCCCGCTAAAGGTGTAGTGTCTCTTCCTTTCTGGGGGGAACCAAAACTTCAGAATCTAGGTCGGCCTTCCTAGAGCTAAAAGGAAGCCAGTATACCCAAACCATGGGGGACCATCTTGGCTGCAGGAGATTCAAAAGGTGACCAAGGCTGCACAGCTGCTGGTTGTGGGGTTCCCACATTCAGCCTCCTTGCCAGGAGTCACCAAACTTACACACCGCAGCACCCGCTTGTTTAGCCAGCGTTTGGAATATTCGGTGTCATTAAGCTTAACAGGGAAGAGGTAGTGACACACAAGCCCTTGGGTGTTGCCTCTGGCACCTTCCTCTCTAATTCACAGCCCAGGAAGTTGACTCTTCCTAAAGCTTTTTGTTGCCCAGGAACAACAGATGGGCACGAAGAAATGCTGCCGCCTTGTGGACATTTCCGGTAACAACATCTTTACAACTGGTGCTTCAGGGCACCTAATATTCACAAAGCCTCTGGGGCTTTTAAAGACACGTGCCCTCAAAAATGACCTGGGTTAGGTAACCGAAAGAAAATTGGAAACACAGAGACTTTCAAGAATCCAAATTTCACGAGGGAAAGTTTACTCACACTGTTTAAAAGAAATACACGACCACGACAGGAGGCAGAAAATCACTCATTAATCGAGAAATGCATATCAAAAGTATAAAGTGGCATCATCTCGCAGCAGGCATATGGCCAGCATCAAAAAGTCTAAAAACAATCGATGGGGAATGAGTGTGGAGAAAAGGGAATCTTCCCACGCGGTGAGTGGAACTGTACATTTGTACCTGCCACTACAAAGCACTGTATTTCAGTTCCTAGAAAACTAAAGAGAGACCGACCCTATATTTCTGCAGTCCCACTCCTGGGTGCTATTTGGGAATCCCCATAGTTGAAAAACACAGAAGCACGCCAATGTTTATTACAGCAGTATTTACAAATGCCACAACACTAAAAGAAATAGTCCAGCGAGTGATGAATACATAAAGAGGAGGTCCAACGTGTATACAAGGGACTGTTACTCAGCCAGGAAAAAGAATGAAATAATGCCATTAGAAGCAACATGGATAGACCTGGGATGCCCAAACACTGAGTGAAGTCAGTCAGACAGAGGAGGACCCATAGCATATGATATCATGTATAGGAGGAATGGAAACATACATGCAACTGAACTAGTTTACAAAACAGAAACAGCCTCACTCATTGACTTTCAGAATAAACCAAGGGTTACTGAAAAGGAAGTAGGGTTGGAGATATAAGTTAGGTGGTTCACATGAACACATACACAGTAAAATACCTATAAACATATATATATATAACAAGCACTGGATAAGGACTACTTTTCAAAACCAGGGCCTCTACTCAATGTTCTGCAATTACCTATATGGAATAGGAATCTGAAAAACACTAGATATATTGTATGTGTAAAAGAATCAGCTTGTTGTACAGCTACACCAAACCCCAATTTGGAAATCAACTCCAGTGCAACATACCATCAGAGTTAAGTTGCAAAAGAAAGTAAAAAGAAATAAATGTGTATGCTTTTCTCCTACGGCCTTCGTGATATGCACTGGTGTCACATCCCCGCAGCCTGAGCAGCCTGGGGTCCCAAGGGTGCACTGAGGTTTAGCGGAGAGACGTGAGGAGGGTGTGCCTGTAAATGCACCCCGTTAAAGGTGTAGTGTCTCTTCCTTTCTGGGGGGAACCAAAACTTCAGAATCTAGGTGGGCCTTCCTAGAGCTAAAAGGAAGCCAGTACACCCAAACCATGGGGGAACATCTAGGCTGCAGGAGATTCAAAAAGTGACCGAGCATCTACGGCTGCTGGTTGTGGGGTTCCCACATTCAGCCTCCTTGCCAGGAGTCACCAAACTTACACACCGCAGCACCCGCTGGTTTAGCCAGCGTTTGGAATATTCGGGGGCGTGAAGCTTAACAGGGAAGAGGTAGTGACACACAAGCCCTTGGGTGTTGCCTCTGGCACCTTCCCCTCTAATTCACAGCCCAGGAAGATGACTTTCCTAAAGCATTTGGTTGCCGAGGAACGAGTTCGGCACGAAGAAATGCTGCCGCCTTCTGGACATTTCCGGTAACAACAACTTTACAACCGGTGCTTCAGGGCACCTAAGATTCACAAAGCCTCTGGGGCTTTTAAAGACACGTGCCCTCAAAATTGACCTGGGTTAGGTAACCGAAAAAAAATTGGAAACACACAGACTTTCAAGAAGCCCAATTTCAGGAGGGAAAGGTTACTCACACTGTTTAAAAAAACCCCGACTATGACACGGGGCAGAAAATCGCTCATTATTCGAGAAATACATATCAAAAGTATAAAGCGGCAACATCTCGCAGCAGGCATATGGCCAGCATCAAAAAGTCTAAAAACAATCGATGGGGAATGAGTGTGGAGGAAAGGGAATCTTCCCACTCGGTGAGTGGAACTGTAGATTTGTACGTGCCACTACAAAGCACTGTATTTCAGTTCCTAGAAAACTAAAGAGAGATCGACCCTATATTTCTGCAGTCCCACTCCTGGGTGTTATTCGGGAAACTCCATAGTTCAAAAACACACAAGCACGCCAAGCTTTATTGCAGCAGTATTTACAAATGCCACGAGACTAAAAGAAATAGTCCAGTGACTGATGAATACATAAAGAGGAGGTCCAACGTGTATACAAGGGACTGTTACTCAGCCAGGAAAAAGAATGAAATAATGCCATTAGAAGCAACATGGATAGACCTGGGATGCCCAAACTCTGAGTGAAGTCAGTCAGACAGAGGAGGACCCATAGCATATGATATCACGTATAGGAAGAATGGAAACATACATGCAACTGAACTAGTTTACAAAACAGAAACAGCCTCACTCATCGACTTTCAGAATAAACCTTGGGTTACAAAAAGGAAGTGGGGCTGGAAATGTAAGTTAGGCGGTTCGCCTGAACACATACACAGTAAAATACCTATCAACATATATATATAACAAGCACTGGACAAGGACTACTTTTCAACAACAGGGCCTCTACTCAATGATCTGCAATTACCTATATGGAATAGGAATCTGAAAAACACTAGATATATTATATGTGTAAAAGAATCAGCTTGCTGTACAGCTACACCCAGCCCCAATTTGGAAATCAACTCCAGTGCAACATACCATCAGAGTTAAGTTGCAAAAGAAAGTAAAAAGAAATAAATGTGTATGCTTTTCTCCTACAGCCTTCGTGATATGTGCTGGTGTCACATCCCCGCAGCCTGAGCAGCCTGGGGTCCCAAGGGTGCACTGAGGTTTAGCGGAGAGACATGAGGAGCATGTGCCTGCAAATGCACCCCAGTAAAGGTGTAGTGTGTCTTCCTTTCTGGGGGAACCAAAACTTCAGAATCTACGTGGGCCTTCCTAGAGCTAAAAGGAAGCCAGTACACCCAAACCATGGGGGAACTTCTAGGCTGCAGGAGATTCAAAAAGTGACCGAGCATCTACGGCTGCTGGTTGTGGGGTTCCCACATTCAGCCTCCTTGCCAGGAGTCACCAAACTTACACACCACAGCACCCGTGGTTTAGCCAGCGTTTGGAATATTCGGGGTCATGAAGCTTAACAGGGAAGAGGTAGTGATACACAAGCCCTTGTGTATTGCCTCTGGCACCTTCCTCTCTAATTCACAGCCCAGGAAGATGACTCTTCCTAAAGCTTTTTGTTGCCCAGGAACAACAGATGGGCACGAAGAAATGCTGCCGCCTTGTGGACATTTTCGGTAACAACGACTTTACAACCGGTGCTTCAGGGCACCTAATATTCACAAAGCCTCTGGGGCTTTTAAAGACACGTGCCCTCAAAAATGACCTGGGTTAGGTAACCGAAAGAAAATTGGAAACACACAGACTTTCAAGAATCCAAATTTCACGAGGGAAAGTTTACTCACACTGTTTAAAAGAAATACCCGACCACGACAGGAGGCAGAAAATCACTCATTAATCGAGAAATGCATATCAAAAGTATAAAGTGGCATCATCTCGCACCAGGCATATGGCCAGCATCAAAAAGTCTAAAAACAATCGATGGGGAATGAGTGTGGAGAAAAGGGAATCTTCCCACGCGGTGAGTGGAACTGTACATTTGTACCTGCCACTACAAAGCACTGTATTTCAATTCTTAGAAAACTAAAGAGAGACCGACCCTATATTTCTGCAGTCCCACTCCTGGGTGCTATTCGGGAATCCCCATAGTTCAAAAACACAGAAGCACGCCAATGTTTATTGCAGCAGTATTTACAAATGCCACAACACTAAAAGAAATAGTCCAGCGAGTGATGAATACATAAAGAGGAGGTCCAACGTGTATACAAGGGACTGTTACTCAGCCAGGAAAAAGAATGAAATAATGCCATTAGAAGCAACATGGATAGACCTGGGATGCCCAAACACTGAGTGAAGTCAGTCAGACAGAGGAGGACCCATAGCATATGATATCATGTATAGGAGGAATGGAAACATACATGCAACTGAACTAGTTTACAAAACAGAAACAGCCTCACTCATTGACTTTCAGAATAAACCAAGGGTTATTGAAAAGGAAGTAGGGTTGGAGATATAAGTTAGGTGGTTCACATGAACACATACACAGTAAAATACCTATAAACATATATATATATATAACAAGCACTGGATAAGGACTACTTTTCAAAACCAGGGCCTCTACTCAATGTTCTGCAATTACCTATATGGAATAGGAATCTGAAAAACACTACATATATTATATGTGTAAAAGAATCAGCTTGCTGTACAGCTACACCAAACCCCAATTTGGAAATCAACTCCAGTGCAACATACCATCAGAGTTAAGTTGCAAAAGAAAGTAAAAAGAAATAAATGTGTATGCTTTTCTCCTACGGCCTTCGTGATATGCACTGGTGTCACATCCCCGCAGCCTGAGCAGCCTGGGGTCCCAAGGGTGCACTGAGGTTTAGCGGAGAGACGTGAGGAGGGTGTGCCTGTAAATGCACCCCGTTAAAGGTGTAGTGTCTCTTCCTTTCTGGGGGGAACCAAAACTTCAGAATCTAGGTGGGCCTTCCTAGAGCTAAAAGGAAGCCAGTACACCCAAACCATGGGGGAACATCTAGGCTGCAGGAGATTCAAAAAGTGACCGAGCATCTACGGCTGCTGGTTGTGGGGTTCCCACATTCAGCCTCCTTGCCAGGAGTCACCAAACTTACACACCGCAGCACCCGCTGGTTTAGCCAGCGTTTGGAATATTCGGGGGCGTGAAGCTTAACAGGGAAGAGGTAGTGACACACAAGCCCTTGGGTGTTGCCTCTGGCACCTTCCCCTCTAATTCACAGCCCAGGAAGATGACTTTCCTAAAGCATTTGGTTGCCGAGGAACGAGTTCGGCACGAAGAAATGCTGCCGCCTTCTGGACATTTCCGGTAACAACAACTTTACAACCGGTGCTTCAGGGCACCTAAGATTCACAAAGCCTCTGGGGCTTTTAAAGACACGTGCCCTCAAAATTGACCTGGGTTAGGTAACCGAAAAAAAATTGGAAACACACAGACTTTCAAGAAGCCCAATTTCAGGAGGGAAAGGTTACTCACACTGTTTAAAAAAACCCCGACTATGACACGGGGCAGAAAATCGCTCATTATTCGAGAAATACATATCAAAAGTATAAAGCGGCATCATCTCGCAGCAGGCATATGGCCAGCATCAAAAAGTCTAAAAACAATCGATGGGGAATGAGTGTGGAGGAAAGGGAATCTTCCCACTCGGTGAGTGGAACTGTAGATTTGTACGTGCCACTACAAAGCACTGTATTTCAGTTCCTAGAAAACTAAAGAGAGATCGACCCTATATTTCTGCAGTCCCACTCCTGGGTGTTATTCGGGAAACTCCATAGTTCAAAAACACACAAGCACGCCAAGCTTTATTGCAGCAGTATTTACAAATGCCACAACACTAAAAGAAATAGTCCAGTGACTGATGAATACATAAAGAGGAGGTCCAACGTGTATACAAGGGACTGTTACTCAGCCAGGAAAAAGAATGAAATAATGCCATTAGAAGCAACATGGATAGACCTGGGATGCCCAAACACTGAGTGAAGTCAGTCAGACAGAGGAGGACCCATAGCATATGATATCACGTATAGGAAGAATGGAAACATACATGCAACTGAACTAGTTTACAAAACAGAAACAGCCTCACTCATCGACTTTCAGAATAAACCTTGGGTTACAAAAAGGAAGTGGGGCTGGAAATGTAAGTTAGGCGGTTCGCCTGAACACATACACAGTAAAATACCTATCAACATATATATATAACAAGCACTGGACAAGGACTACTTTTCAACAACAGGGCCTCTACTCAATGATCTGCAATTACCTATATGGAATAGGAATCTGAAAAACACTAGATATATTATATGTGTAAAAGAATCAGCTTGCTGTACAGCTACACCCAGCCCCAATTTGGAAATCAACTCCAGTGCAACATACCATCAGAGTTAATTTGCAAATGAAAGTAAAAAGAAATAAATGTGTATGCTTTTCTCCTACAGCCTTCGTGATATGTGCTGGTGTCACATCCCCGCAGCCTGAGCAGCCTGGGGTCCCAAGGGTGCACTGAGGTTTAGCGGAGAGACATGAGGAGCATGTGCCTGCAAATGCACCCCAGTAAAGGTGTAGTGTGTCTTCCTTTCTGGGGGAACCAAAACTTCAGAATCTACGTGGGCCTTCCTAGAGCTAAAAGGAAGCCAGTACACCCAAACCATGGGGGAACTTCTAGGGTGCAGGAGATTCAAAAAGTGACCGAGCACCTACGGCTGCTGGTTGTGGGGTTCCCACATTCAGCCTCCTTGCCAGGAGTCACCAAACTTACACACCACAGCACCCGTGGTTTAGCCAGCGTTTGGAATATTCGGGGTCATGAAGCTTAACAGGGAAGAGGTAGTGACACACAAGCCCTTGTGTATTGCCTCTGGCACCTTCCTCTCTAATTCACAGCCCAGGAAGATGACACTTCCTAAAGCTTTTTGTTGCCCAGGAACAACAGATGGGCACGAAGAAATGCTGCCGCCTTGTGGACATTTTCGGTAACAACGACTTTACAACCGGTGCTTCAGGGCACCTAATATTCACAAAGCCTCTGGGGCTTTTAAAGACACGTGCCCTCAAAAATGACCTGGGTTAGGTAACCGAAAGAAAATTGGAAACACACAGACTTTCAAGAATCCAAATTTCACGAGGGAAAGTTTACTCACACTGTTTAAAAGAAAAACCCGACCACGACAGGAGGCAGAAAATCACTCATTAATCGAGAAATGCATATCAAAAGTATAAAGTGGCATCATCTCGCAGCAGGCATATGGCCAGCATCAAAAACTCTAAAAACAATCGATGGGGAATGAGTGTGGAGAAAAGGGAATCTTCCCACGCGGTGAGTGGAACTGTACATTTGTACCTGCCACTACAAAGCACTGTATTTCAGTTCCTAGAAAACTAAAGACAGATCGACCCTATATTTCTGCAGTCCCACTCCTGGGTGCTATTCGGGAATCTCCATAGTTCAAAAACACACAAGCACGCCAATGTTTATTGCAGCAGTATTTACAAATGCCATGACACTAAAAGAAATAGTCCAGCGAGTGATGAATACATAAAGAGGAGGTCCAACGTGTATACAAGGGACTGTTACTCAGCCAGGAAAAAGAATGAAATAATGCCATTAGAAGCAACATGGATAGACCTGGGATGCCCAAACACTGAGTGAAGTCACTCAGACAGAGGAGGATCCATAGCATATGATATCACGTATAGGAGGAATGGAAACATACATGCAACTGAACTAGTTTACAAAACAGAAACAGCCTCACTCATCGACTTTCAGAATAAAGCTAGGGTTACTAAAAAGGAAGTGGGGTTGGAGATGTAAGTTAGGCGGTTCACCTGAAACATACACAGTAAAATACCTATCAACATATATATATATATAACACGCACTGGACAAGGACTACTTTTCAACACTAGGTCCTCTACTCAACGTTCTGCAATTACCTATATGGAAAAGGAATCTGAAAAACACTAGATATATTATATGTGTAAAAGAATCATCTTGCTGTACAGCTACACCAAACCAGAATTTGGAAATCAACTCCAGTGCAACATACCATCAGAGTTAAGTTGGAAAAGAAACTAAAAGGAAATAAATGTGTATGCTTTTCTCCTACGGCCTTCGTGATATGCGGTGGTGTCACATCCCCGCAGCCTGAGCAGCCTGGGGTCCCAAGGGTTCACTGAGGTTTAGCGGAGAGATGTGAGCAGGGTGTGCCTGTAAATGCACCCCCTTAAAAGTGTAGTGCCTTTTCCTTTCTGGGGGGAACCAAAACTTCAGAATCGAGGTGGGCCTTCCTAGAGCTAAAAGGAAGCCAGTGCACCCAAACCATGGGGGACCATCTAGGCTGCAGGAGATTCAAAAAGTGACCAAGGCTGCACAGCTGCTGGTTGTGGGGTTCCCACATTCAGCCTCCTTGCCAGGAGTCACCAAAATTACACACCGCAGCACCCGCTTGTTTAGCCAGCGTTTGGAATATTCGGGGTCATGAAGCTTAACAGGGAAAAGGTAGTAACACACAAGCCCTTGGGTGTTGCCTCTGGCACCTTGCTCTCTAATTCACAGCCCAGGAAGATGACTCTTCCTAAAGCTTTTTGTTGCCCAGGAACAACACATGGGCATGAAGAAATGCTGCCGCCTTGTGGACATTTTCGGTAACAACGACTTTACAACCGGTGCTTCAGGGCACCTAATATTCACAAAGCCTCTGGGGCTTTTAAAGACACGTGCCCTCAAAAATGACCTGGGTTAGGTAACCGAAAGAAAATTGGAAACACACAGACTTTCAAGAATCCAAATTTCACGAGGGAAAGTTTACTCACACTGTTTAAAAGAAAAACCCGACCACGACAGGAGGCAGAAAATCACTCATTAATCGAGAAATGCATATCAAAAGTATAAAGTGGCATCATCTCGCAGCAGACATATGGCCAGCATCAAAAAGTCTAAAAACAATCGATGGGGAATGAGTGTGGAGAAAAGGGAATCTTCCCACGCGGTGAGTGGAACTGTACATTTGTACCTGCCACTACAAAGCACTGTATTTCAGTTCCTAGAAAACTAAAGAGAGATCGACCCTATATTTCTGCAGTCCCACTCCTGGGTGCTATTCGGGAATCTCCATAGTTCAAAAACACACAAGCACGCCAATGTTTATTGCAGCAGTATTTACAAATGCCACAACACTAAAAGAAATAGTCCAGCGAGTGATGAATACATAAAGAGGAGGTCCAACGTGTATACAAGGGACTGTTACTGAGCCAGGAAAAAGAATGAAATAATGCCATTAGAAGCAACATGGATAGACCTGGGATGCCCAAACACTGAGTGAAGTCAGTCAGACAGAGGAGGACCCATAGCATATGATATCACGTATAGGAAGAATGGAAACATACATGCAACTGAACTAGTTTACAAAACAGAAACAGCCTCACTCATTGACTTTCAGAATAAACCAAGGGTTACTGAAAAGGAAGTGGGGTTGGAGATATAAGTTAGGTGGTTCACATGAACACATACACAGTAAAATACCTATAAACATATATATATATAACAAGCACTGGACAAGGACTACTTTTCAAAACCAGGGCCTCTACTCAAAGTTCTGCAATTACCTATATGGAATAGGAATCTGAAAAACACTAGGTATATTATATGTGTAAAAGAATCAGCTTGCTGTACAGCTACACCAAACCCCAATTTGGAAATCAACTCCAGTGCAACATACCATCAGAGTTAAGTTGCAAAAGAAAGTAAAAAGAAATAAATGTGTATGCTTTTCTCCTACGGCCTTCGTGATATGCACTGGTGTCACATCCCCGCAGCCTGAGCAGCCTGGGGTCCCAAGGGTGCACTGAGGTTTAGCGGAGAGACGTGAGGAGGGTGTGCCTGTAAATGCACCCCGTTAAAGGTGTAGTGTCTCTTTCTGTCTGGGGGGAACCAAAACTTCAGAATCTAGGTGGGCCTTCCTAGAGCTAAAAGGAAGCCAGTACACCCAAACCATGGGGGAACATCTAGGCTGCAGGAGATTCAAAAAGTGACCGAGCATCTACGGCTGCTGGTTGTGGGGTTCCCACATTCAGCCTCCTTGCCAGGAGTCACCAAAATTACACACCGCAGCACCCGCTTGTTTAGCCAGCGTTTGGAATATTCGGGGGCGTGAAGCTTAACAGGGAAGAGGTAGTGACACACAAGCCCTTGGGTGTTGCCTCTGGCACCTTCCCCTCTAATTCACAGCCCAGGAAGATGACTTTCCTAAAGCATTTGGTTGCCGAGGAACGAGTTCGGCACGAAGAAATGCTGCCGCCTTCTGGACATTTCCGGTAACAACAACTTTACAACCGGTGCTTCAGGGCACCTAAGATTCACAAAGCCTCTGGGGCTTTTAAAGACACGTGCCCTCAAAATTGACCTGGGTTAGGTAACCGAAAAAAAATTGGAAACACACAGACTTTCAAGAAGCCCAATTTCAGGAGGGAAAGGTTACTCACACTGTTTAAAAAAACCCCGACTATGACACGGGGCAGAAAATCGCTCATTATTCGAGAAATACATATCAAAAGTATAAAGCGGCATCATCTCGCAGCAGGCATATGGCCAGCATCAAAAAGTCTAAAAACAATCGATGGGGAATGAGTGTGGAGGAAAGGGAATCTTCCCACTCGGTGAGTGGAACTGTAGATTTGTACGTGCCACTACAAAGCACTGTATTTCAGTTCCTAGAAAACTAAAGAGAGATCGACCCTATATTTCTGCAGTCCCACTCCTGGGTGTTATTCGGGAAACTCCATAGTTCAAAAACACACAAGCACGCCAAGCTTTATTGCAGCAGTATTTACAAATGCCACGAGACTAAAAGAAATAGTCCAGTGACTGATGAATACATAAAGAGGAGGTCCAACGTGTATACAAGGGACTGTTACTGAGCCAGG
Organism: Hyperoodon ampullatus; assembly: GCF_949752795.1. NCBI lineage: Eukaryota > Metazoa > Chordata > Mammalia > Artiodactyla > Ziphiidae > Hyperoodon > Hyperoodon ampullatus. The sequence continues at coordinate 4,136,472 of NC_136923.1, read as the reverse complement.
AAAAAGAATGAAATAATGCCATTAGAAGCAACATGGATAGACCTGGGATGCCCAAACACTGAGTGAAGTCAGTCAGACAGAGGAGGACCCATAGCATATGATATCACGTATAGGAAGAATGGAAACATACATGCAACTGAACTAGTTTACAAAACAGAAACAGCCTCACTCATCGACTTTCAGAATAAACCTTGGGTTACAAAAAGGAAGTGGGGCTGGAAATGTAAGTTAGGCGGTTCGCCTGAACACATACACAGTAAAATACCTATCAACATATATATATAACAAGCACTGGACAAGGACTACTTTTCAACAACAGGGCCTCTACTCAATGATCTGCAATCACCTATATGGAATAGGAATCTGAAAAACACTAGATATATTATATGTGTAAAAGAATCAGCTTGCTGTACAGCTACACCCAGCCCCAATTTGGAAATCAACTCCAGTGAAACATACCATCAGAGTTAAGTTGGAAAAGAAAGTAAAAGGAAATAAATGTGTATGCTTTTCTCCTACAGCCTTCGTGATATGTGCTGGTGTCACATCCCCGCAGCCTGAGCAGCCTGGGGTCCCAAGGGTGCACTGAGGTTTAGCGGAGAGACATGAGGAGCATGTGCCTGCAAATGCACCCCAGTAAAGGTGTAGTGTGTCTTCCTTTCTGGGGGAACCAAAACTTCAGAATCTACGTGGGCCTTCCTAGAGCTAAAAGGAAGCCAGTACACCCAAACCATGGGGGAACTTCTAGGCTGCAGGACATTCAAAAAGTGACCGAGCATCTACGGCTGCTGGTTGTGGGGTTCCCACATTCAGCCTCCTTGCCAGGAGTCACCAAACTTACACACCGCAGCACCCGTGGTTTAGCCAGCGTTTGGAATATTCGGGGTCATGAAGCTTAACAGGGAAGAGGTAGTGATACACAAGCCCTTGTGTATTGCCTCTGGCACCTTCCTCTCTAATTCACAGCCCAGGAAGATGACTCTTCCTAAAGCTTTTTGTTGCCCAGGAACAACAGATGGGCACGAAGAAATGCTGCCGCCTTGTGGACATTTTCGGTAACAACGACTTTACAACCGGTGCTTCAGGGCACCTAATATTCACAAAGCCTCTGGGGCTTTTAAAGACACGTGCCCTCAAAAATGACCTGGGTTAGGTAACCGAAAGAAAATTGGAAACACACAGACTTTCAAGAATCCAAATTTCACGAGGGAAAGTTTACTCACACTGTTTAAAAGAAAAACCCGACCACGACAGGAGGCAGAAAATCACTCATTAATCGAGAAATGCATATCAAAAGTATAAAGTGGCATCATCTCGCAGCAGGCATATGGCCAGCATCAAAAAGTCTAAAAACAATCGATGGGGAATGAGTGTGGAGAAAAGGGAATCTTCCCACGCGGTGAGTGGAACTGTACATTTGTACCTGCCTCTACAAAGCACTGTATTTCAGTTCCTAGAAAACTAAAGACAGATCGACCCTATATTTCTGCAGTCCCACTCCTGGGTGCTATTCGGGAAACTCCATAGTTCAAAAACACACAAGCACGCCAATGTTTATTGCAGCAGTATTTACAAATGCCATGACACTAAAAGAAATAGTCCAGCGAGTGATGAATACATAAAGAGGAGGTCCAACGTGTATACAAGGGACTGTTACTCAGCCAGGAAAAAGAATGAAATAATGCCATTAGAAGCAACATGGATAGACCTGGAATGCCCAAACACTGAGTGAAGTCACTCAGACAGAGGAGGATCCATAGCATATGATATCACGTATAGGAGGAATGGAAACATACATGCAACTGAACTAGTTTACAAAACACAAACCGCCTCACTCATCGACTTTCAGAATAAAGCTAAGGTTACTAAAAAGGAAGGGGGGTTGGAGATATAAGTTAGGTGGTTCACATGAACACATACACAGTAAAATACCTATAAACATATATATATATATAACAAGCACTGGACAAGGACTACTTTTCAACACCAGGGCCTCTACTCAATGTTCTGCAATTACCTATATGGAATAGGAATCTGAAAAACACTACATATATTATATATGTAAAAGAATCAGCTTGCTGTACAGCTACACCAAACCCCAATTTGGAAATCAACTCCAGTGCAACATACCATCAGAATTAAGTTGCAAAAGAAAGTAAAAGGAAATAAATGTGTATGCTTTTCTCCTACGGCCTCCGTGATAGGCGCTGGTGTCACATGCCCGCAGCCTGAGCAGCCTGGGGTCCCAAGGGTGCACTGAGGTTTAGCGGAGAGACGTGAGGAGGGTGTGCCTGTAAATGCACCCCCTTAAAAGTGTAGTGCCTTTTCCTTTCTGGGGGGAACCAAAACTTCAGAATCTAGGTGGGCCTTCCTAGAGCTAAAAGGAAGCCAGTACACCCAAACCATGGGGGAACATCTAGGCTGCAGGAGATTCAAAAAGTGACCGAGCATCTACGGCTGCTGGTTGTGGGGTTCCCACATTCAGCCTCCTTGCCAGGAGTCACCAAAATTACACACCGCAGCACCCGCTTGTTTAGCCAGCGTTTGGAATATTCGGGGGCGTGAAGCTTAACAGGGAAGAGGTAGTGACACACAAGCCCTTGGGTGTTGCCTCTGGCACCTTCCCCTCTAATTCACAGCCCAGGAAGATGACTTTCCTAAAGCATTTGGCTGCCGAGGAACGAGTTCGGCACGAAGAAATGCTGCCGCCTTGTGGACATTTCCGGTAACAACAACTTTACAACCGGTGCTTCAGGGCACCTAAGATTCACAAAGCCTCTGGGGCTTTTAAAGACACGTGCCCTCAAAATTGACCTGGGTTAGGTAACCGAAAAAAAATTGGAAACACACAGACTTTCAAGAAGCCCAATTTCAGGAGGGAAAGGTTACTCACACTGTTTAAAAAAACCCCGACTATGACACGGGGCAGAAAATCGCTCATTATTCGAGAAATACATATCAAAAGTATAAAGCGGCATCATCTCGCAGCAGGCATATGGCCAGCATCAAAAAGTCTAAAAACAATCGATGGGGAATGAGTGTGGAGGAAAGGGAATCTTCCCACTCGGTGAGTGGAACTGTAGATTTGTACGTGCCACTACAAAGCACTGTATTTCAGTTCCTAGAAAACTAAAGAGAGATCGACCCTATATTTCTGCAGTCCCACTCCTGGGTGTTATTCGGGAAACTCCATAGTTCAAAAACACACAAGCACGCCAAGCTTTATTGCAGCAGTATTTACAAATGTCACGAGACTAAAAGAAATAGTCCAGTGACTGATGAATACATAAAGAGGAGGTCCAACGTGTATACAAGGGACTGTTACTGAGCCAGGAAAAAGAATGAAATAATGCCATTAGAAGCAACATGGATAGACCTGGGATGCCCAAACACTGAGTGAAGTCAGTCAGACAGAGGAGGACCCATAGCATATGATATCACGTATAGGAAGAATGGAAACATACATGCAACTGAACTAGTTTACAAAACAGAAACAGCCTCACTCATCGACTTTCAGAATAAACCTTGGGTTACAAAAAGGAAGTGGGGCTGGAAATGTAAGTTAGGCGGTTCGCCTGAACACATACACAGTAAAATACCTATCAACATATATATATAACAAGCACTGGACAAGGACTACTTTTCAACAACAGGGCCTCTACTCAATGATCTGCAATTACCTATATGGAATAGGAATCTGAAAAACACTAGATATATTATATGTGTAAAAGAATCAGCTTGCTGTACAGCTACACCCAGCCCCAATTTGGAAATCAACTCCAGTGCAACATACCATCAGAGTTAAGTTGCAAAAGAAAGTAAAAAGAAATAAATGTGTATGCTTTTCTCCTACAGCCTTCGTGATATGTGCTGGTGTCACATCCCCGCAGCCTGAGCAGCCTGGGGTCCCAAGGGTGCACTGAGGTTTAGCGGAGAGACATGAGGAGCATGTGCCTGCAAATGCACCCCAGTAAAGGTGTAGTGTGTCTTCCTTTCTGGGGGAACCAAAACTTCAGAATCTACGTGGGCCTTCCTAGAGCTAAAAGGAAGCCAGTACACCCAAGCCATGGGGGAACTTCTAGGCTGCAGGAGATTCAAAAAGTGACCGAGCACCTACGGCTGCTGGTTGTGGGGTTCCCACATTCAGCCTCCTTGCCAGGAGTCACCAAACTTACACACCACAGCACCCGTGGTTTAGCCAGCGTTTGGAATATTCGGGGTCATGAAGCTTAACAGGGAAGAGGTAGTGATACACAAGCCCTTGTGTATTGCCTCTGGCACCTTCCTCTCTAATTCACAGCCCAGGAAGATGACTCTTCCTAAAGCTTTTTGTTGCCCAGGAACAACAGATGGGCACGAAGAAATGCTGCCGCCTTGTGGACATTTTCGGTAACAACGACTTTACAACCGGTGCTTCAGGGCACCTAATATTCACAAAGCCTCTGGGGCTTTTAAAGACACGTGCCCTCAAAAATGACCTGGGTTAGATAACCGAAAGAAAATTGGAAACACACAGACTTTCAAGAATCCAAATTTCACGAGGGAAAGTTTACTCACACTGTTTAAAAGAAAAACCCGACCACGACAGGAGGCAGAAAATCACTCATTAATCGAGAAATGCATATCAAAAGTATAAAGTGGCATCATCTCGCAGCAGGCATACGGCCAGCATCAAAAAGTCTAAAAACAATCGATGGGGAATGAGTGTGGAGAAAAGGGAATCTTCCCACGCGGTGAGTGGAACTGTACATTTGTACCTGCCACTACAAAGCACTGTATTTCAATTCTTAGAAAACTAAAGAGAGACCGACCCTATATTTCTGCAGTCCCACTCCTGGGTGCTATTCGGGAATCCCCATAGTTCAAAAACACAGAAGCACGCCAATGTTTATTGCAGCAGTATTTACAAATGCCACAACACTAAAAGAAATAGTCCAGCGAGTGATGAATACATAAAGAGGAGGTCCAACGTGTATACAAGGGACTGTTACTCAGCCAGGAAAAAGAATGAAATAATGCCATTAGAAGCAACATGGATAGACCTGGGATGCCCAAACACTGAGTGAAGTCAGTCAGACAGAGGAGGACCCATAGCATATGATATCATGTATAGGAGGAATGGAAACATACATGCAACTGAACTAGTTTACAAAACAGAAACAGCCTCACTCATTGACTTTCAGAATAAACCAAGGGTTATTGAAAAGGAAGTAGGGGGCTTCCCTGGTGGCGCAGTGGTTGAGAGTCCGCCTGCCGATGCAGGGGACACGGGTTCGTGCCCCGGTCTGGGAAGATCCCACATGCCGCGGAGCGGCTGGGCCTGTGACCCATGGCCGCTGAGCCTGCGCGTCCGGAGCCTGTGCTCCGCAACGGGAGAGGCCACAACAGTGAGAGGCCCGCATACCGCAAAAAATAAAAAAAAAAAAAAAAAAAGGAAGTAGGGTTGGAGATATAAGTTAGGTGGTTCACATGAACACATACACAGTAAAATACCTATAAACATATATATATATAACAAGCACTGGATAAGGACTACTTTTCAAAACCAGGGCCTCTACTCAATGTTCTGCAATTACCTATATGGAATAGGAATCTGAAAAACACTAGATATATTGTATGTGTAAAAGAATCAGCTTGCTGTACAGCTACACCAAACCCCAATTTGGAAATCAACTCCAGTGCAACATACCATCAGAGTTAAGTTGCAAAAGAAAGTAAAAAGAAATAAATGTGTATGCTTTTCTCCTACGGCCTTCGTGATATGCACTGGTGTCACATCCCCGCAGCCTGAGCAGCCTGGGGTCCCAAGGGTGCACTGAGGTTTAGCGGAGAGACGTGAGGAGGGTGTGCCTGTAAATGCACCCCGCTAAAGGTGTAGTGTCTCTTCCTTTCTGGGGGGAACCAAAACTTCAGAATCTAGGTCGGCCTTCCTAGAGCTAAAAGGAAGCCAGTATACCCAAACCATGGGGGACCATCTTGGCTGCAGGAGATTCAAAAGGTGACCAAGGCTGCACAGCTGCTGGTTGTGGGGTTCCCACATTCAGCCTCCTTGCCAGGAGTCACCAAACTTACACACCGCAGCACCCGCTTGTTTAGCCAGCGTTTGGAATATTCGGGGTCATTAAGCTTAACAGGGAAGAGCTAGTGACACACAAGCCCTTGGGTGTTGCCTCTGGCACCTTCCTCTCTAATTCACAGCCCAGGAAGTTGACTCTTCCTAAAGCTTTTTGTTGCCCAGGAACAACAGATGGGCACGAAGAAATGCTGCCGCCTTGTGGACATTTCCGGTAACAACATCTTTACAACTGGTGCTTCAGGGCACCTAATATTCACAAAGCCTCTGGGGCTTTTAAAGACACGTGCCCTCAAAAATGACCTGGGTTAGGTAACCGAAAGAAAATTGGAAACACACAGACTTTCAAGAATCCAAATTTCACGAGGGAAAGTTTACTCACACTGTTTAAAAGAAATACACGACCACGACAGGAGGCAGAAAATCACTCATTAATCGAGAAATGCATATCAAAAGTATAAAGTGGCATCATCTCGCAGCAGGCATATGGCCAGCATCAAAAAGTCTAAAAACAATCGATGGGGAATGAGTGTGGAGAAAAGGGAATCTTCCCACGCGGTGAGTGGAACTGTACATTTGTACCTGCCACTACAAAGCACTGTATTTCAGTTCCTAGAAAACTAAAGAGAGACCGACCCTATATTTCTGCAGTCCCACTCCTGGGTGCTATTTGGGAATCCCCATAGTTCAAAAACACAGAAGCACGCCAATGTTTATTACAGCAGTATTTACAAATGCCACAACACTAAAAGAAATAGTCCAGCGAGTGATGAATACATAAAGAGGAGGTCCAACGTGTATACAAGGGACTGTTACTCAGCCAGGAAAAAGAATGAAATAATGCCATTAGAAGCAACATGGATAGACCTGGGATGCCCAAACACTGAGTGAAGTCAGTCAGACAGAGGAGGACCCATAGCATATGATATCATGTATAGGAGGAATGGAAACATACATGCAACTGAACTGGTTTACAAAACAGAAACAGCCTCACTCATTGACTTTCAGAATAAACCAAGGGTTACTGAAAAGGAAGTAGGGTTGGAGATATAAGTTAGGTGGTTCACATGAACACATACACAGTAAAATACCTATAAACATATATATATATAACAAGCACTGGATAAGGACTACTTTTCAAAACCAGGGCCTCTACTCAATGTTCTGCAATTACCTATATGGAATAGGAATCTGAAAAACACTAGATATATTGTATGTGTAAAAGAATCAGCTTGCTGTACAGCTACACCAAACCCCAATTTGGAAATCAACTCCAGTGCAACATACCATCAGAGTTAAGTTGCAAAAGAAAGTAAAAAGAAATAAATGTGTATGCTTTTCTCCTACGGCCTTCGTGATATGCACTGGTGTCACATCCCCGCAGCCTGAGCAGCCTGGGGTCCCAAGGGTGCACTGAGGTTTAGCGGAGAGACGTGAGGAGGGTGTGCCTGTAAATGCACCCCGTTAAAGGTGTAGTGTCTCTTCCTTTCTGGGGGGAACCAAAACTTCAGAATCTAGGTGGGCCTTCCTAGAGCTAAAAGGAAGCCAGTACACCCAAACCATGGGGGAACATCTAGGCTGCAGGAGATTCAAAAAGTGACCGAGCATCTACGGCTGCTGGTTGTGGGGTTCCCACATTCAGCCTCCTTGCCAGGAGTCACCAAACTTACACACCGCAGCACCCGCTGGTTTAGCCAGCGTTTGGAATATTCGGGGGCGTGAAGCTTAACAGGGAAGAGGTAGTGACACACAAGCCCTTGGGTGTTGCCTCTGGCACCTTCCCCTCTAATTCACAGCCCAGGAAGATGACTTTCCTAAAGCATTTGGTTGCCGAGGAACGAGTTCGGCACGGAGAAATGCTGCCGCCTTCTGGACATTTCCGGTAACAACAACTTTACAACTGGTGCTTCAGGGCACCTAAGATTCACAAAGCCTCTGGGGCTTTTAAAGACACGTGCCCTCAAAATTGACCTGGGTTAGGTAACCGAAAAAAAATTGGAAACACACAGACTTTCAAGAAGACCAATTTCAGGAGGGAAAGGTTACTCACACTGTTTAAAAAAACCCCGACTATGACACGGGGCAGAAAATCGCTCATTATTCGAGAAATACATATCAAAAGTATAAAGCGGCATCATCTCGCAGCAGGCATATGGCCAGCATCAAAAAGTCTAAAAACAATCGATGGGGAATGAGTGTGGAGGAAAGGGAATCTTCCCACTCGGTGAGTGGAACTGTAGATTTGTACGTGCCACTACAAAGCACTGTATTTCAGTTCCTAGAAAACTAAAGAGAGATCGACCCTATATTTCTGCAGTCCCACTCCTGGGTGTTATTCGGGAAACTCCATAGTTCAAAAACACACAAGCACGCCAAGCTTTATTGCAGCAGTATTTACAAATGCCACGAGACTAAAAGAAATAGTCCAGTGACTGATGAATACATAAAGAGGAGGTCCAACGTGTATACAAGGGACTGTTACTGAGCCAGGAAAAAGAATGAAATAATGCCATTAGAAGCAACATGGATAGACCTGGGATGCCCAAACACTGAGTGAAGTCAGTCAGACAGAGGAGGACCCATAGCATATGATATCACGTATAGGAAGAATGGAAACATACATGCAACTGAACTAGTTTACAAAACAGAAACAGCCTCACTCATCGACTTTCAGAATAAACCTTGGGTTACAAAAAGGAAGTGGGGCTGGAAATGTAAGTTAGGCGGTTCGCCTGAACACATACACAGTAAAATACCTATCAACATATATATATAACAAGCACTGGACAAGGACTACTTTTCAACAACAGGGCCTCTACTCAATGATCTGCAATCACCTATATGGAATAGGAATCTGAAAAACACTAGATATATTATATGTGTAAAAGAATCAGCTTGCTGTACAGCTACACCCAGCCCCAATTTGGAAATCAACTCCAGTGCAACATACCATCAGAGTTAAGTTGCAAAAGAAAGTAAAAAGAAATAAATGTGTATGCTTTTCTCCTACAGCCTTCGTGATATGTGCTGGTGTCACATCCCCGCAGCCTGAGCAGCCTGGGGTCCCAAGGGTGCACTGAGGTTTAGCGGAGAGACATGAGGAGCATGTGCCTGCAAATGCACCCCAGTAAAGGTGTAGTGTGTCTTCCTTTCTGGGGGAACCAAAACTTCAGAATCTACGTGGGCCTTCCTAGAGCTAAAAGGAAGCCAGTACACCCAAACCATGGGGGAACTTCTAGGCTGCAGGAGATTCAAAAAGTGACCGAGCACCTACGGCTGCTGGTTGTGGGGTTCCCACATTCAGCCTCCTTGCCAGGAGTCACCAAACTTACACACCACAGCACCCGTGGTTTAGCCAGCGTTTGGAATATTCGGGGTCATGAAGCTTAACAGGGAAGAGGTAGTGATACACAAGCCCTTGTGTATTGCCTCTGGCACCTTCCTCTCTAATTCACAGCCCAGGAAGATGACTCTTCCTAAAGCTTTTTGTTGCCCAGGAACAACAGATGGGCACGAAGAAATGCTGCCGCCTTGTGGACATTTTCGGTAACAACGACTTTACAACCGGTGCTTCAGGGCACCTAATATTCACAAAGCCTCTGGGGCTTTTAAAGACACGTGCCCTCAAAAATGACCTGGGTTAGGTAACCGAAAGAAAATTGGAAACACACAGACTTTCAAGAATCCAAATTTCACGAGGGAAAGTTTACTCACACTGTTTAAAAGAAATACCCGACCACGACAGGAGGCAGAAAATCACTCATTAATCGAGAAATGCATATCAAAAGTATAAAGTGGCATCATCTCGCACCAGGCATATGGCCAGCATCAAAAAGTCTAAAAACAATCGATGGGGAATGAGTGTGGAGAAAAGGGAATCTTCCCACGCGGTGAGTGGAACTGTACATTTGTACCTGCCACTACAAAGCACTGTATTTCAATTCTTAGAAAACTAAAGAGAGACCGACCCTATATTTCTGCAGTCCCACTCCTGGGTGCTATTCGGGAATCCCCATAGTTCAAAAACACAGAAGCACGCCAATGTTTATTGCAGCAGTATTTACAAATGCCACAACACTAAAAGAAATAGTCCAGCGAGTGATGAATACATAAAGAGGAGGTCCAACGTGTATACAAGGGACTGTTACTCAGCCAGGAAAAAGAATGAAATAATGCCATTAGAAGCAACATGGATAGACCTGGGATGCCCAAACACTGAGTGAAGTCAGTCAGACAGAGGAGGACCCATAGCATATGATATCATGTATAGGAGGAATGGAAACATACATGCAACTGAACTAGTTTACAAAACAGAAACAGCCTCACTCATTGACTTTCAGAATAAACCAAGGGTTATTGAAAAGGAAGTAGGGTTGGAGATATAAGTTAGGTGGTTCACATGAACACATACACAGTAAAATACCTATAAACATATATATATATATAACAAGCACTGGATAAGGACTACTTTTCAAAACCAGGGCCTCTACTCAATGTTCTGCAATTACCTATATGGAATAGGAATCTGAAAAACACTACATATATTATATGTGTAAAAGAATCAGCTTGCTGTACAGCTACACCAAACCCCAATTTGGAAATCAACTCCAGTGCAACATACCATCAGAGTTAAGTTGCAAAAGAAAGTAAAAAGAAATAAATGTGTATGCTTTTCTCCTACGGCCTTCGTGATATGCACTGGTGTCACATCCCCGCAGCCTGAGCAGCCTGGGGTCCCAAGGGTGCACTGAGGTTTAGCGGAGAGACGTGAGGAGGGTGTGCCTGTAAATGCACCCCGTTAAAGGTGTAGTGTCTCTTCCTTTCTGGGGGGAACCAAAACTTCAGAATCTAGGTGGGCCTTCCTAGAGCTAAAAGGAAGCCAGTACACCCAAACCATGGGGGAACATCTAGGCTGCAGGAGATTCAAAAAGTGACCGAGCATCTACGGCTGCTGGTTGTGGGGTTCCCACATTCAGCCTCCTTGCCAGGAGTCACCAAACTTACACACCGCAGCACCCGCTGGTTTAGCCAGCGTTTGGAATATTCGGGGGCGTGAAGCTTAACAGGGAAGAGGTAGTGACACACAAGCCCTTGGGTGTTGCCTCTGGCACCTTCCCCTCTAATTCACAGCCCAGGAAGATGACTTTCCTAAAGCATTTGGTTGCCGAGGAACGAGTTCGGCACGAAGAAATGCTGCCGCCTTCTGGACATTTCCGGTAACAACAACTTTACAACCGGTGCTTCAGGGCACCTAAGATTCACAAAGCCTCTGGGGCTTTTAAAGACACGTGCCCTCAAAATTGACCTGGGTTAGGTAACCGAAAAAAAATTGGAAACACACAGACTTTCAAGAAGCCCAATTTCAGGAGGGAAAGGTTACTCACACTGTTTAAAAACACCCCGACTATGACACGGGGCAGAAAATCGCTCATTATTCGAGAAATACATATCAAAAGTATAAAGCGGCATCATCTCGCAGCAGGCATATGGCCAGCATCAAAAAGTCTAAAAACAATCGATGGGGAATGAGTGTGGAGGAAAGGGAATCTTCCCACTCGGTGAGTGGAACTGTAGATTTGTACGTGCCACTACAAAGCACTGTATTTCAGTTCCTAGAAAACTAAAGAGAGATCGACCCTATATTTCTGCAGTCCCACTCCTGGGTGTTATTCGGGAAACTCCATAGTTCAAAAACACACAAGCACGCCAAGCTTTATTGCAGCAGTATTTACAAATGCCACGAGACTAAAAGAAATAGTCCAGTGACTGATGAATACATAAAGAGGAGGTCCAACGTGTATACAAGGGACTGTTACTCAGCCAGGAAAAAGAATGAAATAATGCCATTAGAAGCAACATGGATAGACCTGGGATGCCCAAACACTGAGTGAAGTCAGTCAGACAGAGGAGGACCCATAGCATATGATATCACGTATAGGAAGAATGGAAACATACATGCAACTGAACTAGTTTACAAAACAGAAACAGCCTCACTCATCGACTTTCAGAATAAACCTTGGGTTACAAAAAGGAAGTGGGGCTGGAAATGTAAGTTAGGCGGTTCGCCTGAACACATACACAGTAAAATACCTATCAACATATATATATAACAAGCACTGGACAAGGACTACTTTTCAACAACAGGGCCTCTACTCAATGATCTGCAATTACCTATATGGAATAGGAATCTGAAAAACACTAGATATATTATATGTGTAAAAGAATCAGCTTGCTGTACAGCTACACCCAGCCCCAATTTGGAAATCAACTCCAGTGCAACATACCATCAGAGTTAATTTGCAAATGAAAGTAAAAAGAAATAAATGTGTATGCTTTTCTCCTACAGCCTTCGTGATATGTGCTGGTGTCACATCCCCGCAGCCTGAGCAGCCTGGGGTCCCAAGGGTGCACTGAGGTTTAGCGGAGAGACATGAGGAGCATGTGCCTGCAAATGCACCCCAGTAAAGGTGTAGTGTGTCTTCCTTTCTGGGGGAACCAAAACTTCAGAATCTACGTGGGCCTTCCTAGAGCTAAAAGGAAGCCAGTACACCCAAACCATGGGGGAACTTCTAGGGTGCAGGAGATTCAAAAAGTGACCGAGCACCTACGGCTGCTGGTTGTGGGGTTCCCACATTCAGCCTCCTTGCCAGGAGTCACCAAACTTACACACCACAGCACCCGTGGTTTAGCCAGCGTTTGGAATATTCGGGGTCATGAAGCTTAACAGGGAAGAGGTAGTGACACACAAGCCCTTGTGTATTGCCTCTGGCACCTTCCTCTCTAATTCACAGCCCAGGAAGATGACACTTCCTAAAGCTTTTTGTTGCCCAGGAACAACAGATGGGCACGAAGAAATGCTGCCGCCTTGTGGACATTTTCGGTAACAACGACTTTACAACCGGTGCTTCAGGGCACCTAATATTCACAAAGCCTCTGGGGCTTTTAAAGACACGTGCCCTCAAAAATGACCTGGGTTAGGTAACCGAAAGAAAATTGGAAACACACAGACTTTCAAGAATCCAAATTTCACGAGGGAAAGTTTACTCACACTGTTTAAAAGAAAAACCCGACCACGACAGGAGGCAGAAAATCACTCATTAATCGAGAAATGCATATCAAAAGTATAAAGTGGCATCATCTCGCAGCAGGCATATGGCCAGCATCAAAAACTCTAAAAACAATCGATGGGGAATGAGTGTGGAGAAAAGGGAATCTTCCCACGCGGTGAGTGGAACTGTACATTTGTACCTGCCACTACAAAGCACTGTATTTCAGTTCCTAGAAAACTAAAGACAGATCGACCCTATATTTCTGCAGTCCCACTCCTGGGTGCTATTCGGGAATCTCCATAGTTCAAAAACACACAAGCACGCCAATGTTTATTGCAGCAGTATTTACAAATGCCATGACACTAAAAGAAATAGTCCAGCGAGTGATGAATACATAAAGAGGAGGTCCAACGTGTATACAAGGGACTGTTACTCAGCCAGGAAAAAGAATGAAATAATGCCATTAGAAGCAACATGGATAGACCTGGGATGCCCAAACACTGAGTGAAGTCACTCAGACAGAGGAGGATCCATAGCATATGATATCACGTATAGGAGGAATGGAAACATACATGCAACTGAACTAGTTTACAAAACAGAAACAGCCTCACTCATCGACTTTCAGAATAAAGCTAGGGTTACTAAAAAGGAAGTGGGGTTGGAGATGTAAGTTAGGCGGTTCACCTGAAACATACACAGTAAAATACCTATCAACATATATATATATATAACACGCACTGGACAAGGACTACTTTTCAACACTAGGTCCTCTACTCAACGTTCTGCAATTACCTATATGGAAAAGGAATCTGAAAAACACTAGATATATTATATGTGTAAAAGAATCATCTTGCTGTACAGCTACACCAAACCCCAATTTGGAAATCAACTCCAGTGCAACATACCATCAGAGTTAAGTTGGAAAAGAAACTAAAAGGAAATAAATGTGTATGCTTTTCTCCTACGGCCTTCGTGATATGCGGTGGTGTCACATCCCCGCAGCCTGAGCAGCCTGGGGTCCCAAGGGTTCACTGAGGTTTAGCGGAGAGATGTGAGCAGGGTGTGCCTGTAAATGCACCCCCTTAAAAGTGTAGTGCCTTTTCCTTTCTGGGGGGAACCAAAACTTCAGAATCGAGGTGGGCCTTCCTAGAGCTAAAAGGAAGCCAGTGCACCCAAACCATGGGGGACCATCTAGGCTGCAGGAGATTCAAAAAGTGACCAAGGCTGCACAGCTGCTGGTTGTGGGGTTCCCACATTCAGCCTCCTTGCCAGGAGTCACCAAAATTACACACCGCAGCACCCGCTTGTTTAGCCAGCGTTTGGAATATTCGGGGTCATGAAGCTTAACAGGGAAAAGGTAGTAACACACAAGCCCTTGGGTGTTGCCTCTGGCACCTTGCTCTCTAATTCACAGCCCAGGAAGATGACTCTTCCTAAAGCTTTTTGTTGCCCAGGAACAACACATGGGCATGAAGAAATGCTGCCGCCTTGTGGACATTTTCGGTAACAACGACTTTACAACCGGTGCTTCAGGGCACCTAATATTCACAAAGCCTCTGGGGCTTTTAAAGACACGTGCCCTCAAAAATGACCTGGGTTAGGTAACCGAAAGAAAATTGGAAACACACAGACTTTCAAGAATCCAAATTTCACGAGGGAAAGTTTACTCACACTGTTTAAAAGAAAAACCCGACCACGACAGGAGGCAGAAAATCACTCATTAATCGAGAAATGCATATCAAAAGTATAAAGTGGCATCATCTCGCAGCAGACATATGGCCAGCATCAAAAAGTCTAAAAACAATCGATGGGGAATGAGTGTGGAGAAAAGGGAATCTTCCCACGCGGTGAGTGGAACTGTACATTTGTACCTGCCACTACAAAGCACTGTATTTCAGTTCCTAGAAAACTAAAGAGAGATCGACCCTATATTTCTGCAGTCCCACTCCTGGGTGCTATTCGGGAATCTCCATAGTTCAAAAACACACAAGCACGCCAATGTTTATTGCAGCAGTATTTACAAATGCCACAACACTAAAAGAAATAGTCCAGCGAGTGATGAATACATAAAGAGGAGGTCCAACGTGTATACAAGGGACTGTTACTGAGCCAGGAAAAAGAATGAAATAATGCCATTAGAAGCAACATGGATAGACCTGGGATGCCCAAACACTGAGTGAAGTCAGTCAGACAGAGGAGGACCCATAGCATATGATATCACGTATAGGAAGAATGGAAACATACATGCAACTGAACTAGTTTACAAAACAGAAACAGCCTCACTCATTGACTTTCAGAATAAACCAAGGGTTACTGAAAAGGAAGTGGGGTTGGAGATATAAGTTAGGTGGTTCACATGAACACATACACAGTAAAATACCTATAAACATATATATATATAACAAGCACTGGACAAGGACTACTTTTCAAAACCAGGGCCTCTACTCAAAGTTCTGCAATTACCTATATGGAATAGGAATCTGAAAAACACTAGGTATATTATATGTGTAAAAGAATCAGCTTGCTGTACAGCTACACCAAACCCCAATTTGGAAATCAACTCCAGTGCAACATACCATCAGAGTTAAGTTGCAAAAGAAAGTAAAAAGAAATAAATGTGTATGCTTTTCTCCTACGGCCTTCGTGATATGCACTGGTGTCACATCCCCGCAGCCTGAGCAGCCTGGGGTCCCAAGGGTGCACTGAGGTTTAGCGGAGAGACGTGAGGAGGGTGTGCCTGTAAATGCACCCCGTTAAAGGTGTAGTGTCTCTTTCTGTCTGGGGGGAACCAAAACTTCAGAATCTAGGTGGGCCTTCCTAGAGCTAAAAGGAAGCCAGTACACCCAAACCATGGGGGAACATCTAGGCTGCAGGAGATTCAAAAAGTGACCGAGCATCTACGGCTGCTGGTTGTGGGGTTCCCACATTCAGCCTCCTTGCCAGGAGTCACCAAAATTACACACCGCAGCACCCGCTTGTTTAGCCAGCGTTTGGAATATTCGGGGGCGTGAAGCTTAACAGGGAAGAGGTAGTGACACACAAGCCCTTGGGTGTTGCCTCTGGCACCTTCCCCTCTAATTCACAGCCCAGGAAGATGACTTTCCTAAAGCATTTGGTTGCCGAGGAACGAGTTCGGCACGAAGAAATGCTGCCGCCTTCTGGACATTTCCGGTAACAACAACTTTACAACCGGTGCTTCAGGGCACCTAAGATTCACAAAGCCTCTGGGGCTTTTAAAGACACGTGCCCTCAAAATTGACCTGGGTTAGGTAACCGAAAAAAAATTGGAAACACACAGACTTTCAAGAAGCCCAATTTCAGGAGGGAAAGGTTACTCACACTGTTTAAAAAAACCCCGACTATGACACGGGGCAGAAAATCGCTCATTATTCGAGAAATACATATCAAAAGTATAAAGCGGCATCATCTCGCAGCAGGCATATGGCCAGCATCAAAAAGTCTAAAAACAATCGATGGGGAATGAGTGTGGAGGAAAGGGAATCTTCCCACTCGGTGAGTGGAACTGTAGATTTGTACGTGCCACTACAAAGCACTGTATTTCAGTTCCTAGAAAACTAAAGAGAGATCGACCCTATATTTCTGCAGTCCCACTCCTGGGTGTTATTCGGGAAACTCCATAGTTCAAAAACACACAAGCACGCCAAGCTTTATTGCAGCAGTATTTACAAATGCCACGAGACTAAAAGAAATAGTCCAGTGACTGATGAATACATAAAGAGGAGGTCCAACGTGTATACAAGGGACTGTTACTCAGCCAGGAAAAAGAATGAAATAATGCCATTAGAAGCAACATGGATAGACCTGGGATGCCCAAACACTGAGTGAAGTCAGTCAGACAGAGGAGGACCCATAGCATATGATATCACGTATAGGAAGAATGGAAACATACATGCAACTGAACTAGTTTACAAAACAGAAACAGCCTCACTCATCGACTTTCAGAATAAACCTTGGGTTACAAAAAGGAAGTGGGGCTGGAAATGTAAGTTAGGCGGTTCGCCTGAACACATACACAGTAAAATACCTATCAACATATATATATAACAAGCACTGGACAAGGACTACTTTTCAACAACAGGGCCTCTACTCAATGATCTGCAATCACCTATATGGAATAGGAATCTGAAAAACACTAGATATATTATATGTGTAAAAGAATCAGCTTGCTGTACAGCTACACCCAGCCCCAATTTGGAAATCAACTCCAGTGAAACATACCATCAGAGTTAAGTTGGAAAAGACAGTAAAAGGAAATAAATGTGTATGCTTTTCTCCTACAGCCTTCGTGATATGTGCTGGTGTCACATCCCCGCAGCCTGAGCAGCCTGGGGTCCCAAGGGTGCACTGAGGTTTAGCGGAGAGACATGAGGAGCATGTGCCTGCAAATGCACCCCAGTAAAGGTGTAGTGTGTCTTCCTTTCTGGGGGAACCAAAACTTCAGAATCTACGTGGGCCTTCCTAGAGCTAAAAGGAAGCCAGTACACCCAAACCATGGGGGAACTTCTAGGCTGCAGGACATTCAAAAAGTGACCGAGCATCTACGGCTGCTGGTTGTGGGGTTCCCACATTCAGCCTCCTTGCCAGGAGTCACCAAACTTACACACCGCAGCACCCGTGGTTTAGCCAGCGTTTGGAATATTCGGGGTCATGAAGCTTAACAGGGAAGAGGTAGTGATACACAAGCCCTTGTGTATTGCCTCTGGCACCTTCCTCTCTAATTCACAGCCCAGGAAGATGACTCTTCCTAAAGCTTTTTGTTGCCCAGGAACAACAGATGGGCACGAAGAAATGCTGCCGCCTTGTGGACATTTTCGGTAACAACGACTTTACAACCGGTGCTTCAGGGCACCTAATATTCACAAAGCCTCTGGGGCTTTTAAAGACACGTGCCCTCAAAAATGACCTGGGTTAGGTAACCGAAAGAAAATTGGAAACACACAGACTTTCAAGAATCCAAATTTCACGAGGGAAAGTTTACTCACACTGTTTAAAAGAAAAACCCGACCACGACAGGAGGCAGAAAATCACTCATTAATCGAGAAATGCATATCAAAAGTATAAAGTGGCATCATCTCGCAGCAGGCATATGGCCAGCATCAAAAACTCTAAAAACAATCGATGGGGAATGAGTGTGGAGAAAAGGGAATCTTCCCACGCGGTGAGTGGAACTGTACATTTGTACCTGCCACTACAAAGCACTGTATTTCAGTTCCTAGAAAACTAAAGACAGATCGACCCTATATTTCTGCAGTCCCACTCCTGGGTGCTATTCGGGAATCTCCATAGTTCAAAAACACAGAAGCACGCCAATGTTTATTGCAGCAGTATTTACAAATGCCACAACACTAAAAGAAATAGTCCAGCGAGTGATGAATACATAAAGAGGAGGTCCAACGTGTATACAAGGGACTGTTACTCAGCCAGGAAAAAGAATGAAATAATGCCATTAGAAGCAACATGGATAGACCTGGGATGCCCAAACACTGAGTGAAGTCAGTCAGACAGAGGAGGACCCATAGCATATGATATCATGTATAGGAGGAATGGAAACATACATGCAACTGAACTAGTTTACAAAACAGAAACAGCCTCACTCATTGACTTTCAGAATAAACCAAGGGTTATTGAAAAGGAAGTAGGGGGCTTCCCTGGTGGCGCAGTGGTTGAGAGTCCGCCTGCCGATGCAGGGGACACGGGTTCGTGCCCCGGTCTGGGAAGATCCCACATGCCGCGGAGCGGCTGGGCCTGTGACCCATGGCCGCTGAGCCTGCGCGTCCGGAGCCTGTGCTCCGCAACGGGAGAGGCCACAACAGTGAGAGGCCCGCATACCGCAAAAAATAAAAAAAAAAAAAAAAAAAGGAAGTAGGGTTGGAGATATAAGTTAGGTGGTTCACATGAACACATACACAGTAAAATACCTATAAACATATATATATATAACAAGCACTGGATAAGGACTACTTTTCAAAACCAGGGCCTCTACTCAATGTTCTGCAATTACCTATATGGAATAGGAATCTGAAAAACACTAGATATATTGTATGTGTAAAAGAATCAGCTTGCTGTACAGCTACACCAAACCCCAATTTGGAAATCAACTCCAGTGCAACATACCATCAGAGTTAAGTTGCAAAAGAAAGTAAAAAGAAATAAATGTGTATGCTTTTCTCCTACGGCCTTCGTGATATGCACTGGTGTCACATCCCCGCAGCCTGAGCAGCCTGGGGTCCCAAGGGTGCACTGAGGTTTAGCGGAGAGACGTGAGGAGGGTGTGCCTGTAAATGCACCCCGCTAAAGGTGTAGTGTCTCTTCCTTTCTGGGGGGAACCAAAACTTCAGAATCTAGGTCGGCCTTCCTAGAGCTAAAAGGAAGCCAGTATACCCAAACCATGGGGGACCATCTTGGCTGCAGGAGATTCAAAAGGTGACCAAGGCTGCACAGCTGCTGGTTGTGGGGTTCCCACATTCAGCCTCCTTGCCAGGAGTCACCAAACTTACACACCGCAGCACCCGCTTGTTTAGCCAGCGTTTGGAATATTCGGTGTCATTAAGCTTAACAGGGAAGAGGTAGTGACACACAAGCCCTTGGGTGTTGCCTCTGGCACCTTCCTCTCTAATTCACAGCCCAGGAAGTTGACTCTTCCTAAAGCTTTTTGTTGCCCAGGAACAACAGATGGGCACGAAGAAATGCTGCCGCCTTGTGGACATTTCCGGTAACAACATCTTTACAACTGGTGCTTCAGGGCACCTAATATTCACAAAGCCTCTGGGGCTTTTAAAGACACGTGCCCTCAAAAATGACCTGGGTTAGGTAACCGAAAGAAAATTGGAAACACAGAGACTTTCAAGAATCCAAATTTCACGAGGGAAAGTTTACTCACACTGTTTAAAAGAAATACACGACCACGACAGGAGGCAGAAAATCACTCATTAATCGAGAAATGCATATCAAAAGTATAAAGTGGCATCATCTCGCAGCAGGCATATGGCCAGCATCAAAAAGTCTAAAAACAATCGATGGGGAATGAGTGTGGAGAAAAGGGAATCTTCCCACGCGGTGAGTGGAACTGTACATTTGTACCTGCCACTACAAAGCACTGTATTTCAGTTCCTAGAAAACTAAAGAGAGACCGACCCTATATTTCTGCAGTCCCACTCCTGGGTGCTATTTGGGAATCCCCATAGTTGAAAAACACAGAAGCACGCCAATGTTTATTACAGCAGTATTTACAAATGCCACAACACTAAAAGAAATAGTCCAGCGAGTGATGAATACATAAAGAGGAGGTCCAACGTGTATACAAGGGACTGTTACTCAGCCAGGAAAAAGAATGAAATAATGCCATTAGAAGCAACATGGATAGACCTGGGATGCCCAAACACTGAGTGAAGTCAGTCAGACAGAGGAGGACCCATAGCATATGATATCATGTATAGGAGGAATGGAAACATACATGCAACTGAACTAGTTTACAAAACAGAAACAGCCTCACTCATTGACTTTCAGAATAAACCAAGGGTTACTGAAAAGGAAGTAGGGTTGGAGATATAAGTTAGGTGGTTCACATGAACACATACACAGTAAAATACCTATAAACATATATATATATAACAAGCACTGGATAAGGACTACTTTTCAAAACCAGGGCCTCTACTCAATGTTCTGCAATTACCTATATGGAATAGGAATCTGAAAAACACTAGATATATTGTATGTGTAAAAGAATCAGCTTGTTGTACAGCTACACCAAACCCCAATTTGGAAATCAACTCCAGTGCAACATACCATCAGAGTTAAGTTGCAAAAGAAAGTAAAAAGAAATAAATGTGTATGCTTTTCTCCTACGGCCTTCGTGATATGCACTGGTGTCACATCCCCGCAGCCTGAGCAGCCTGGGGTCCCAAGGGTGCACTGAGGTTTAGCGGAGAGACGTGAGGAGGGTGTGCCTGTAAATGCACCCCGTTAAAGGTGTAGTGTCTCTTCCTTTCTGGGGGGAACCAAAACTTCAGAATCTAGGTGGGCCTTCCTAGAGCTAAAAGGAAGCCAGTACACCCAAACCATGGGGGAACATCTAGGCTGCAGGAGATTCAAAAAGTGACCGAGCATCTACGGCTGCTGGTTGTGGGGTTCCCACATTCAGCCTCCTTGCCAGGAGTCACCAAACTTACACACCGCAGCACCCGCTGGTTTAGCCAGCGTTTGGAATATTCGGGGGCGTGAAGCTTAACAGGGAAGAGGTAGTGACACACAAGCCCTTGGGTGTTGCCTCTGGCACCTTCCCCTCTAATTCACAGCCCAGGAAGATGACTTTCCTAAAGCATTTGGTTGCCGAGGAACGAGTTCGGCACGAAGAAATGCTGCCGCCTTCTGGACATTTCCGGTAACAACAACTTTACAACCGGTGCTTCAGGGCACCTAAGATTCACAAAGCCTCTGGGGCTTTTAAAGACACGTGCCCTCAAAATTGACCTGGGTTAGGTAACCGAAAAAAAATTGGAAACACACAGACTTTCAAGAAGCCCAATTTCAGGAGGGAAAGGTTACTCACACTGTTTAAAAAAACCCCGACTATGACACGGGGCAGAAAATCGCTCATTATTCGAGAAATACATATCAAAAGTATAAAGCGGCAACATCTCGCAGCAGGCATATGGCCAGCATCAAAAAGTCTAAAAACAATCGATGGGGAATGAGTGTGGAGGAAAGGGAATCTTCCCACTCGGTGAGTGGAACTGTAGATTTGTACGTGCCACTACAAAGCACTGTATTTCAGTTCCTAGAAAACTAAAGAGAGATCGACCCTATATTTCTGCAGTCCCACTCCTGGGTGTTATTCGGGAAACTCCATAGTTCAAAAACACACAAGCACGCCAAGCTTTATTGCAGCAGTATTTACAAATGCCACGAGACTAAAAGAAATAGTCCAGTGACTGATGAATACATAAAGAGGAGGTCCAACGTGTATACAAGGGACTGTTACTCAGCCAGGAAAAAGAATGAAATAATGCCATTAGAAGCAACATGGATAGACCTGGGATGCCCAAACTCTGAGTGAAGTCAGTCAGACAGAGGAGGACCCATAGCATATGATATCACGTATAGGAAGAATGGAAACATACATGCAACTGAACTAGTTTACAAAACAGAAACAGCCTCACTCATCGACTTTCAGAATAAACCTTGGGTTACAAAAAGGAAGTGGGGCTGGAAATGTAAGTTAGGCGGTTCGCCTGAACACATACACAGTAAAATACCTATCAACATATATATATAACAAGCACTGGACAAGGACTACTTTTCAACAACAGGGCCTCTACTCAATGATCTGCAATTACCTATATGGAATAGGAATCTGAAAAACACTAGATATATTATATGTGTAAAAGAATCAGCTTGCTGTACAGCTACACCCAGCCCCAATTTGGAAATCAACTCCAGTGCAACATACCATCAGAGTTAAGTTGCAAAAGAAAGTAAAAAGAAATAAATGTGTATGCTTTTCTCCTACAGCCTTCGTGATATGTGCTGGTGTCACATCCCCGCAGCCTGAGCAGCCTGGGGTCCCAAGGGTGCACTGAGGTTTAGCGGAGAGACATGAGGAGCATGTGCCTGCAAATGCACCCCAGTAAAGGTGTAGTGTGTCTTCCTTTCTGGGGGAACCAAAACTTCAGAATCTACGTGGGCCTTCCTAGAGCTAAAAGGAAGCCAGTACACCCAAACCATGGGGGAACTTCTAGGCTGCAGGAGATTCAAAAAGTGACCGAGCATCTACGGCTGCTGGTTGTGGGGTTCCCACATTCAGCCTCCTTGCCAGGAGTCACCAAACTTACACACCACAGCACCCGTGGTTTAGCCAGCGTTTGGAATATTCGGGGTCATGAAGCTTAACAGGGAAGAGGTAGTGATACACAAGCCCTTGTGTATTGCCTCTGGCACCTTCCTCTCTAATTCACAGCCCAGGAAGATGACTCTTCCTAAAGCTTTTTGTTGCCCAGGAACAACAGATGGGCACGAAGAAATGCTGCCGCCTTGTGGACATTTTCGGTAACAACGACTTTACAACCGGTGCTTCAGGGCACCTAATATTCACAAAGCCTCTGGGGCTTTTAAAGACACGTGCCCTCAAAAATGACCTGGGTTAGGTAACCGAAAGAAAATTGGAAACACACAGACTTTCAAGAATCCAAATTTCACGAGGGAAAGTTTACTCACACTGTTTAAAAGAAATACCCGACCACGACAGGAGGCAGAAAATCACTCATTAATCGAGAAATGCATATCAAAAGTATAAAGTGGCATCATCTCGCACCAGGCATATGGCCAGCATCAAAAAGTCTAAAAACAATCGATGGGGAATGAGTGTGGAGAAAAGGGAATCTTCCCACGCGGTGAGTGGAACTGTACATTTGTACCTGCCACTACAAAGCACTGTATTTCAATTCTTAGAAAACTAAAGAGAGACCGACCCTATATTTCTGCAGTCCCACTCCTGGGTGCTATTCGGGAATCCCCATAGTTCAAAAACACAGAAGCACGCCAATGTTTATTGCAGCAGTATTTACAAATGCCACAACACTAAAAGAAATAGTCCAGCGAGTGATGAATACATAAAGAGGAGGTCCAACGTGTATACAAGGGACTGTTACTCAGCCAGGAAAAAGAATGAAATAATGCCATTAGAAGCAACATGGATAGACCTGGGATGCCCAAACACTGAGTGAAGTCAGTCAGACAGAGGAGGACCCATAGCATATGATATCATGTATAGGAGGAATGGAAACATACATGCAACTGAACTAGTTTACAAAACAGAAACAGCCTCACTCATTGACTTTCAGAATAAACCAAGGGTTATTGAAAAGGAAGTAGGGTTGGAGATATAAGTTAGGTGGTTCACATGAACACATACACAGTAAAATACCTATAAACATATATATATATATAACAAGCACTGGATAAGGACTACTTTTCAAAACCAGGGCCTCTACTCAATGTTCTGCAATTACCTATATGGAATAGGAATCTGAAAAACACTACATATATTATATGTGTAAAAGAATCAGCTTGCTGTACAGCTACACCAAACCCCAATTTGGAAATCAACTCCAGTGCAACATACCATCAGAGTTAAGTTGCAAAAGAAAGTAAAAAGAAATAAATGTGTATGCTTTTCTCCTACGGCCTTCGTGATATGCACTGGTGTCACATCCCCGCAGCCTGAGCAGCCTGGGGTCCCAAGGGTGCACTGAGGTTTAGCGGAGAGACGTGAGGAGGGTGTGCCTGTAAATGCACCCCGTTAAAGGTGTAGTGTCTCTTCCTTTCTGGGGGGAACCAAAACTTCAGAATCTAGGTGGGCCTTCCTAGAGCTAAAAGGAAGCCAGTACACCCAAACCATGGGGGAACATCTAGGCTGCAGGAGATTCAAAAAGTGACCGAGCATCTACGGCTGCTGGTTGTGGGGTTCCCACATTCAGCCTCCTTGCCAGGAGTCACCAAACTTACACACCGCAGCACCCGCTGGTTTAGCCAGCGTTTGGAATATTCGGGGGCGTGAAGCTTAACAGGGAAGAGGTAGTGACACACAAGCCCTTGGGTGTTGCCTCTGGCACCTTCCCCTCTAATTCACAGCCCAGGAAGATGACTTTCCTAAAGCATTTGGTTGCCGAGGAACGAGTTCGGCACGAAGAAATGCTGCCGCCTTCTGGACATTTCCGGTAACAACAACTTTACAACCGGTGCTTCAGGGCACCTAAGATTCACAAAGCCTCTGGGGCTTTTAAAGACACGTGCCCTCAAAATTGACCTGGGTTAGGTAACCGAAAAAAAATTGGAAACACACAGACTTTCAAGAAGCCCAATTTCAGGAGGGAAAGGTTACTCACACTGTTTAAAAAAACCCCGACTATGACACGGGGCAGAAAATCGCTCATTATTCGAGAAATACATATCAAAAGTATAAAGCGGCATCATCTCGCAGCAGGCATATGGCCAGCATCAAAAAGTCTAAAAACAATCGATGGGGAATGAGTGTGGAGGAAAGGGAATCTTCCCACTCGGTGAGTGGAACTGTAGATTTGTACGTGCCACTACAAAGCACTGTATTTCAGTTCCTAGAAAACTAAAGAGAGATCGACCCTATATTTCTGCAGTCCCACTCCTGGGTGTTATTCGGGAAACTCCATAGTTCAAAAACACACAAGCACGCCAAGCTTTATTGCAGCAGTATTTACAAATGCCACGAGACTAAAAGAAATAGTCCAGTGACTGATGAATACATAAAGAGGAGGTCCAACGTGTATACAAGGGACTGTTACTCAGCCAGGAAAAAGAATGAAATAATGCCATTAGAAGCAACATGGATAGACCTGGGATGCCCAAACACTGAGTGAAGTCAGTCAGACAGAGGAGGACCCATAGCATATGATATCACGTATAGGAAGAATGGAAACATACATGCAACTGAACTAGTTTACAAAACAGAAACAGCCTCACTCATCGACTTTCAGAATAAACCTTGGGTTACAAAAAGGAAGTGGGGCTGGAAATGTAAGTTAGGCGGTTCGCCTGAACACATACACAGTAAAATACCTATCAACATATATATATAACAAGCACTGGACAAGGACTACTTTTCAACAACAGGGCCTCTACTCAATGATCTGCAATTACCTATATGGAATAGGAATCTGAAAAACACTAGATATATTATATGTGTAAAAGAATCAGCTTGCTGTACAGCTACACCCAGCCCCAATTTGGAAATCAACTCCAGTGCAACATACCATCAGAGTTAATTTGCAAATGAAAGTAAAAAGAAATAAATGTGTATGCTTTTCTCCTACAGCCTTCGTGATATGTGCTGGTGTCACATCCCCGCAGCCTGAGCAGCCTGGGGTCCCAAGGGTGCACTGAGGTTTAGCGGAGAGACATGAGGAGCATGTGCCTGCAAATGCACCCCAGTAAAGGTGTAGTGTGTCTTCCTTTCTGGGGGAACCAAAACTTCAGAATCTACGTGGGCCTTCCTAGAGCTAAAAGGAAGCCAGTACACCCAAACCATGGGGGAACTTCTAGGGTGCAGGAGATTCAAAAAGTGACCGAGCACCTACGGCTGCTGGTTGTGGGGTTCCCACATTCAGCCTCCTTGCCAGGAGTCACCAAACTTACACACCACAGCACCCGTGGTTTAGCCAGCGTTTGGAATATTCGGGGTCATGAAGCTTAACAGGGAAGAGGTAGTGACACACAAGCCCTTGTGTATTGCCTCTGGCACCTTCCTCTCTAATTCACAGCCCAGGAAGATGACACTTCCTAAAGCTTTTTGTTGCCCAGGAACAACAGATGGGCACGAAGAAATGCTGCCGCCTTGTGGACATTTTCGGTAACAACGACTTTACAACCGGTGCTTCAGGGCACCTAATATTCACAAAGCCTCTGGGGCTTTTAAAGACACGTGCCCTCAAAAATGACCTGGGTTAGGTAACCGAAAGAAAATTGGAAACACACAGACTTTCAAGAATCCAAATTTCACGAGGGAAAGTTTACTCACACTGTTTAAAAGAAAAACCCGACCACGACAGGAGGCAGAAAATCACTCATTAATCGAGAAATGCATATCAAAAGTATAAAGTGGCATCATCTCGCAGCAGGCATATGGCCAGCATCAAAAACTCTAAAAACAATCGATGGGGAATGAGTGTGGAGAAAAGGGAATCTTCCCACGCGGTGAGTGGAACTGTACATTTGTACCTGCCACTACAAAGCACTGTATTTCAGTTCCTAGAAAACTAAAGACAGATCGACCCTATATTTCTGCAGTCCCACTCCTGGGTGCTATTCGGGAATCTCCATAGTTCAAAAACACACAAGCACGCCAATGTTTATTGCAGCAGTATTTACAAATGCCATGACACTAAAAGAAATAGTCCAGCGAGTGATGAATACATAAAGAGGAGGTCCAACGTGTATACAAGGGACTGTTACTCAGCCAGGAAAAAGAATGAAATAATGCCATTAGAAGCAACATGTATAGACCTGGGATGCCCAAACACTGAGTGAAGTCACTCAGACAGAGGAGGATCCATAGCATATGATATCACGTATAGGAGGAATGGAAACATACATGCAACTGAACTAGTTTACAAAACAGAAACAGCCTCACTCATCGACTTTCAGAATAAAGCTAGGGTTACTAAAAAGGAAGTGGGGTTGGAGATGTAAGTTAGGCGGTTCACCTGAAACATACACAGTAAAATACCTATCAACATATATATATATATAACACGCACTGGACAAGGACTACTTTTCAACACTAGGTCCTCTACTCAACGTTCTGCAATTACCTATATGGAAAAGGAATCTGAAAAACACTAGATATATTATATGTGTAAAAGAATCATCTTGCTGTACAGCTACACCAAACCAGAATTTGGAAATCAACTCCAGTGCAACATACCATCAGAGTTAAGTTGGAAAAGAAACTAAAAGGAAATAAATGTGTATGCTTTTCTCCTACGGCCTTCGTGATATGCGGTGGTGTCACATCCCCGCAGCCTGAGCAGCCTGGGGTCCCAAGGGTTCACTGAGGTTTAGCGGAGAGATGTGAGCAGGGTGTGCCTGTAAATGCACCCCCTTAAAAGTGTAGTGCCTTTTCCTTTCTGGGGGGAACCAAAACTTCAGAATCGAGGTGGGCCTTCCTAGAGCTAAAAGGAAGCCAGTGCACCCAAACCATGGGGGACCATCTAGGCTGCAGGAGATTCAAAAAGTGACCAAGGCTGCACAGCTGCTGGTTGTGGGGTTCCCACATTCAGCCTCCTTGCCAGGAGTCACCAAAATTACACACCGCAGCACCCGCTTGTTTAGCCAGCGTTTGGAATATTCGGGGTCATGAAGCTTAACAGGGAAAAGGTAGTAACACACAAGCCCTTGGGTGTTGCCTCTGGCACCTTGCTCTCTAATTCACAGCCCAGGAAGATGACTCTTCCTAAAGCTTTTTGTTGCCCAGGAACAACACATGGGCATGAAGAAATGCTGCCGCCTTGTGGACATTTTCGGTAACAACGACTTTACAACCGGTGCTTCAGGGCACCTAATATTCACAAAGCCTCTGGGGCTTTTAAAGACACGTGCCCTCAAAAATGACCTGGGTTAGGTAACCGAAAGAAAATTGGAAACACACAGACTTTCAAGAATCCAAATTTCACGAGGGAAAGTTTACTCACACTGTTTAAAAGAAAAACCCGACCACGACAGGAGGCAGAAAATCACTCATTAATCGAGAAATGCATATCAAAAGTATAAAGTGGCATCATCTCGCAGCAGACATATGGCCAGCATCAAAAAGTCTAAAAACAATCGATGGGGAATGAGTGTGGAGAAAAGGGAATCTTCCCACGCGGTGAGTGGAACTGTACATTTGTACCTGCCACTACAAAGCACTGTATTTCAGTTCCTAGAAAACTAAAGAGAGATCGACCCTATATTTCTGCAGTCCCACTCCTGGGTGCTATTCGGGAATCTCCATAGTTCAAAAACACACAAGCACGCCAATGTTTATTGCAGCAGTATTTACAAATGCCACAACACTAAAAGAAATAGTCCAGCGAGTGATGAATACATAAAGAGGAGGTCCAACGTGTATACAAGGGACTGTTACTGAGCCAGGAAAAAGAATGAAATAATGCCATTAGAAGCAACATGGATAGACCTGGGATGCCCAAACACTGAGTGAAGTCAGTCAGACAGAGGAGGACCCATAGCATATGATATCACGTATAGGAAGAATGGAAACATACATGCAACTGAACTAGTTTACAAAACAGAAACAGCCTCACTCATTGACTTTCAGAATAAACCAAGGGTTACTGAAAAGGAAGTGGGGTTGGAGATATAAGTTAGGTGGTTCACATGAACACATACACAGTAAAATACCTATAAACATATATATATATAACAAGCACTGGACAAGGACTACTTTTCAAAACCAGGGCCTCTACTCAAAGTTCTGCAATTACCTATATGGAATAGGAATCTGAAAAACACTAGGTATATTATATGTGTAAAAGAATCAGCTTGCTGTACAGCTACACCAAACCCCAATTTGGAAATCAACTCCAGTGCAACATACCATCAGAGTTAAGTTGCAAAAGAAAGTAAAAAGAAATAAATGTGTATGCTTTTCTCCTACGGCCTTCGTGATATGCACTGGTGTCACATCCCCGCAGCCTGAGCAGCCTGGGGTCCCAAGGGTGCACTGAGGTTTAGCGGAGAGACGTGAGGAGGGTGTGCCTGTAAATGCACCCCGTTAAAGGTGTAGTGTCTCTTTCTGTCTGGGGGGAACCAAAACTTCAGAATCTAGGTGGGCCTTCCTAGAGCTAAAAGGAAGCCAGTACACCCAAACCATGGGGGAACATCTAGGCTGCAGGAGATTCAAAAAGTGACCGAGCATCTACGGCTGCTGGTTGTGGGGTTCCCACATTCAGCCTCCTTGCCAGGAGTCACCAAAATTACACACCGCAGCACCCGCTTGTTTAGCCAGCGTTTGGAATATTCGGGGGCGTGAAGCTTAACAGGGAAGAGGTAGTGACACACAAGCCCTTGGGTGTTGCCTCTGGCACCTTCCCCTCTAATTCACAGCCCAGGAAGATGACTTTCCTAAAGCATTTGGTTGCCGAGGAACGAGTTCGGCACGAAGAAATGCTGCCGCCTTCTGGACATTTCCGGTAACAACAACTTTACAACCGGTGCTTCAGGGCACCTAAGATTCACAAAGCCTCTGGGGCTTTTAAAGACACGTGCCCTCAAAATTGACCTGGGTTAGGTAACCGAAAAAAAATTGGAAACACACAGACTTTCAAGAAGCCCAATTTCAGGAGGGAAAGGTTACTCACACTGTTTAAAAAAACCCCGACTATGACACGGGGCAGAAAATCGCTCATTATTCGAGAAATACATATCAAAAGTATAAAGCGGCATCATCTCGCAGCAGGCATATGGCCAGCATCAAAAAGTCTAAAAACAATCGATGGGGAATGAGTGTGGAGGAAAGGGAATCTTCCCACTCGGTGAGTGGAACTGTAGATTTGTACGTGCCACTACAAAGCACTGTATTTCAGTTCCTAGAAAACTAAAGAGAGATCGACCCTATATTTCTGCAGTCCCACTCCTGGGTGTTATTCGGGAAACTCCATAGTTCAAAAACACACAAGCACGCCAAGCTTTATTGCAGCAGTATTTACAAATGCCACGAGACTAAAAGAAATAGTCCAGTGACTGATGAATACATAAAGAGGAGGTCCAACGTGTATACAAGGGACTGTTACTCAGCCAGGAAAAAGAATGAAATAATGCCATTAGAAGCAACATGGATAGACCTGGGATGCCCAAACACTGAGTGAAGTCAGTCAGACAGAGGAGGACCCATAGCATATGATATCACGTATAGGAAGAATGGAAACATACATGCAACTGAACTAGTTTACAAAACAGAAACAGCCTCACTCATCGACTTTCAGAATAAACCTTGGGTTACAAAAAGGAAGTGGGGCTGGAAATGTAAGTTAGGCGGTTCGCCTGAACACATACACAGTAAAATACCTATCAACATATATATATAACAAGCACTGGACAAGGACTACTTTTCAACAACAGGGCCTCTACTCAATGATCTGCAATCACCTATATGGAATAGGAATCTGAAAAACACTAGATATATTATATGTGTAAAAGAATCAGCTTGCTGTACAGCTACACCCAGCCCCAATTTGGAAATCAACTCCAGTGAAACATACCATCAGAGTTAAGTTGGAAAAGAAAGTAAAAGGAAATAAATGTGTATGCTTTTCTCCTACAGCCTTCGTGATATGTGCTGGTGTCACATCCCCGCAGCCTGAGCAGCCTGGGGTCCCAAGGGTGCACTGAGGTTTAGCGGAGAGACATGAGGAGCATGTGCCTGCAAATGCACCCCAGTAAAGGTGTAGTGTGTCTTCCTTTCTGGGGGAACCAAAACTTCAGAATCTACGTGGGCCTTCCTAGAGCTAAAAGGAAGCCAGTACACCCAAACCATGGGGGAACTTCTAGGCTGCAGGACATTCAAAAAGTGACCGAGCATCTACGGCTGCTGGTTGTGGGGTTCCCACATTCAGCCTCCTTGCCAGGAGTCACCAAACTTACACACCGCAGCACCCGTGGTTTAGCCAGCGTTTGGAATATTCGGGGTCATGAAGCTTAACAGGGAAGAGGTAGTGATACACAAGCCCTTGTGTATTGCCTCTGGCACCTTCCTCTCTAATTCACAGCCCAGGAAGATGACTCTTCCTAAAGCTTTTTGTTGCCCAGGAACAACAGATGGGCACGAAGAAATGCTGCCGCCTTGTGGACATTTTCGGTAACAACGACTTTACAACCGGTGCTTCAGGGCACCTAATATTCACAAAGCCTCTGGGGCTTTTAAAGACACGTGCCCTCAAAAATGACCTGGGTTAGGTAACCGAAAGAAAATTGGAAACACACAGACTTTCAAGAATCCAAATTTCACGAGGGAAAGTTTACTCACACTGTTTAAAAGAAAAACCCGACCACGACAGGAGGCAGAAAATCACTCATTAATCGAGAAATGCATATCAAAAGTATAAAGTGGCATCATCTCGCAGCAGGCATATGGCCAGCATCAAAAAGTCTAAAAACAATCGATGGGGAATGAGTGTGGAGAAAAGGGAATCTTCCCACGCGGTGAGTGGAACTGTACATTTGTACCTGCCTCTACAAAGCACTGTATTTCAGTTCCTAGAAAACTAAAGACAGATCGACCCTATATTTCTGCAGTCCCACTCCTGGGTGCTATTCGGGAAACTCCATAGTTCAAAAACACACAAGCACGCCAATGTTTATTGCAGCAGTATTTACAAATGCCATGACACTAAAAGAAATAGTCCAGCGAGTGATGAATACATAAAGAGGAGGTCCAACGTGTATACAAGGGACTGTTACTCAGCCAGGAAAAAGAATGAAATAATGCCATTAGAAGCAACATGGATAGACCTGGAATGCCCAAACACTGAGTGAAGTCACTCAGACAGAGGAGGATCCATAGCATATGATATCACGTATAGGAGGAATGGAAACATACATGCAACTGAACTAGTTTACAAAACACAAACCGCCTCACTCATCGACTTTCAGAATAAAGCTAAGGTTACTAAAAAGGAAGGGGGGTTGGAGATATAAGTTAGGTGGTTCACATGAACACATACACAGTAAAATACCTATAAACATATATATATATATAACAAGCACTGGACAAGGACTACTTTTCAACACCAGGGCCTCTACTCAATGTTCTGCAATTACCTATATGGAATAGGAATCTGAAAAACACTACATATATTATATATGTAAAAGAATCAGCTTGCTGTACAGCTACACCAAACCCCAATTTGGAAATCAACTCCAGTGCAACATACCATCAGAATTAAGTTGCAAAAGAAAGTAAAAGGAAATAAATGTGTATGCTTTTCTCCTACGGCCTCCGTGATAGGCGCTGGTGTCACATGCCCGCAGCCTGAGCAGCCTGGGGTCCCAAGGGTGCACTGAGGTTTAGCGGAGAGACGTGAGGAGGGTGTGCCTGTAAATGCACCCCCTTAAAAGTGTAGTGCCTTTTCCTTTCTGGGGGGAACCAAAACTTCAGAATCTAGGTGGGCCTTCCTAGAGCTAAAAGGAAGCCAGTACACCCAAACCATGGGGGAACATCTAGGCTGCAGGAGATTCAAAAAGTGACCGAGCATCTACGGCTGCTGGTTGTGGGGTTCCCACATTCAGCCTCCTTGCCAGGAGTCACCAAAATTACACACCGCAGCACCCGCTTGTTTAGCCAGCGTTTGGAATATTCGGGGGCGTGAAGCTTAACAGGGAAGAGGTAGTGACACACAAGCCCTTGGGTGTTGCCTCTGGCACCTTCCCCTCTAATTCACAGCCCAGGAAGATGACTTTCCTAAAGCATTTGGCTGCCGAGGAACGAGTTCGGCACGAAGAAATGCTGCCGCCTTGTGGACATTTCCGGTAACAACAACTTTACAACCGGTGCTTCAGGGCACCTAAGATTCACAAAGCCTCTGGGGCTTTTAAAGACACGTGCCCTCAAAATTGACCTGGGTTAGGTAACCGAAAAAAAATTGGAAACACACAGACTTTCAAGAAGCCCAATTTCAGGAGGGAAAGGTTACTCACACTGTTTAAAAAAACCCCGACTATGACACGGGGCAGAAAATCGCTCATTATTCGAGAAATACATATCAAAAGTATAAAGCGGCATCATCTCGCAGCAGGCATATGGCCAGCATCAAAAAGTCTAAAAACAATCGATGGGGAATGAGTGTGGAGGAAAGGGAATCTTCCCACTCGGTGAGTGGAACTGTAGATTTGTACGTGCCACTACAAAGCACTGTATTTCAGTTCCTAGAAAACTAAAGAGAGATCGACCCTATATTTCTGCAGTCCCACTCCTGGGTGTTATTCGGGAAACTCCATAGTTCAAAAACACACAAGCACGCCAAGCTTTATTGCAGCAGTATTTACAAATGTCACGAGACTAAAAGAAATAGTCCAGTGACTGATGAATACATAAAGAGGAGGTCCAACGTGTATACAAGGGACTGTTACTGAGCCAGGAAAAAGAATGAAATAATGCCATTAGAAGCAACATGGATAGACCTGGGATGCCCAAACACTGAGTGAAGTCAGTCAGACAGAGGAGGACCCATAGCATATGATATCACGTATAGGAAGAATGGAAACATACATGCAACTGAACTAGTTTACAAAACAGAAACAGCCTCACTCATCGACTTTCAGAATAAACCTTGGGTTACAAAAAGGAAGTGGGGCTGGAAATGTAAGTTAGGCGGTTCGCCTGAACACATACACAGTAAAATACCTATCAACATATATATATAACAAGCACTGGACAAGGACTACTTTTCAACAACAGGGCCTCTACTCAATGATCTGCAATTACCTATATGGAATAGGAATCTGAAAAACACTAGATATATTATATGTGTAAAAGAATCAGCTTGCTGTACAGCTACACCCAGCCCCAATTTGGAAATCAACTCCAGTGCAACATACCATCAGAGTTAAGTTGCAAAAGAAAGTAAAAAGAAATAAATGTGTATGCTTTTCTCCTACAGCCTTCGTGATATGTGCTGGTGTCACATCCCCGCAGCCTGAGCAGCCTGGGGTCCCAAGGGTGCACTGAGGTTTAGCGGAGAGACATGAGGAGCATGTGCCTGCAAATGCACCCCAGTAAAGGTGTAGTGTGTCTTCCTTTCTGGGGGAACCAAAACTTCAGAATCTACGTGGGCCTTCCTAGAGCTAAAAGG
The DNA here is from genome assembly GCF_949752795.1 of Hyperoodon ampullatus. Classification (NCBI taxonomy): domain Eukaryota; kingdom Metazoa; phylum Chordata; class Mammalia; order Artiodactyla; family Ziphiidae; genus Hyperoodon; species Hyperoodon ampullatus. The sequence goes on along the minus strand of NC_136923.1, from coordinate 4,101,955 downwards.
AAGCCAGTACACCCAAGCCATGGGGGAACTTCTAGGCTGCAGGAGATTCAAAAAGTGACCGAGCACCTACGGCTGCTGGTTGTGGGGTTCCCACATTCAGCCTCCTTGCCAGGAGTCACCAAACTTACACACCACAGCACCCGTGGTTTAGCCAGCGTTTGGAATATTCGGGGTCATGAAGCTTAACAGGGAAGAGGTAGTGATACACAAGCCCTTGTGTATTGCCTCTGGCACCTTCCTCTCTAATTCACAGCCCAGGAAGATGACTCTTCCTAAAGCTTTTTGTTGCCCAGGAACAACAGATGGGCACGAAGAAATGCTGCCGCCTTGTGGACATTTTCGGTAACAACGACTTTACAACCGGTGCTTCAGGGCACCTAATATTCACAAAGCCTCTGGGGCTTTTAAAGACACGTGCCCTCAAAAATGACCTGGGTTAGATAACCGAAAGAAAATTGGAAACACACAGACTTTCAAGAATCCAAATTTCACGAGGGAAAGTTTACTCACACTGTTTAAAAGAAAAACCCGACCACGACAGGAGGCAGAAAATCACTCATTAATCGAGAAATGCATATCAAAAGTATAAAGTGGCATCATCTCGCAGCAGGCATACGGCCAGCATCAAAAAGTCTAAAAACAATCGATGGGGAATGAGTGTGGAGAAAAGGGAATCTTCCCACGCGGTGAGTGGAACTGTACATTTGTACCTGCCACTACAAAGCACTGTATTTCAATTCTTAGAAAACTAAAGAGAGACCGACCCTATATTTCTGCAGTCCCACTCCTGGGTGCTATTCGGGAATCCCCATAGTTCAAAAACACAGAAGCACGCCAATGTTTATTGCAGCAGTATTTACAAATGCCACAACACTAAAAGAAATAGTCCAGCGAGTGATGAATACATAAAGAGGAGGTCCAACGTGTATACAAGGGACTGTTACTCAGCCAGGAAAAAGAATGAAATAATGCCATTAGAAGCAACATGGATAGACCTGGGATGCCCAAACACTGAGTGAAGTCAGTCAGACAGAGGAGGACCCATAGCATATGATATCATGTATAGGAGGAATGGAAACATACATGCAACTGAACTAGTTTACAAAACAGAAACAGCCTCACTCATTGACTTTCAGAATAAACCAAGGGTTATTGAAAAGGAAGTAGGGGGCTTCCCTGGTGGCGCAGTGGTTGAGAGTCCGCCTGCCGATGCAGGGGACACGGGTTCGTGCCCCGGTCTGGGAAGATCCCACATGCCGCGGAGCGGCTGGGCCTGTGACCCATGGCCGCTGAGCCTGCGCGTCCGGAGCCTGTGCTCCGCAACGGGAGAGGCCACAACAGTGAGAGGCCCGCATACCGCAAAAAATAAAAAAAAAAAAAAAAAAAGGAAGTAGGGTTGGAGATATAAGTTAGGTGGTTCACATGAACACATACACAGTAAAATACCTATAAACATATATATATATAACAAGCACTGGATAAGGACTACTTTTCAAAACCAGGGCCTCTACTCAATGTTCTGCAATTACCTATATGGAATAGGAATCTGAAAAACACTAGATATATTGTATGTGTAAAAGAATCAGCTTGCTGTACAGCTACACCAAACCCCAATTTGGAAATCAACTCCAGTGCAACATACCATCAGAGTTAAGTTGCAAAAGAAAGTAAAAAGAAATAAATGTGTATGCTTTTCTCCTACGGCCTTCGTGATATGCACTGGTGTCACATCCCCGCAGCCTGAGCAGCCTGGGGTCCCAAGGGTGCACTGAGGTTTAGCGGAGAGACGTGAGGAGGGTGTGCCTGTAAATGCACCCCGCTAAAGGTGTAGTGTCTCTTCCTTTCTGGGGGGAACCAAAACTTCAGAATCTAGGTCGGCCTTCCTAGAGCTAAAAGGAAGCCAGTATACCCAAACCATGGGGGACCATCTTGGCTGCAGGAGATTCAAAAGGTGACCAAGGCTGCACAGCTGCTGGTTGTGGGGTTCCCACATTCAGCCTCCTTGCCAGGAGTCACCAAACTTACACACCGCAGCACCCGCTTGTTTAGCCAGCGTTTGGAATATTCGGGGTCATTAAGCTTAACAGGGAAGAGCTAGTGACACACAAGCCCTTGGGTGTTGCCTCTGGCACCTTCCTCTCTAATTCACAGCCCAGGAAGTTGACTCTTCCTAAAGCTTTTTGTTGCCCAGGAACAACAGATGGGCACGAAGAAATGCTGCCGCCTTGTGGACATTTCCGGTAACAACATCTTTACAACTGGTGCTTCAGGGCACCTAATATTCACAAAGCCTCTGGGGCTTTTAAAGACACGTGCCCTCAAAAATGACCTGGGTTAGGTAACCGAAAGAAAATTGGAAACACACAGACTTTCAAGAATCCAAATTTCACGAGGGAAAGTTTACTCACACTGTTTAAAAGAAATACACGACCACGACAGGAGGCAGAAAATCACTCATTAATCGAGAAATGCATATCAAAAGTATAAAGTGGCATCATCTCGCAGCAGGCATATGGCCAGCATCAAAAAGTCTAAAAACAATCGATGGGGAATGAGTGTGGAGAAAAGGGAATCTTCCCACGCGGTGAGTGGAACTGTACATTTGTACCTGCCACTACAAAGCACTGTATTTCAGTTCCTAGAAAACTAAAGAGAGACCGACCCTATATTTCTGCAGTCCCACTCCTGGGTGCTATTTGGGAATCCCCATAGTTCAAAAACACAGAAGCACGCCAATGTTTATTACAGCAGTATTTACAAATGCCACAACACTAAAAGAAATAGTCCAGCGAGTGATGAATACATAAAGAGGAGGTCCAACGTGTATACAAGGGACTGTTACTCAGCCAGGAAAAAGAATGAAATAATGCCATTAGAAGCAACATGGATAGACCTGGGATGCCCAAACACTGAGTGAAGTCAGTCAGACAGAGGAGGACCCATAGCATATGATATCATGTATAGGAGGAATGGAAACATACATGCAACTGAACTGGTTTACAAAACAGAAACAGCCTCACTCATTGACTTTCAGAATAAACCAAGGGTTACTGAAAAGGAAGTAGGGTTGGAGATATAAGTTAGGTGGTTCACATGAACACATACACAGTAAAATACCTATAAACATATATATATATAACAAGCACTGGATAAGGACTACTTTTCAAAACCAGGGCCTCTACTCAATGTTCTGCAATTACCTATATGGAATAGGAATCTGAAAAACACTAGATATATTGTATGTGTAAAAGAATCAGCTTGCTGTACAGCTACACCAAACCCCAATTTGGAAATCAACTCCAGTGCAACATACCATCAGAGTTAAGTTGCAAAAGAAAGTAAAAAGAAATAAATGTGTATGCTTTTCTCCTACGGCCTTCGTGATATGCACTGGTGTCACATCCCCGCAGCCTGAGCAGCCTGGGGTCCCAAGGGTGCACTGAGGTTTAGCGGAGAGACGTGAGGAGGGTGTGCCTGTAAATGCACCCCGTTAAAGGTGTAGTGTCTCTTCCTTTCTGGGGGGAACCAAAACTTCAGAATCTAGGTGGGCCTTCCTAGAGCTAAAAGGAAGCCAGTACACCCAAACCATGGGGGAACATCTAGGCTGCAGGAGATTCAAAAAGTGACCGAGCATCTACGGCTGCTGGTTGTGGGGTTCCCACATTCAGCCTCCTTGCCAGGAGTCACCAAACTTACACACCGCAGCACCCGCTGGTTTAGCCAGCGTTTGGAATATTCGGGGGCGTGAAGCTTAACAGGGAAGAGGTAGTGACACACAAGCCCTTGGGTGTTGCCTCTGGCACCTTCCCCTCTAATTCACAGCCCAGGAAGATGACTTTCCTAAAGCATTTGGTTGCCGAGGAACGAGTTCGGCACGGAGAAATGCTGCCGCCTTCTGGACATTTCCGGTAACAACAACTTTACAACTGGTGCTTCAGGGCACCTAAGATTCACAAAGCCTCTGGGGCTTTTAAAGACACGTGCCCTCAAAATTGACCTGGGTTAGGTAACCGAAAAAAAATTGGAAACACACAGACTTTCAAGAAGACCAATTTCAGGAGGGAAAGGTTACTCACACTGTTTAAAAAAACCCCGACTATGACACGGGGCAGAAAATCGCTCATTATTCGAGAAATACATATCAAAAGTATAAAGCGGCATCATCTCGCAGCAGGCATATGGCCAGCATCAAAAAGTCTAAAAACAATCGATGGGGAATGAGTGTGGAGGAAAGGGAATCTTCCCACTCGGTGAGTGGAACTGTAGATTTGTACGTGCCACTACAAAGCACTGTATTTCAGTTCCTAGAAAACTAAAGAGAGATCGACCCTATATTTCTGCAGTCCCACTCCTGGGTGTTATTCGGGAAACTCCATAGTTCAAAAACACACAAGCACGCCAAGCTTTATTGCAGCAGTATTTACAAATGCCACGAGACTAAAAGAAATAGTCCAGTGACTGATGAATACATAAAGAGGAGGTCCAACGTGTATACAAGGGACTGTTACTGAGCCAGGAAAAAGAATGAAATAATGCCATTAGAAGCAACATGGATAGACCTGGGATGCCCAAACACTGAGTGAAGTCAGTCAGACAGAGGAGGACCCATAGCATATGATATCACGTATAGGAAGAATGGAAACATACATGCAACTGAACTAGTTTACAAAACAGAAACAGCCTCACTCATCGACTTTCAGAATAAACCTTGGGTTACAAAAAGGAAGTGGGGCTGGAAATGTAAGTTAGGCGGTTCGCCTGAACACATACACAGTAAAATACCTATCAACATATATATATAACAAGCACTGGACAAGGACTACTTTTCAACAACAGGGCCTCTACTCAATGATCTGCAATCACCTATATGGAATAGGAATCTGAAAAACACTAGATATATTATATGTGTAAAAGAATCAGCTTGCTGTACAGCTACACCCAGCCCCAATTTGGAAATCAACTCCAGTGCAACATACCATCAGAGTTAAGTTGCAAAAGAAAGTAAAAAGAAATAAATGTGTATGCTTTTCTCCTACAGCCTTCGTGATATGTGCTGGTGTCACATCCCCGCAGCCTGAGCAGCCTGGGGTCCCAAGGGTGCACTGAGGTTTAGCGGAGAGACATGAGGAGCATGTGCCTGCAAATGCACCCCAGTAAAGGTGTAGTGTGTCTTCCTTTCTGGGGGAACCAAAACTTCAGAATCTACGTGGGCCTTCCTAGAGCTAAAAGGAAGCCAGTACACCCAAACCATGGGGGAACTTCTAGGCTGCAGGAGATTCAAAAAGTGACCGAGCACCTACGGCTGCTGGTTGTGGGGTTCCCACATTCAGCCTCCTTGCCAGGAGTCACCAAACTTACACACCACAGCACCCGTGGTTTAGCCAGCGTTTGGAATATTCGGGGTCATGAAGCTTAACAGGGAAGAGGTAGTGATACACAAGCCCTTGTGTATTGCCTCTGGCACCTTCCTCTCTAATTCACAGCCCAGGAAGATGACTCTTCCTAAAGCTTTTTGTTGCCCAGGAACAACAGATGGGCACGAAGAAATGCTGCCGCCTTGTGGACATTTTCGGTAACAACGACTTTACAACCGGTGCTTCAGGGCACCTAATATTCACAAAGCCTCTGGGGCTTTTAAAGACACGTGCCCTCAAAAATGACCTGGGTTAGGTAACCGAAAGAAAATTGGAAACACACAGACTTTCAAGAATCCAAATTTCACGAGGGAAAGTTTACTCACACTGTTTAAAAGAAATACCCGACCACGACAGGAGGCAGAAAATCACTCATTAATCGAGAAATGCATATCAAAAGTATAAAGTGGCATCATCTCGCACCAGGCATATGGCCAGCATCAAAAAGTCTAAAAACAATCGATGGGGAATGAGTGTGGAGAAAAGGGAATCTTCCCACGCGGTGAGTGGAACTGTACATTTGTACCTGCCACTACAAAGCACTGTATTTCAATTCTTAGAAAACTAAAGAGAGACCGACCCTATATTTCTGCAGTCCCACTCCTGGGTGCTATTCGGGAATCCCCATAGTTCAAAAACACAGAAGCACGCCAATGTTTATTGCAGCAGTATTTACAAATGCCACAACACTAAAAGAAATAGTCCAGCGAGTGATGAATACATAAAGAGGAGGTCCAACGTGTATACAAGGGACTGTTACTCAGCCAGGAAAAAGAATGAAATAATGCCATTAGAAGCAACATGGATAGACCTGGGATGCCCAAACACTGAGTGAAGTCAGTCAGACAGAGGAGGACCCATAGCATATGATATCATGTATAGGAGGAATGGAAACATACATGCAACTGAACTAGTTTACAAAACAGAAACAGCCTCACTCATTGACTTTCAGAATAAACCAAGGGTTATTGAAAAGGAAGTAGGGTTGGAGATATAAGTTAGGTGGTTCACATGAACACATACACAGTAAAATACCTATAAACATATATATATATATAACAAGCACTGGATAAGGACTACTTTTCAAAACCAGGGCCTCTACTCAATGTTCTGCAATTACCTATATGGAATAGGAATCTGAAAAACACTACATATATTATATGTGTAAAAGAATCAGCTTGCTGTACAGCTACACCAAACCCCAATTTGGAAATCAACTCCAGTGCAACATACCATCAGAGTTAAGTTGCAAAAGAAAGTAAAAAGAAATAAATGTGTATGCTTTTCTCCTACGGCCTTCGTGATATGCACTGGTGTCACATCCCCGCAGCCTGAGCAGCCTGGGGTCCCAAGGGTGCACTGAGGTTTAGCGGAGAGACGTGAGGAGGGTGTGCCTGTAAATGCACCCCGTTAAAGGTGTAGTGTCTCTTCCTTTCTGGGGGGAACCAAAACTTCAGAATCTAGGTGGGCCTTCCTAGAGCTAAAAGGAAGCCAGTACACCCAAACCATGGGGGAACATCTAGGCTGCAGGAGATTCAAAAAGTGACCGAGCATCTACGGCTGCTGGTTGTGGGGTTCCCACATTCAGCCTCCTTGCCAGGAGTCACCAAACTTACACACCGCAGCACCCGCTGGTTTAGCCAGCGTTTGGAATATTCGGGGGCGTGAAGCTTAACAGGGAAGAGGTAGTGACACACAAGCCCTTGGGTGTTGCCTCTGGCACCTTCCCCTCTAATTCACAGCCCAGGAAGATGACTTTCCTAAAGCATTTGGTTGCCGAGGAACGAGTTCGGCACGAAGAAATGCTGCCGCCTTCTGGACATTTCCGGTAACAACAACTTTACAACCGGTGCTTCAGGGCACCTAAGATTCACAAAGCCTCTGGGGCTTTTAAAGACACGTGCCCTCAAAATTGACCTGGGTTAGGTAACCGAAAAAAAATTGGAAACACACAGACTTTCAAGAAGCCCAATTTCAGGAGGGAAAGGTTACTCACACTGTTTAAAAACACCCCGACTATGACACGGGGCAGAAAATCGCTCATTATTCGAGAAATACATATCAAAAGTATAAAGCGGCATCATCTCGCAGCAGGCATATGGCCAGCATCAAAAAGTCTAAAAACAATCGATGGGGAATGAGTGTGGAGGAAAGGGAATCTTCCCACTCGGTGAGTGGAACTGTAGATTTGTACGTGCCACTACAAAGCACTGTATTTCAGTTCCTAGAAAACTAAAGAGAGATCGACCCTATATTTCTGCAGTCCCACTCCTGGGTGTTATTCGGGAAACTCCATAGTTCAAAAACACACAAGCACGCCAAGCTTTATTGCAGCAGTATTTACAAATGCCACGAGACTAAAAGAAATAGTCCAGTGACTGATGAATACATAAAGAGGAGGTCCAACGTGTATACAAGGGACTGTTACTCAGCCAGGAAAAAGAATGAAATAATGCCATTAGAAGCAACATGGATAGACCTGGGATGCCCAAACACTGAGTGAAGTCAGTCAGACAGAGGAGGACCCATAGCATATGATATCACGTATAGGAAGAATGGAAACATACATGCAACTGAACTAGTTTACAAAACAGAAACAGCCTCACTCATCGACTTTCAGAATAAACCTTGGGTTACAAAAAGGAAGTGGGGCTGGAAATGTAAGTTAGGCGGTTCGCCTGAACACATACACAGTAAAATACCTATCAACATATATATATAACAAGCACTGGACAAGGACTACTTTTCAACAACAGGGCCTCTACTCAATGATCTGCAATCACCTATATGGAATAGGAATCTGAAAAACACTAGATATATTATATGTGTAAAAGAATCAGCTTGCTGTACAGCTACACCCAGCCCCAATTTGGAAATCAACTCCAGTGCAACATACCATCAGAGTTAAGTTGCAAAAGAAAGTAAAAAGAAATAAATGTGTATGCTTTTCTCCTACAGCCTTCGTGATATGTGCTGGTGTCACATCCCCGCAGCCTGAGCAGCCTGGGGTCCCAAGGGTGCACTGAGGTTTAGCGGAGAGACATGAGGAGCATGTGCCTGCAAATGCACCCCAGTAAAGGTGTAGTGTGTCTTCCTTTCTGGGGGAACCAAAACTTCAGAATCTACGTGGGCCTTCCTAGAGCTAAAAGGAAGCCAGTACACCCAAACCATGGGGGAACTTCTAGGCTGCAGGAGATTCAAAAAGTGACCGAGCACCTACGGCTGCTGGTTGTGGGGTTCCCACATTCAGCCTCCTTGCCAGGAGTCACCAAACTTACACACCACAGCACCCGTGGTTTAGCCAGCGTTTGGAATATTCGGGGTCATGAAGCTTAACAGGGAAGAGGTAGTGACACACAAGCCCTTGTGTATTGCCTCTGGCACCTTCCTCTCTAATTCACAGCCCAGGAAGATGACACTTCCTAAAGCTTTTTGTTGCCCAGGAACAACAGATGGGCACGAAGAAATGCTGCCGCCTTGTGGACATTTTCGGTAACAACGACTTTACAACCGGTGCTTCAGGGCACCTAATATTCACAAAGCCTCTGGGGCTTTTAAAGACACGTGCCCTCAAAAATGACCTGGGTTAGGTAACCGAAAGAAAATTGGAAACACACAGACTTTCAAGAATCCAAATTTCACGAGGGAAAGTTTACTCACACTGTTTAAAAGAAAAACCCGACCACGACAGGAGGCAGAAAATCACTCATTAATCGAGAAATGCATATCAAAAGTATAAAGTGGCATCATCTCGCAGCAGGCATATGGCCAGCATCAAAAACTCTAAAAACAATCGATGGGGAATGAGTGTGGAGAAAAGGGAATCTTCCCACGCGGTGAGTGGAACTGTACATTTGTACCTGCCACTACAAAGCACTGTATTTCAGTTCCTAGAAAACTAAAGACAGATCGACCCTATATTTCTGCAGTCCCACTCCTGGGTGCTATTCGGGAATCTCCATAGTTCAAAAACACACAAGCACGCCAATGTTTATTGCAGCAGTATTTACAAATGCCATGACACTAAAAGAAATAGTCCAGCGAGTGATGAATACATAAAGAGGAGGTCCAACGTGTATACAAGGGACTGTTACTCAGCCAGGAAAAAGAATGAAATAATGCCATTAGAAGCAACATGGATAGACCTGGGATGCCCAAACACTGAGTGAAGTCACTCAGACAGAGGAGGATCCATAGCATATGATATCACGTATAGGAGGAATGGAAACATACATGCAACTGAACTAGTTTACAAAACAGAAACAGCCTCACTCATCGACTTTCAGAATAAAGCTAGGGTTACTAAAAAGGAAGTGGGGTTGGAGATGTAAGTTAGGCGGTTCACCTGAAACATACACAGTAAAATACCTATCAACATATATATATATATAACACGCACTGGACAAGGACTACTTTTCAACACTAGGTCCTCTACTCAACGTTCTGCAATTACCTATATGGAAAAGGAATCTGAAAAACACTAGATATATTATATGTGTAAAAGAATCATCTTGCTGTACAGCTACACCAAACCCCAATTTGGAAATCAACTCCAGTGCAACATACCATCAGAGTTAAGTTGGAAAAGAAACTAAAAGGAAATAAATGTGTATGCTTTTCTCCTACGGCCTTCGTGATATGCGGTGGTGTCACATCCCCGCAGCCTGAGCAGCCTGGGGTCCCAAGGGTTCACTGAGGTTTAGCGGAGAGATGTGAGCAGGGTGTGCCTGTAAATGCACCCCCTTAAAAGTGTAGTGCCTTTTCCTTTCTGGGGGGAACCAAAACTTCAGAATCGAGGTGGGCCTTCCTAGAGCTAAAAGGAAGCCAGTGCACCCAAACCATGGGGGACCATCTAGGCTGCAGGAGATTCAAAAAGTGACCAAGGCTGCACAGCTGCTGGTTGTGGGGTTCCCACATTCAGCCTCCTTGCCAGGAGTCACCAAAATTACACACCGCAGCACCCGCTTGTTTAGCCAGCGTTTGGAATATTCGGGGTCATGAAGCTTAACAGGGAAAAGGTAGTAACACACAAGCCCTTGGGTGTTGCCTCTGGCACCTTGCTCTCTAATTCACAGCCCAGGAAGATGACTCTTCCTAAAGCTTTTTGTTGCCCAGGAACAACACATGGGCATGAAGAAATGCTGCCGCCTTGTGGACATTTTCGGTAACAACGACTTTACAACCGGTGCTTCAGGGCACCTAATATTCACAAAGCCTCTGGGGCTTTTAAAGACACGTGCCCTCAAAAATGACCTGGGTTAGGTAACCGAAAGAAAATTGGAAACACACAGACTTTCAAGAATCCAAATTTCACGAGGGAAAGTTTACTCACACTGTTTAAAAGAAAAACCCGACCACGACAGGAGGCAGAAAATCACTCATTAATCGAGAAATGCATATCAAAAGTATAAAGTGGCATCATCTCGCAGCAGACATATGGCCAGCATCAAAAAGTCTAAAAACAATCGATGGGGAATGAGTGTGGAGAAAAGGGAATCTTCCCACGCGGTGAGTGGAACTGTACATTTGTACCTGCCACTACAAAGCACTGTATTTCAGTTCCTAGAAAACTAAAGAGAGATCGACCCTATATTTCTGCAGTCCCACTCCTGGGTGCTATTCGGGAATCTCCATAGTTCAAAAACACACAAGCACGCCAATGTTTATTGCAGCAGTATTTACAAATGCCACAACACTAAAAGAAATAGTCCAGCGAGTGATGAATACATAAAGAGGAGGTCCAACGTGTATACAAGGGACTGTTACTGAGCCAGGAAAAAGAATGAAATAATGCCATTAGAAGCAACATGGATAGACCTGGGATGCCCAAACACTGAGTGAAGTCAGTCAGACAGAGGAGGACCCATAGCATATGATATCACGTATAGGAAGAATGGAAACATACATGCAACTGAACTAGTTTACAAAACAGAAACAGCCTCACTCATTGACTTTCAGAATAAACCAAGGGTTACTGAAAAGGAAGTGGGGTTGGAGATATAAGTTAGGTGGTTCACATGAACACATACACAGTAAAATACCTATAAACATATATATATATAACAAGCACTGGACAAGGACTACTTTTCAAAACCAGGGCCTCTACTCAAAGTTCTGCAATTACCTATATGGAATAGGAATCTGAAAAACACTAGGTATATTATATGTGTAAAAGAATCAGCTTGCTGTACAGCTACACCAAACCCCAATTTGGAAATCAACTCCAGTGCAACATACCATCAGAGTTAAGTTGCAAAAGAAAGTAAAAAGAAATAAATGTGTATGCTTTTCTCCTACGGCCTTCGTGATATGCACTGGTGTCACATCCCCGCAGCCTGAGCAGCCTGGGGTCCCAAGGGTGCACTGAGGTTTAGCGGAGAGACGTGAGGAGGGTGTGCCTGTAAATGCACCCCGTTAAAGGTGTAGTGTCTCTTTCTGTCTGGGGGGAACCAAAACTTCAGAATCTAGGTGGGCCTTCCTAGAGCTAAAAGGAAGCCAGTACACCCAAACCATGGGGGAACATCTAGGCTGCAGGAGATTCAAAAAGTGACCGAGCATCTACGGCTGCTGGTTGTGGGGTTCCCACATTCAGCCTCCTTGCCAGGAGTCACCAAAATTACACACCGCAGCACCCGCTTGTTTAGCCAGCGTTTGGAATATTCGGGGGCGTGAAGCTTAACAGGGAAGAGGTAGTGACACACAAGCCCTTGGGTGTTGCCTCTGGCACCTTCCCCTCTAATTCACAGCCCAGGAAGATGACTTTCCTAAAGCATTTGGTTGCCGAGGAACGAGTTCGGCACGAAGAAATGCTGCCGCCTTCTGGACATTTCCGGTAACAACAACTTTACAACCGGTGCTTCAGGGCACCTAAGATTCACAAAGCCTCTGGGGCTTTTAAAGACACGTGCCCTCAAAATTGACCTGGGTTAGGTAACCGAAAAAAAATTGGAAACACACAGACTTTCAAGAAGCCCAATTTCAGGAGGGAAAGGTTACTCACACTGTTTAAAAAAACCCCGACTATGACACGGGGCAGAAAATCGCTCATTATTCGAGAAATACATATCAAAAGTATAAAGCGGCATCATCTCGCAGCAGGCATATGGCCAGCATCAAAAAGTCTAAAAACAATCGATGGGGAATGAGTGTGGAGGAAAGGGAATCTTCCCACTCGGTGAGTGGAACTGTAGATTTGTACGTGCCACTACAAAGCACTGTATTTCAGTTCCTAGAAAACTAAAGAGAGATCGACCCTATATTTCTGCAGTCCCACTCCTGGGTGTTATTCGGGAAACTCCATAGTTCAAAAACACACAAGCACGCCAAGCTTTATTGCAGCAGTATTTACAAATGCCACGAGACTAAAAGAAATAGTCCAGTGACTGATGAATACATAAAGAGGAGGTCCAACGTGTATACAAGGGACTGTTACTCAGCCAGGAAAAAGAATGAAATAATGCCATTAGAAGCAACATGGATAGACCTGGGATGCCCAAACACTGAGTGAAGTCAGTCAGACAGAGGAGGACCCATAGCATATGATATCACGTATAGGAAGAATGGAAACATACATGCAACTGAACTAGTTTACAAAACAGAAACAGCCTCACTCATCGACTTTCAGAATAAACCTTGGGTTACAAAAAGGAAGTGGGGCTGGAAATGTAAGTTAGGCGGTTCGCCTGAACACATACACAGTAAAATACCTATCAACATATATATATAACAAGCACTGGACAAGGACTACTTTTCAACAACAGGGCCTCTACTCAATGATCTGCAATCACCTATATGGAATAGGAATCTGAAAAACACTAGATATATTATATGTGTAAAAGAATCAGCTTGCTGTACAGCTACACCCAGCCCCAATTTGGAAATCAACTCCAGTGAAACATACCATCAGAGTTAAGTTGGAAAAGACAGTAAAAGGAAATAAATGTGTATGCTTTTCTCCTACAGCCTTCGTGATATGTGCTGGTGTCACATCCCCGCAGCCTGAGCAGCCTGGGGTCCCAAGGGTGCACTGAGGTTTAGCGGAGAGACATGAGGAGCATGTGCCTGCAAATGCACCCCAGTAAAGGTGTAGTGTGTCTTCCTTTCTGGGGGAACCAAAACTTCAGAATCTACGTGGGCCTTCCTAGAGCTAAAAGGAAGCCAGTACACCCAAACCATGGGGGAACTTCTAGGCTGCAGGACATTCAAAAAGTGACCGAGCATCTACGGCTGCTGGTTGTGGGGTTCCCACATTCAGCCTCCTTGCCAGGAGTCACCAAACTTACACACCGCAGCACCCGTGGTTTAGCCAGCGTTTGGAATATTCGGGGTCATGAAGCTTAACAGGGAAGAGGTAGTGATACACAAGCCCTTGTGTATTGCCTCTGGCACCTTCCTCTCTAATTCACAGCCCAGGAAGATGACTCTTCCTAAAGCTTTTTGTTGCCCAGGAACAACAGATGGGCACGAAGAAATGCTGCCGCCTTGTGGACATTTTCGGTAACAACGACTTTACAACCGGTGCTTCAGGGCACCTAATATTCACAAAGCCTCTGGGGCTTTTAAAGACACGTGCCCTCAAAAATGACCTGGGTTAGGTAACCGAAAGAAAATTGGAAACACACAGACTTTCAAGAATCCAAATTTCACGAGGGAAAGTTTACTCACACTGTTTAAAAGAAAAACCCGACCACGACAGGAGGCAGAAAATCACTCATTAATCGAGAAATGCATATCAAAAGTATAAAGTGGCATCATCTCGCAGCAGGCATATGGCCAGCATCAAAAAGTCTAAAAACAATCGATGGGGAATGAGTGTGGAGAAAAGGGAATCTTCCCACGCGGTGAGTGGAACTGTACATTTGTACCTGCCTCTACAAAGCACTGTATTTCAGTTCCTAGAAAACTAAAGACAGATCGACCCTATATTTCTGCAGTCCCACTCCTGGGTGCTATTCGGGAAACTCCATAGTTCAAAAACACACAAGCACGCCAATGTTTATTGCAGCAGTATTTACAAATGCCACGACACTAAAAGAAATAGTCCAGCGAGTGATGAATACATAAAGAGGAGGTCCAACGTGTATACAAGGGACTGTTACTCAGCCAGGAAAAAGAATGAAATAATGCCATTAGAAGCAACATGGATAGACCTGGAATGCCCAAACACTGAGTGAAGTCACTCAGACAGAGGAGGATCCATAGCATATGATATCACGTATAGGAGGAATGGAAACATACATGCAACTGAACTAGTTTACAAAACACAAACCGCCTCACTCATCGACTTTCAGAATAAAGCTAAGGTTACTAAAAAGGAAGGGGGGTTGGAGATATAAGTTAGGTGGTTCACATGAACACATACACAGTAAAATACCTATAAACATATATATATATAACAAGCACTGGACAAGGACTACTTTTCAAAACCAGGGCCTCTACTCAAAGTTCTGCAATTACCTATATGGAATAGGAATCTGAAAAACACTAGGTATATTATATGTGTAAAAGAATCAGCTTGCTGTACAGCTACACCAAACCCCAATTTGGAAATCAACTCCAGTGCAACATACCATCAGAGTTAAGTTGCAAAAGAAAGTAAAAAGAAATAAATGTGTATGCTTTTCTCCTACGGCCTTCGTGATATGCACTGGTGTCACATCCCCGCAGCCTGAGCAGCCTGGGGTCCCAAGGGTGCACTGAGGTTTAGCGGAGAGACGTGAGGAGGGTGTGCCTGTAAATGCACCCCGTTAAAGGTGTAGTGTCTCTTTCTGTCTGGGGGGAACCAAAACTTCAGAATCTAGGTGGGCCTTCCTAGAGCTAAAAGGAAGCCAGTACACCCAAACCATGGGGGAACATCTAGGCTGCAGGAGATTCAAAAAGTGACCGAGCATCTACGGCTGCTGGTTGTGGGGTTCCCACATTCAGCCTCCTTGCCAGGAGTCACCAAAATTACACACCGCAGCACCCGCTTGTTTAGCCAGCGTTTGGAATATTCGGGGGCGTGAAGCTTAACAGGGAAGAGGTAGTGACACACAAGCCCTTGGGTGTTGCCTCTGGCACCTTCCCCTCTAATTCACAGCCCAGGAAGATGACTTTCCTAAAGCATTTGGTTGCCGAGGAACGAGTTCGGCACGAAGAAATGCTGCCGCCTTGTGGACATTTCCGGTAACAACAACTTTACAACCGGTGCTTCAGGGCACCTAAGATTCACAAAGCCTCTGGGGCTTTTAAAGACACGTGCCCTCAAAATTGACCTGGGTTAGGTAACCGAAAAAAAATTGGAAACACACAGACTTTCAAGAAGCCCAATTTCAGGAGGGAAAGGTTACTCACACTGTTTAAAAAAACCCCGACTATGACACGGGGCAGAAAATCGCTCATTATTCGAGAAATACATATCAAAAGTATAAAGCGGCATCATCTCGCAGCAGGCATATGGCCAGCATCAAAAAGTCTAAAAACAATCGATGGGGAATGAGTGTGGAGGAAAGGGAATCTTCCCACTCGGTGAGTGGAACTGTAGATTTGTACGTGCCACTACAAAGCACTGTATTTCAGTTCCTAGAAAACTAAAGAGAGATCGACCCTATATTTCTGCAGTCCCACTCCTGGGTGTTATTCGGGAAACTCCATAGTTCAAAAACACACAAGCACGCCAAGCTTTATTGCAGCAGTATTTACAAATGCCACGAGACTAAAAGAAATAGTCCAGTGACTGATGAATACATAAAGAGGAGGTCCAACGTGTATACAAGGGACTGTTACTGAGCCAGGAAAAAGAATGAAATAATGCCATTAGAAGCAACATGGATAGACCTGGGATGCCCAAACACTGAGTGAAGTCAGTCAGACAGAGGAGGACCCATAGCATATGATATCACGTATAGGAAGAATGGAAACATACATGCAACTGAACTAGTTTACAAAACAGAAACAGCCTCACTCATCGACTTTCAGAATAAACCTTGGGTTACAAAAAGGAAGTGGGGCTGGAAATGTAAGTTAGGCGGTTCGCCTGAACACATACACAGTAAAATACCTATCAACATATATATATAACAAGCACTGGACAAGGACTACTTTTCAACAACAGGGCCTCTACTCAATGATCTGCAATCACCTATATGGAATAGGAATCTGAAAAACACTAGATATATTATATGTGTAAAAGAATCAGCTTGCTGTACAGCTACACCCAGCCCCAATTTGGAAATCAACTCCAGTGCAACATACCATCAGAGTTAAGTTGCAAAAGAAAGTAAAAAGAAATAAATGTGTATGCTTTTCTCCTACGGCCTTCGTGATATGCACTGGTGTCACATCCCCGCAGCCTGAGCAGCCTGGGGTCCCAAGGGTGCACTGAGGTTTAGCGGAGAGACGTGAGGAGGGTGTGCCTGTAAATGCACCCCGCTAAAGGTGTAGTGTCTCTTCCTTTCTGGGGGGAACCAAAACTTCAGAATCTAGGTCGGCCTTCCTAGAGCTAAAAGGAAGCCAGTATACCCAAACCATGGGGGACCATCTTGGCTGCAGGAGATTCAAAAGGTGACCAAGGCTGCACAGCTGCTGGTTGTGGGGTTCCCACATTCAGCCTCCTTGCCAGGAGTCACCAAACTTACACACCGCAGCACCCGCTTGTTTAGCCAGCGTTTGGAATATTCGGGGTCATTAAGCTTAACAGGGAAGAGCTAGTGACACACAAGCCCTTGGGTGTTGCCTCTGGCACCTTCCTCTCTAATTCACAGCCCAGGAAGTTGACTCTTCCTAAAGCTTTTTGTTGCCCAGGAACAACAGATGGGCACGAAGAAATGCTGCCGCCTTGTGGACATTTCCGGTAACAACATCTTTACAACTGGTGCTTCAGGGCACCTAATATTCACAAAGCCTCTGGGGCTTTTAAAGACACGTGCCCTCAAAAATGACCTGGGTTAGGTAACCGAAAGAAAATTGGAAACACACAGACTTTCAAGAATCCAAATTTCACGAGGGAAAGTTTACTCACACTGTTTAAAAGAAATACACGACCACGACAGGAGGCAGAAAATCACTCATTAATCGAGAAATGCATATCAAAAGTATAAAGTGGCATCATCTCGCAGCAGGCATATGGCCAGCATCAAAAAGTCTAAAAACAATCGATGGGGAATGAGTGTGGAGAAAAGGGAAT
The DNA here is from genome assembly GCF_949752795.1 of Hyperoodon ampullatus. Taxonomy (NCBI): domain Eukaryota; kingdom Metazoa; phylum Chordata; class Mammalia; order Artiodactyla; family Ziphiidae; genus Hyperoodon; species Hyperoodon ampullatus. The sequence goes on along the minus strand of NC_136923.1, from coordinate 4,084,378 downwards.
CTTCCCACGCGGTGAGTGGAACTGTACATTTGTACCTGCCACTACAAAGCACTGTATTTCAGTTCCTAGAAAACTAAAGAGAGACCGACCCTATATTTCTGCAGTCCCACTCCTGGGTGCTATTTGGGAATCCCCATAGTTCAAAAACACAGAAGCACGCCAATGTTTATTGCAGCAGTATTTACAAATGCCACAACACTAAAAGAAATAGTCCAGCGAGTGATGAATACATAAAGAGGAGGTCCAACGTGTATACAAGGGACTGTTACTCAGCCAGGAAAAAGAATGAAATAATGCCATTAGAAGCAACATGGATAGACCTGGGATGCCCAAACACTGAGTGAAGTCAGTCAGACAGAGGAGGACCCATAGCATATGATATCATGTATAGGAGGAATGGAAACATACATGCAACTGAACTGGTTTACAAAACAGAAACAGCCTCACTCATTGACTTTCAGAATAAACCAAGGGTTACTGAAAAGGAAGTAGGGTTGGAGATATAAGTTAGGTGGTTCACATGAACACATACACAGTAAAATACCTATAAACATATATATATATAACAAGCACTGGATAAGGACTACTTTTCAAAACCAGGGCCTCTACTCAATGTTCTGCAATTACCTATATGGAATAGGAATCTGAAAAACACTAGATATATTGTATGTGTAAAAGAATCAGCTTGCTGTACAGCTACACCAAACCCCAATTTGGAAATCAACTCCAGTGCAACATACCATCAGAGTTAAGTTGCAAAAGAAAGTAAAAAGAAATAAATGTGTATGCTTTTCTCCTACGGCCTTCGTGATATGCACTGGTGTCACATCCCCGCAGCCTGAGCAGCCTGGGGTCCCAAGGGTGCACTGAGGTTTAGCGGAGAGACGTGAGGAGGGTGTGCCTGTAAATGCACCCCGTTAAAGGTGTAGTGTCTCTTCCTTTCTGGGGGGAACCAAAACTTCAGAATCTAGGTGGGCCTTCCTAGAGCTAAAAGGAAGCCAGTACACCCAAACCATGGGGGAACATCTAGGCTGCAGGAGATTCAAAAAGTGACCGAGCATCTACGGCTGCTGGTTGTGGGGTTCCCACATTCAGCCTCCTTGCCAGGAGTCACCAAACTTACACACCGCAGCACCCGCTGGTTTAGCCAGCGTTTGGAATATTCGGGGGCGTGAAGCTTAACAGGGAAGAGGTAGTGACACACAAGCCCTTGGGTGTTGCCTCTGGCACCTTCCCCTCTAATTCACAGCCCAGGAAGATGACTTTCCTAAAGCATTTGGTTGCCGAGGAACGAGTTCGGCACGGAGAAATGCTGCCGCCTTCTGGACATTTCCGGTAACAACAACTTTACAACTGGTGCTTCAGGGCACCTAAGATTCACAAAGCCTCTGGGGCTTTTAAAGACACGTGCCCTCAAAATTGACCTGGGTTAGGTAACCGAAAAAAAATTGGAAACACACAGACTTTCAAGAAGACCAATTTCAGGAGGGAAAGGTTACTCACACTGTTTAAAAAAACCCCGACTATGACACGGGGCAGAAAATCGCTCATTATTCGAGAAATACATATCAAAAGTATAAAGCGGCATCATCTCGCAGCAGGCATATGGCCAGCATCAAAAAGTCTAAAAACAATCGATGGGGAATGAGTGTGGAGGAAAGGGAATCTTCCCACTCGGTGAGTGGAACTGTAGATTTGTACGTGCCACTACAAAGCACTGTATTTCAGTTCCTAGAAAACTAAAGAGAGATCGACCCTATATTTCTGCAGTCCCACTCCTGGGTGTTATTCGGGAAACTCCATAGTTCAAAAACACACAAGCACGCCAAGCTTTATTGCAGCAGTATTTACAAATGCCACGAGACTAAAAGAAATAGTCCAGTGACTGATGAATACATAAAGAGGAGGTCCAACGTGTATACAAGGGACTGTTACTCAGCCAGGAAAAAGAATGAAATAATGCCATTAGAAGCAACATGGATAGACCTGGGATGCCCAAACACTGAGTGAAGTCAGTCAGACAGAGGAGGACCCATAACATATGATATCACGTATAGGAAGAATGGAAACATACATGCAACTGAACTAGTTTACAAAACAGAAACAGCCTCACTCATCGACTTTCAGAATAAACCTTGGGTTACAAAAAGGAAGTGGGGCTGGAAATGTAAGTTAGGCGGTTCGCCTGAACACATACACAGTAAAATACCTATCAACATATATATATAACAAGCACTGGACAAGGACTACTTTTCAACAACAGGGCCTCTACTCAATGATCTGCAATTACCTATATGGAATAGGAATCTGAAAAACACTAGATATATTATATGTGTAAAAGAATCAGCTTGCTGTACAGCTACACCCAGCCCCAATTTGGAAATCAACTCCAGTGCAACATACCATCAGAGTTAAGTTGCAAAAGAAAGTAAAAAGAAATAAATGTGTATGCTTTTCTCCTACAGCCTTCGTGATATGTGCTGGTGTCACATCCCCGCAGCCTGAGCAGCCTGGGGTCCCAAGGGTGCACTGAGGTTTAGCGGAGAGACATGAGGAGCATGTGCCTGCAAATGCACCCCAGTAAAGGTGTAGTGTGTCTTCCTTTCTGGGGGAACCAAAACTTCAGAATCTACGTGGGCCTTCCTAGAGCTAAAAGGAAGCCAGTACACCCAAACCATGGGGGAACTTCTAGGCTGCAGGAGATTCAAAAAGTGACTGAGCACCTACGGCTGCTGGTTGTGGGGTTCCCACATTCAGCCTCCTTGCCAGGAGTCACCAAACTTACACACCACAGCACCCGTGGTTTAGCCAGCGTTTGGAATATTCGGGGTCATGAAGCTTAACAGGGAAGAGGTAGTGATACACAAGCCCTTGTGTATTGCCTCTGGCACCTTCCTCTCTAATTCACAGCCCAGGAAGATGACTCTTCCTAAAGCTTTTTGTTGCCCAGGAACAACAGATGGGCACGAAGAAATGCTGCCGCCTTGTGGACATTTTCGGTAACAACGACTTTACAACCGGTGCTTCAGGGCACCTAATATTCACAAAGCCTCTGGGGCTTTTAAAGACACGTGCCCTCAAAAATGACCTGGGTTAGGTAACCGAAAGAAAATTGGAAACACACAGACTTTCAAGAATCCAAATTTCACGAGGGAAAGTTTACTCACACTGTTTAAAAGAAATACCCGACCACGACAGGAGGCAGAAAATCACTCATTAATCGAGAAATGCATATCAAAAGTATAAAGTGGCATCATCTCGCAGCAGGCATACGGCCAGCATCAAAAAGTCTAAAAACAATCGATGGGGAATGAGTGTGGAGAAAAGGGAATCTTCCCACGCGGTGAGTGGAACTGTACATTTGTACCTGCCACTACAAAGCACTGTATTTCAGTTCCTAGAAAACTAAAGAGAGACCGACCCTATATTTCTGCAGTCCCACTCCTGGGTGCTATTTGGGAATCCCCATAGTTCAAAAACACAGAAGCACGCCAATGTTTATTGCAGCAGTATTTACAAATGCCACAACACTAAAAGAAATAGTCCAGCGAGTGATGAATACATAAAGAGGAGGTCCAACGTGTATACAAGGGACTGTTACTCAGCCAGGAAAAAGAATGAAATAATGCCATTAGAAGCAACATGGATAGACCTGGGATGCCCAAACACTGAGTGAAGTCAGTCAGACAGAGGAGGACCCATAGCATATGATATCATGTATAGGAGGAATGGAAACATACATGCAACTGAACTAGTTTACAAAACAGAAACAGCCTCACTCATTGACTTTCAGAATAAACCAAGGGTTACTGAAAAGGAAGTAGGGTTGGAGATATAAGTTAGGTGGTTCACATGAACACATACACAGTAAAATACCTATAAACATATATATATATAACAAGCACTGGATAAGGACTACTTTTCAAAACCAGGGCCTCTACTCAATGTTCTGCAATTACCTATATGGAATAGGAATCTGAAAAACACTAGATATATTGTATGTGTAAAAGAATCAGCTTGCTGTACAGCTACACCAAACCCCAATTTGGAAATCAACTCCAGTGCAACATACCATCAGAGTTAAGTTGCAAAAGAAAGTAAAAAGAAATAAATGTGTATGCTTTTCTCCTACGGCCTTCGTGATATGCACTGGTGTCACATCCCCGCAGCCTGAGCAGCCTGGGGTCCCAAGGGTGCACTGAGGTTTAGCGGAGAGACGTGAGGAGGGTGTGCCTGTAAATGCACCCCGTTAAAGGTGTAGTGTCTCTTCCTTTCTGGGGGGAACCAAAACTTCAGAATCTAGGTGGGCCTTCCTAGAGCTAAAAGGAAGCCAGTACACCCAAACCATGGGGGAACATCTAGGCTGCAGGAGATTCAAAAAGTGACCGAGCATCTACGGCTGCTGGTTGTGGGGTTCCCACATTCAGCCTCCTTGCCAGGAGTCACCAAACTTACACACCGCAGCACCCGCTGGTTTAGCCAGCGTTTGGAATATTCGGGGGCGTGAAGCTTAACAGGGAAGAGGTAGTGACACACAAGCCCTTGGGTGTTGCCTCTGGCACCTTCCCCTCTAATTCACAGCCCAGGAAGATGACTTTCCTAAAGCATTTGGTTGCCGAGGAACGAGTTCGGCACGAAGAAATGCTGCCGCCTTCTGGACATTTCCGGTAACAACAACTTTACAACCGGTGCTTCAGGGCACCTAAGATTCACAAAGCCTCTGGGGCTTTTAAAGACACGTGCCCTCAAAATTGACCTGGGTTAGGTAACCGAAAAAAAATTGGAAACACACAGACTTTCAAGAAGCCCAATTTCAGGAGGGAAAGGTTACTCACACTGTTTAAAACACCCCGACTATGACACGGGGCAGAAAATCGCTCATTATTCGAGAAATACATATCAAAAGTATAAAGCGGCATCATCTCGCAGCAGGCATATGGCCAGCATCAAAAAGTCTAAAAACAATCGATGGGGAATGAGTGTGGAGGAAAGGGAATCTTCCCACTCGGTGAGTGGAACTGTAGATTTGTACGTGCCACTACAAAGCACTGTATTTCAGTTCCTAGAAAACTAAAGAGAGATCGACCCTATATTTCTGCAGTCCCACTCCTGGGTGTTATTCGGGAAACTCCATAGTTCAAAAACACACAAGCACGCCAAGCTTTATTGCAGCAGTATTTACAAATGCCACGAGACTAAAAGATATAGTCCAGTGACTGATGAATACATAAAGAGGAGGTCCAACGTGTATACAAGGGACTGTTACTGAGCCAGGAAAAAGAATGAAATAATGCCATTAGAAGCAACATGGATAGACCTGGGATGCCCAAACACTGAGTGAAGTCAGTCAGACAGAGGAGGACCCATAGCATATGATATCACGTATAGGAAGAATGGAAACATACATGCAACTGAACTAGTTTACAAAACAGAAACAGCCTCACTCATCGACTTTCAGAATAAACCTTGGGTTACAAAAAGGAAGTGGGGCTGGAAATGTAAGTTAGGCGGTTCGCCTGAACACATACACAGTAAAATACCTATCAACATATATATATAACAAGCACTGGACAAGGACTACTTTTCAACAACAGGGCCTCTACTCAATGATCTGCAATCACCTATATGGAATAGGAATCTGAAAAACACTAGATATATTATATGTGTAAAAGAATCAGCTTGCTGTACAGCTACACCCAGCCCCAATTTGGAAATCAACTCCAGTGAAACATACCATCAGAGTTAATTTGCAAATGAAAGTAAAAAGAAATAAATGTGTATGCTTTTCTCCTACAGCCTTCGTGATATGTGCTGGTGTCACATCCCCGCAGCCTGAGCAGCCTGGGGTCCCAAGGGTGCACTGAGGTTTAGCGGAGAGACATGAGGAGCATGTGCCTGCAAATGCACCCCAGTAAAGGTGTAGTGTGTCTTCCTTTCTGGGGGAACCAAAACTTCAGAATCTACGTGGGCCTTCCTAGAGCTAAAAGGAAGCCAGTACACCCAAACCATGGGGGAACTTCTAGGCTGCAGGACATTCAAAAAGTGACCGAGCATCTACGGCTGCTGGTTGTGGGGTTCCCACATTCAGCCTCCTTGCCAGGAGTCACCAAACTTACACACCACAGCACCCGTGGTTTAGCCAGCGTTTGGAATATTCGGGGTCATGAAGCTTAACAGGGAAGAGGTAGTGATACACAAGCCCTTGTGTATTGCCTCTGGCACCTTCCTCTCTAATTCACAGCCCAGGAAGATGACTCTTCCTAAAGCTTTTTGTTGCCCAGGAACAACAGATGGGCACGAAGAAATGCTGCCGCCTTGTGGACATTTTCGGTAACAACGACTTTACAACCGGTGCTTCAGGGCACCTAATATTCACAAAGCCTCTGGGGCTTTTAAAGACACGTGCCCTCAAAAATGACCTGGGTTAGGTAACCGAAAGAAAATTGGAAACACACAGACTTTCAAGAATCCAAATTTCACGAGGGAAAGTTTACTCACACTGTTTAAAAGAAAAACCCGACCACGACAGGAGGCAGAAAATCACTCATTAATCGAGAAATGCATATCAAAAGTATAAAGTGGCATCATCTCGCAGCAGGCATATGGCCAGCATCAAAAACTCTAAAAACAATCGATGGGGAATGAGTGTGGAGAAAAGGGAATCTTCCCACGCGGTGAGTGGAACTGTACATTTGTACCTGCCACTACAAAGCACTGTATTTCAGTTCCTAGAAAACTAAAGACAGATCGACCCTATATTTCTGCAGTCCCATTCCTGGGTGCTATTCGGGCAACTCCATAGTTCAAAAACACAGAAGCACGCCAATGTTTATTGCAGCAGTATTTACAAATGCCACAACACTAAAAGAAATAGTCCAGCGAGTGATGAATACATAAAGAGGAGGTCCAACGTGTATACAAGGGACTGTTACTCAGACAGGAAAAAGAATGAAATAATGCCATTAGAAGCAACATGGATAGACCTGGGATGCCCAAACACTGAGTGAAGTCACTCAGACAGAGGAGGATCCATAGCATATGATATCACGTATAGGAGGAATGGAAACATACATGCAACTGAACTAGTTTACAAAACAGAAACAGACTCACTGACTTTCAAAATAAACCTAGGGTTACCAAAAAAGATAGGTGGGGTAGGATTTATAAGTTAGGCAGTTCACATGAACACATACACAGTAAAATACCTATAAACATATGTATAAAACACGAACTTGACAAGGACTACTGTACAACACCAGGACCTCAACTCAACCTTCTGCAATAAACTATATGGAAAAATGAATCCGAAAAACTCTAGATATATTATATTGTAATTGAATCAACTTGCTGCACACCTACAGCAAACACCACATTGGAAATCAACTCTAGTGCAACATACCATCAGAATGCAGCTCAAAAAGAACGTAAAAGGAAAGAAATGAGTACACTTTTCGCCTCTGGCCTCTGTGATAATCGATGGTGTCACATCTCTGGAGCTTGAGCAGCCTGGGGTCCCAAGGGTGCACTGAGGTAGTGCTGAGAGAGTTGAGGAGGATGTGCCTGCAAATGCACCTCATTAAAGATGTAGTGTCTCTTCCCTTCTGGGTGGAACCACAATTTCAGGGTCCACGTGAGCTGTCCTAGAGCTAAAACGAAGCCGAGTGCACCCAAACTATGGGGGACCGTCTCGGCTGCAGGAGCTTCAAAAAGTGGCCGAGCCTCCAGGTCTGCTGGTGGTGGGGTTACCACATCCAGCCTCCTTGCCAGGAGGCACCCCACCTACACACCGCAGCACCCGCAGGTTTAGCCAGGGTTCGGATTTTTCGGGGACATGAGGCTTAACGGGGAAGACATAGTGACACACAAGCCCTTGGGTGTTGCCTCTGGCACCTTCCTCTCTAATTCACAGCCCAGTAAGATGAATTTTCCTAAATCTTTTGTTGCCGAGTAACCAGAGTTGGGCACGAAGAAATGCTGCCGCCTTGTGGACTTTTCCCTTAACAACAATTTTACAACCGGTGCTACAGGTCATGTTTTGTTCACAAAGCCTGTGGGGCTTTTCATGGCACGTGTGCTCAAAAAATGACCTGGGGTAGGTAATCAAAAGATAATTCGAAACAGAGTAGACTTCACATAGCCAATTTCAAGCGGGAAATTTTACTCACCCTGTTTGTAATAATACAAACGCATATGACATGCCGCTCAATATTGGTAATTATTTCAGAAATGCAAATGAAAACTACATTGAGGTAACTTTGCACTAGTCAGAATGTGTATCATCAAAATGAGTACAAATTATAAATTTGGGAGAGGATATGGATAAAGTGGGAACCTCCTCAGCTGCTGGTCGTAATGCACATTGGGAACAGCCACTGTGGAGAAAAGTATGTAGTATTTTTTAAAATCCAAAACATGAGCTACCTAGCGATCCAGAAATCTTAGTCCTGGGCATATATTGGAAAAAGCCATAGTTCGAAAAGACACATGCACCTCGGCATTCATAGGAACGGTATTTAAAATAGCCAGGACATGGAAGCAACCTAAGTGTCTAGCGAGAGATAAATTGCACAGAAGATGTGGCATGTGTGTGTGTATATATATACATACACACAAAATAGAATACTCAATCATCAAAAAGAATAAAATAATGCCATTTCTGGCAAGACGGAGAGACCTCCTGATTATCATACTAAGTGAAAGACGTCAGACAGAGAAAAGAAATATTTTATAATATCACCTACATGTGGAATTTAGAAGAATGATACTCATGAACTTATTTATAAAACAGAAATAGACAAGAAACTTACTGTTACCAAAGGAGACATGTGTGGGGGAAGGATAAATAGGAGGTTGGGTTGAACGGATACACATAATGCATAATCAACAGTGTCCTAGTATACACACCGGGAATTAGATTCAATATCTTCTAATTACCTATAACAGAAACGAATCTGAAAAAGAATATATATATATATATATATATGTTTATTTATTTTTGGCTGCATTGGGTCTTCGTTGCTGCACACGGGCTTTCTCTAGTTGCAGCGAGCGGGGGCTACTCTTCGTTGTGGTGCACGGGCTTCTCATTGCAGTGGCTTCTCTTGTGGCGGAGCATGGGCTGTAGGCACACGGGCTTCAGTAGTTGTGGCTCCCGGGCTCTAGAGAGCAGGTTCAGCAGTTGTAGCACCTGGGCCTAGTTGCTCTGCGGCATGTGGGATCTTCTGGGACCAGGGCTCGAACCCGTGTCCCCTGCACTGGCAGGTGGATTCTTAACCACTGCGCCACCAAGGAAGCCCTATATTTAAATTTATATATACATATATATCTGAATCCCTCTGGTGTATTTCAGAACCTAACAGTATTTTAAATGAACTATTTGTCAATTTAAAATAAAGAAGAAAGAAAATCAGAGGTTGGCAAGAGTCATCTTTCTTTTGGATCTTGTCACATGTCACCTGCTTTTGATTAATGCATTCATTCAAAATGCACTAATATAGTATGCATCATTCTACCCCCTTGGCAAACTTCATGAACAAGACAGATGAGGACCTGTCTGCGTGCAGGAGGGTTATATTCTCGTGCAAGACAGTGAACCAGTGAGTGAGTCATAAGGAATTATTCTAAGAGGTAGACAGTGCAGTGGAGAGAACCAGAGAGTCATGGGATAGAGTGACCGGGGGCTTTATTTCAGGGGTCAGGAAGGTGACATTTGTGCTGATATCTAGAGGTAGAGTGTCCCAGGCAGAGGGCACAGAAAGTGCAAGGGCCCTGAGGTGGAGTGAGGTTGGTGGGCTCAGGAAGAGAAAGGAGGCCAGGAAGGGGTGTGGGGCTCGAGGTTGCAGGGACCAGGAGTGAAGCTTGAGTGGGGACTATGGATTTTGTTCTGTGTGCAGAGGAAGCCACTGAGGCAAGTGAGTGCTGGGTCTGCTGTATGGAGCCCCTTTAGCCTGGGTGGGGGCCCAGCGATGCCCTTGAGTCTCCAAATGGGCTCCAGGGCAGGATGAGCCCAGAGCGCAGGGCTGGGCCTGGCTGGAAGAACCACAGCTCTGTGAGCAGAGGAAGAGCCTCTCGCCATAAGCTATGCAGGAGGGAGTGAGCACCTTGTCTTGGAGGGTGTGCAAGCAGGCTCCGGGTCATACCGGGTGCATTTATGTGGCTGGGCCAGAGTCGCTGGGGGCCAGAGCTGTGCACAGGGCACTGCTGCTCTCCCTAGCACTGGGAGGGGGACAGGCTTGGGGCTCTTCTGAAACAGGACGGAGGTGTGGGCCAGGCCAGTCAAGACAGAGAGGCAGCACTGGTCCTACAGCCTGGCTGCAAACCAAGCACTGTTCTGAGTGCTTTGCAAGAATTCCCTGTAACAAACAGAAAGATATACTGTGTTCTTGGATTGGAAGACTCAATACTGTTAAGATGACCATGTTGTTCAATGCAATCTACAGATTCAGTGCAATCCCTGTCCACTTACCAATGGCATTTTTCACAGCACTAGAACAAAATTTTTAAAAATCTGTATGGAAACACAAAAGACTCCAAATAGCCAAAACAATCTTGAGAAAGAACAGTGCTGGAGGAATCAAGCTCCCTGACTTCAGACTATACTACAAAGCTACATAGTGGGCTTCCCTAGTGGCAAATTGGTTAAGAATCCGCCTGCCAATGCAGGGGACATGGGTTCGATCACTGGTCCAGTTGATCCCGCAGAGCAACTAAGCCTGTGCGCCAGAACTACTGAGTCTATGCTCTAGAGCCCACGAGCCACAACTACTGAAGCCCACGCTCCGCAACAGGAGAAGCCACCGCGATGAGAAGCCCGTGCACCGCAACGAAGAGGAGCCTCTGCTCGTCGCAACTAGAGAAAGCCCGCACGCAGCAACGAAGACCCAATGCAGCCAAAAATAAATAAATAAATAAATTTATTAAAAACAAAAAACAATATGGTACTGGCACAGAAAACAGACATAATGATCAATGGAACAGGATAGAAAGCCCAGAAATAAACCCACACACTTATGATCAATTAATCTATGACAAAGGAGGCAAGGATATACAATGGAGAAAAGACAGTCTGTTCAATAAGTGGTGCTGGGAAAACTGGACAGCTATAGTAAGAATGAAATTAGAACACACCTTAACACCATATACTAAAATAAACTCAAAATGGATTAAAGACCTAAATGTAAGACCAGATACTATAAAACTCCTAGAGGAAAACATAGGCAGAACACTCTTTGACATAAATCGCAGCAATATTTTTTTGGATCTGTCTCCTAGAGTAGTGGAAATAAAAAGAAAAATCAACAAATTGTACCTAATTAAACTTAAAAGCTTTTGCACAGCAAAGGAAACAATAAACAAGCAAACCAAAAGACAACCTATGGGGCTTCCCTGGTGGCGCAGTGGTTGGGAGTCTGCCTGCCAATGCAGGGGACACGGGTTCGAGCCCTGGTCTGGGAAGGTCCCACATGCCGCGGAGCAACTAGGCCCGTGAGCCACACTACTGAGCCTGCGCGTCTGGAGCCTCTGCTCCGCAACGGGAGAGGCCATGACAGTGAGAGGCCCGTGCACCGCGATGAAGAGTGGCCCCCGCTTGCCGCAACTAGAGAAAGCCCTCACACAGAAACGAAGACCCAACACAGCCAAAAATAAAATAAATAAATAAAATTAAAAGTGTTTCTTAAAAAAAAAAAAAAGATAACCTATGGATTGGGAGAAAATATTTGCAAACGATGTGACTGACAAAGAATTAATTTCCAAAATATACAAACAGCTCATACAGCTTAACATTGAAAAACAAACAACCCAATCACAAAATGGGCAGAAGACCTAAATAGTCATTTCTCCAAAGAAGACATACAGATGGCCAACAGGCACATGAAAAGATGCTCAACATTGCTAATTATTAGAGAAATGCAAATCAAAACTACAATGAGGTATCACCTCACACCAGTCAGAATGGCCATCATCAGAAAATCTACAAACAATAAATACTGGAGAGGGTGTGGAGAAAAGGGAACCCTCCTACATTGTTGGTGGGAATGTAAATTGATGCAACCACTTTGGAGAACAGAATGGAGGTTCCTTAAAAAACTAAAAACAGAGTTACCATATGATCCAGCAATCCCACTCCTGGGCATATATCCGGAGAAAACCATAATTCGAAAAGACACATGCACGCACCCCAGTGTTCACAGTATTACCATTTACAATAGCCAAGACATGGAAGCAACCTAAGTGTCCACTGACAGATGAATGGATAAAGAAGATGTGGTACATATATTTAATGGAATATTACTCAGCTTTAGAAAGAATAAAATAAAGCAGTTGGCAGCAACATGGATGGACCTAGAGATTATCATACTAAGCGAAGTAAATCAGAGGACAACAAATACCATATGATACCACTTATTTGTGGAGTATAGAAAAATGATACAAATGAACTTATTTACAAAACAGAAATCAACCCACAGACATAGAAAACAAACTTATAATTTCAAAAAGGGATGGAGGGGATAAATTAGCAGTTTGGGATTAACATACACACTATGTAGAATAGATAAACAACAAGGACCTACTGTATAGCAGAGGGAACTCTACTCAATATCTTATAATAACCTATAATGGAAAATAATCTGAAAAAGTATATATGTATGTACAACTGAATCACATTGCTGTACACTTGAAACTAACACAACTTTGCAAATTAACTATTCTTCAATAAAAAAAGAAATCCCCTTATAGATCTCCCCAACAGCCTCGGAGGGAGCTGTATTATGATCTCAACATAGAGAGGAGTGAAGGAGGCAAGAGGTTAAGTACTTTACTCAGGGATGGAAGCAGGATGTGAACACAGGCCAGGTGACCAAGATACTCAGGGAAGAAGGGAGGGAGGGAGGGAGACAGAAAGAGTGGGGAGGGAGATTTTACTCTAGCATTGTCTATGTAGAATGAGTTACTGAGAAAGGTTTTTTGGTCTGGGGATTTGGGGAAAAGACCCTGCAAGCCCCCAGACCTCGCACACTCACAAAGGTGGCTGGGCCAGTGGGCCCAAAGGCTGCCTCAAACACGGACCGGCTCTGTGACCCCAGGGAAGCCAGGCCCCTCTCCCGGCCACCGTTTCCCCGTTTATAACAGCGGGCTGGGCTCATGATTCCCAGGGCCAACCACGGCTATGCCAACCACTGACCTCTGGGGTCCTGACTGCCCTCGCTTCTGAGGTCCCAGCGTCCGCAGCTTCATCCCTCCGGGACTGGTCGCTTACCAGCCTCCCAGCAGCCTGCGCTCTCTCGGCCGGAAGGTCAGAGCCTTCGTTTGGGTGTAAGTGATACCACCTGGTGCTGGGGCGTGGTGAGCACCGCCTCCAATCAGCATGAAGGGGGTGGGCTCAGGTGATGAGACCTCCCAGTCGCAGGACATCAGTAGAAGCAGCTGGAGCAGAGGCGGAATCTGGGGAGATTCCCCACTCTTTCAGGGACTCATGCGCCCCGAGGCAAACTGTCCCCTCCTGAACCTCTACCTCAGTGTCTCCAACCTCAGAGAATAACACCCCGCTCTGAGGAATGTCCCAGGGCAGAAATGAAAGCCCTTTGTAAACTGTAAACTACTTGCCAAGTAAGTAAACTACTTGTAAACTACTTTGTAAAGAGAAACAGCTGCGTCAGAACAGAACCCACACGTTTTGGATTTTAAAAAGGAAATGTTTATTTTCATGTTATAAGGTGATTACAAACTCCTCTAAAAAAAAAAAGCAAAGATGAATTTAAAATATAGGTATACATATTTATCTAAAAAGCCAAAGAGGAAAAGAAAACCCCTGCAAAATACAGGGATTCATATCAGAAAACATTTATACATAAAAGCTTGTATACTGCAAGACTGAATTACACACCAAGGATTTTATTCAAATACAAATGCTCCTCCTCAGAAGAGTCTCTTGTTGGTTGATTTTTTTTTTTTTTACAAAAGTTTAAAATATCTTAAAAATATTTTGAAGTTTCAAAAAAAGTTCTGGTGAGCCAGACATATTTCTGGAAGGAAGCAAGACCCACATTCTCAGCATTCTCTTGTGCTAAATACAGTCACAGTTGCTAGGGATTCGAAAATTAATTGGGTTTAAAAAAGAAAATTAAGCCAACATCTCAATTTGAAGCCAAGTATATAACAAGATGCTCCAATCCCTCAGGGAACACGGCAGAATAGTCTGTAGTGACACCCATAAGAGAACAATGAAACCCAGCTTCCGAGCTGCAGTCTGAAAGCCTGGCACTGAGAGGGAGCACAGAGGAGGGGGGAGTGCTATTTCCTGGCTGCTGGGTACCTACACCCCTCTCCAAGTTTTGATGTCTGAGCTTTGTTGTTTTGTGGGTTTGTGCTTGCTGGATTTTTGCACAGTGATATTCATAGCATCCACGTGGACAGCCTTGCCTGGCCCACCTGACCTTGGGTTTGAGGGCTGGATGGGACCTCTAGCCGCCTTGAGGGGGTTTCTCTTGGGTCCTTTCCCAGACTGTGTCTGAGGCTTGGTGCGGAAGGCAGGCACGCCTGCTGGAGCACTGGCTGCCCAAAGCATTGCCCCAGCTGGAGGGGTAGTGCTGGGAGATGTTGGCTGGGGCCCTGACCACCGTGCGGTGGCACCCGGGGACACAAGAACACTCTGGGCTAGGCTGAGGGGGGCTCCCTCTCCCCTCTGTCTCCCCACCATCTTGGGGTGTGCTGGGGATCTGGGGTGAGAATGTGGGACCGGAGCTACAGAGAGGGAGCTGTGTATGGCCCAGAAATCATCCAAGGCCACTTCCGGCCACCTGGGAATTTCCCACGTGGCCTCAGGCTAAATCCTGTCTGAGGGGCTCTGCCTGGACCCCTCAGTTTCCTGTGGTGCAACAGACGTCTCAGTGCCTCGCTTCCAGACGGCTGCTGAGGGGAGGCTGCCGGGTGGACCGGTGTTCCCGTCCCACTAAGCCATAGCTTGGGATCCAGCTGGCCCATGAGCATGGTCACAGGGTGGGTTGCAGCTCACCGCGTCCCTGAACACTGGGGA
Source organism: Hyperoodon ampullatus (assembly GCF_949752795.1). NCBI lineage: Eukaryota > Metazoa > Chordata > Mammalia > Artiodactyla > Ziphiidae > Hyperoodon > Hyperoodon ampullatus. Next base: position 4,069,344 of record NC_136923.1, on the reverse strand, counting down.
CGGACGGAGCATGTCCTTTTTCATAAAGGCTGGTCTTTGGTCTTCAGGGAGAACACGCCCCTTTGACAACGAGGGTGCTGACCGGGGGGCCCAGGAAGCCTCTCTATCAGTGGCCGTGCGGTTCCACCATAGGGACTAACAGGGCCCAGGCCCAGCTGGACAGAGCATCTCCCCAGGTGAGATTATCCTGGGGCCATTACCCATTTCTGCATGCTAAAAACATCCTTTAAACCTCTCTCTTGCATCCCTTCCAGATATGGCTGCAAGCATCAGAATTTCCAACCCATCCCAGGCAGAGCATGGATGGGGGACTGCCCAGGGACAGGCGGACCAGAGTCGTGAGCTCCAATGACAAGTTTCCTTTATGTGGAGACATAGAAGTCACACACCATTACACATTGTACTCATAGAGCAGAGTCTGCTGATACACAAGAGCCAGGGTATCAGACAGGAGGGCCACAAGTGGAGACAGGTGCTCCGGGAGACGGGTGAGGACCAGGCTTGGGAAAGTGGCTGACCTCCCTTCCAGGCGGGGCCTGGGGGCTTGGTCTGCATGTGTCTTTGGTCTAGAATTTGGTCTGGGAATCTTATAAGAAGAGGCCTTTTTCGGGCCATTTCCACAATGTTGCAATTTGCCTACCAACCCGAAACATTGTGGCCCTCGTCACCCCTGCACGTAACCTGTCCCCAGTCATGAACAGTGGTTAGTTTACTAAAGTTCCGTAAGACAAAGGAGAACAGGTCACATTCCTACTTGATAAAATTAGGAAAAAAACCAAAAACAATACAATCCAATCAGACACAGTAGCAACCATAAATGCATCGTAAAACAGGCACACAGACTTGCTGACGGTTTGGAATAGGATTGGGTGCTGTTTGGCAGGGTGTATGTTTTGGAGACAGCGGACTGTGAATGCTTGCTGAAGACAAGAGGTTCAGAATCGTCTCTGCCCCTTGGGAGGGGGACACCCGAGACGCCTCCCCTGCCCGGATTTGGGGAGGGGGTCCCAGGATTCAGAGAGCCCCTGCTCTGAACGCCAGAGCCGGATCCTGCTCTCCACCCCCCCGAGGCAGTCACTGCCGTTTGCGCGTGACAACGTTTCAGTTTACTTTAGACCCTGAACTTGGAAGTTTCTGTTTAAATGGCACCGTTTAGATCCAAATGCGGGCTGGGTGGAGGGGTGTCCGTACTTGGGATTTTAAAGGTGGAGCACCTTCCGTCCTGGTTCAGGGAGGAACGCCGGTTCTGGGGTGCCTGCCCCCCGAACAACCCTGACTCACCTCCTGACCTCGATCACCCACATAGTGCATACCCGACCCCAGCTTTTGCGGGGAAGGGGGAATAAAGACTTTCCTTATCTCCCAGGTTACCAGCGCGGGTTGTACTTGTGCCTGAATTTGCAGGAAAGTTTGGGGAGCACCTCGCCCCCATGAAAGCTCGCTCCTGGCACTCCCTGCTAGGCGCCAGGGCGGCCCCGGGCTGGGGTCTTCAACAAGAGCCTCTGAGAGATGAATACGGAGCTGAGGGTGGAGAGCTGAGGAAAGAAGAGCACCGCCCCCTCCCCGAAGTCAGGTCCCGGGCGCCTGGGGCCACGTCCTTTGGTCCACTTGCTCACCCCTCACCCCTCACCAAATACGTACGCCACGCTTCCCCTACAAGCAGCTGCGAGAGATGTCGGCTGGGGGAACAACCAGAACCTGATGGGAATCCCCATCCAGGCCGGAGCCCCATCTGTGTGAGGCCTGCAGCCCTGAGACCCCCGGCTCCTGCTGGGCAGCCTCCACTCCCTCCCTGGGACGCCCCAGGAAGGACGCCGCCCCCTCGTACACGGATGGTTCTCACGGTCCTTCTCACTATCCACCCCTCAAACTCGAAGTAAAAGGGACTCTGCTCTTGATGCAATGGTTCCCAGTGCTCTTAGCATCAGACTTTTCCTGTTGGGCCTCATCTGTGGGCTTTGAGTCCCTTTATATTTGAGGGGTTGGTTCATTATTTTGGCATCTCTCTTGCTGGCTAAGACAAGTGTTGTGAGGCGTCTCCCGACAGCCTTCCTCTCTCCAGCCCCTTCGGGGTCTGGCCAGATAGCTGTTTGCTTCGCTTGAACCAGGCTGGTGAGGTACTACACCTTTAAAATGGGTCTGCTGTCCCAGGAAAATTCCACCCTGCATTTTGGGGGCAGAACTTTCTGCCAGCTACACAGCACCGAAGAATTGCTTTTGAAAACAAGATCTATTGCTGGCAAGATCAATTCAAGTGGTAAAAGTGTAGGACAATCTCTACGTGTATACACAGTTATATGTTAAAAAAAATACAAAGAAAACTTGACCAAGTTCCCATAAAATACGTCTAATTCCATATGAAACCTCTGCCTCACCCCGGGCAGCTGCCCGTGGGTATTCTTTTTGTACAAAATATCCCCAAATCAAAACAAAATACACATACACACAACACCACACACACACACACACACGCACACACACACACACACACATTTTCTGTGACAATTAAAAAAAAAATCCTAGTGCAAATATAAAGCTCTGTAAACCTGGTCCTATAAGAATCTAATGTTAGTAAACAGCAGGAAAGCAGCCCGTCGACTGGGAGAGAGCTCACATCATGGTCTCCACTATGATGTGGGTTGGTTTCCTGAGCGCGCTGTTAACGGACATGCGGGAGCTGTAGGGCGTCGCCCCCTCTCGCTCCACGGCCCAACGGTTGGGTTCCCTCGGGGTCAGCAGGTACTTGAGTCTCTGGAGAAAGAAGGGGACAGGCACGGGGAGGCAAGTCAGCGGGCCTGGTTTCCCTCTTCACCTCGGGTCCTGCCAGTGTGCTCTGTGGCCTTTGCCAAACTAGTACCCTCTCTGGACCACCCATTTCATCCACTGGCAAATAGAGGACTTGAACTAAGGTCCCTCCAGGCCCTGAATGAGGGCAGAGTGCCCGCCGGTAATTTCCTTGGCCAAGCCCTGCTTACATACCTCAGGGACAGGGGACTCACGCCTCCAAACTCTTTCCCCATTCTTTCTCCCATGGAGCTGAAATACACCTCCTTGTGATTCCTGTTCCCCTATTTCTCTTACTTGCAAAGCAGCTGAGTTTCTGCAATTCGTATGCCTGAGGTTGGGTAACTGTCTTGAGCCTCCCATGGCTCCCACTTTCCCCGAGGAGAACCTCCGTCTCCCACAAGCTGCATGTCCTGCCTTCTCCATTTCCCCACTGAGGGCCTGGAGACCACTGCCTGGGTCTGCACTGCCCCTCCCAACAGAGGGGCCAGAGGCTGGACCACTGCCAGGCACACGGCAGTTTGTCCTCCCCAGGTTGCCAGATAATAGGATCAGTAAGGGAAAGAGCCCTCCCCAGGGCACCCAGAAAAGCAACAGCAGAGCTGGGACTTGAACTCAGAGCTCCCGCCTCCCGGCCCACCTCCCGCCAAGCGTCCACTCAGAGGCTTAAGTAGGAAGCAGGTGCTAACAAGAAACCCTCTATCTCAGCATTTACGTTCAACTTAGGTATATAACAATTTTTAAAAGCTGCTTGTTAAAAGCTATGATATTTCATTTGAAAATCCAGACTTCCACCTACTCTTTAAAAACCACAGGTCTGGCAACCCCAGGCCCACATCTCCTTGAAAACGGGGGCCAGAGCTGAGAGCATCACTGCATCCTGCGATGGTGCCCGCCTTCCCCTGAGCCCCCGCTCCCCAGTCCCCCTCCCCACCTGGGTTGGCTGCCTGGGCCCTGGAGGAACCAGACCAGAGGCCCCAGGTACAGGGCGAGGGTGGAACCCAGCAGGAGGGGAGGGCCCTGCTCCCCCTTCATCGCTTTGCCTCTCCTGACATCTGTACAATGGGTGTGAGCCCCGAACTGGGGACATGAGGCAAACACCCCCGGGCAGCTACCTGGGGCCCCGTTTATGCAGGAAGTGCAGACATAATTGGAATCCTCCCAGGATGGAGCTCAGAGAGAAGTTCATGGCTGGGAGGACCCCTTGGCAACCTGTGCAGGTAGGTGGTCAAGGGGCATGTGGTGAAGACAGGTGGATGGCGGCCAGCTGCCTTCAGAGGAGGGGGCTTTGGTTAATGGTCAGGTTTGGGGGTGAGGACCGGTTGTGAATTTGGGGTGGACTCGAATCCTCCCCCCACACCAACCCCACTGTGCCCAAACCTCTAAACTTGGGATGCAACAATATTTTAAAATTAGGCTTCAAAGAGACACAAGTCAGTGACCTGTTGGGTGTAGCTGTGGGCACTGAGCAATCAGGACAGACATCCAACACCCCCTGTTGTGCCCTCAACTAACCCTTTGGTTTCTGGGTGGTAGGGACATTCTGGAAATTCCTGGGGGAGGGGCTGGGTCTGTCCCAGGCCCAGTATTTCAGTATTTTGACAAATAATAGGGCCAATCAGCATTCTAGCTGAATGCTGGGGTCCTTCCCTGTGTCCTCCGAGAAAATACAATGGGTCCAGTGCTGCAGGAACACCCCAAGGGTCCTCCTGGCTCAGACAGACCCCAGCCTCATGGTTTCCTCCTGGCATACCCCTGCCTACTTCCTCTGTCTCGGGAAGGCTGGTCTGGTCTCCTTCTGCCCGGCCTGGCATCTTTCCCCACCAATAACACCTCCAGGCCAATCCCCTGCCCACAAGGAAACCGGCCCAGCCCAAGAGGGAGCCAGGGCCCCAGGACATCCTGGCTCCAGATTTTTAAGAGAATAACAATAAAAACAGCCCAGAACAAAACAGTGCCGTCTTGGAGCCAGCCCAAGCCCAAAGGTTAAGGGAGATTCTAAGAAAAGGATTTCTTGGAAAGAGCCCCGACTTTTGCCAGGGCCTGGAATCTCCAGGATTGTTGGAGGAATTTCTGAGAGCATGGCGGCGGGAGGGAGGCTCAGGGAGGAGACTGGCGGGCACAGGGGCCTGGGAGCTGGAGGGTCTGCTCGGTGCACAGGTGGTTTCTGAGGGTCAGGCAGCAGATGGGGCCACACGTCCGGCGAGGAGAACACCAGCACGGGCTGGGCTCGTCTGAAACTTAGCTCCAGGGCCAGGGAAGGCATCTGGCTGCAGCTTAGCCTTGCTCCTGAGCTCCTGTCTCCCGTCTCACCCCTTGGGAAACCTGGTCCCCACTGCTCCCGGGTGAAGCCCTGGCTCTCATCTTGGCATCCAAAGGCGCCACCACCTCTCCGGCCCCCGGCCCGGCCCCTGAATGTGTCACTGCTGCCCATTTTCCCACTACACACTCTCCTGCCCACAATCTCAACCACTCCACAGGGCAGGTGAGGGGTCTGGGGCTCAGAGAGGGCAAGTGACCTGCCCAAGGTCACACAGCAAACTGACAGCTGGCTGGCCTTCAGCATCCCGCCCCCACCCCAAATCCAGACTCGGGGCCCTGTGTGCTTACCACGAGGAATGGCCCTTCCGTCTGGCAGAGGCGGATGACCATGACCAAGGGGACGCACACAATGGAGGACAGGGCCAGGCTCCAGCCCAGCCCGATGGCCCAGTTGGGGTACACGTAGACTTTGTTGTAAGTCAGGGGTACGTACTTGACGAGAGAGAAGATAAAACATCCCTGTGGAGAGACGGGGGCGGTCAGGGGGCTTCTGGGACCAGGGCAGGCTCCACCCAAGAGGCTCACACCCTTCTCCCTCTGGGCTGCTCCCAGGGTAGACCTGATCAAGCCGCCTCCTTGCTCAAAACCCTTCTGCGGCTCCCCAGGACCTTCGGGATGCAAACTCCTTGTCTGGCCGGCAATTCCCTGTCACCTACCCACTGCCTCGTCCTCTGCAACTATACTCCAGCTGGAATTCCTTTCAGCTTCTCAGCCGCTTGCCCTGGGGCCTCCGGGCAGGCTGTTCCCACTCACTGGGAACCTCTCTCTCGCTCACCTTCTCCTCACCCTGAATTTGCACTAATGGTCCTGCCCAGGCCCCGCCCAGGCTCAGTCAGGTGCCCACACTTCCCTTCCCAGAAAGCGTGATTCTTCGATTCTTCGTGATCACAATTACTCGTCCCCCACCCAGCCTGAGTCAATGAGAGCGGGAGGTGTGTCTGTCTCATTCCCCTGTTTCCCTGACACGTGGTGTAGCTCTGGGGGCACACAGCTTCCCTTCCCCTACTGCCACCCCTCCACCTCCCTCTCTGAGCCCCAGGCCCAGCCCCCAAGGCAGGGTGTGGACCTGAGCCTTGCTGCCCTGTTGGCGGGGGTCCAGCCTAAGCCACGCCCAAGCCACTTATCAAAAATGTTTACTTTTTGATAAATATTGATTTATAATAATCCTAAGCATTTTCTAATCTTAAAAATAAGCATCCAAAAACTTCAAGTGAACTATATTTTAGGATCAGCTTGTCTTTATCTTGAAGGTTGGTTTTGAACCACCTTTGCATCCAGGGGTCCATTATCAGAACACAGCATAGGGCTCTGTCCCTTAAGCGTGTCCACATCCTGACTGACAGACCTATTTCCAGCCAAACAGGCTTTTTCCCCTGCACTCTCAGTGTGGCGCTGCCTGCCTGGGCCTGTGGTCCTCCCTAGGACTGTCTTTTCCTCTGGGAGGGTCAGACTCACCAGTGATCAATGATACTTCAAAATGGTGGCGTCAAAAGGAAAAACAGAAGTGGCTTTTGGTTCTTAAGGAACATAGGGGTGGGGTGGGGTCAGCTCTGCGCCCCAAAGCCTGCACGCTAGGCTGGCTGGAGGGCTGCTTCTGGTCAGAACTACAGCCTCTCCGTGTAGAACCCAGTGAAAATGACTCAAACCTTCATTATCTAATAAGGGGGGTTTGAGGGGATGGGGGGAAAGCTCTTCATTAGGCACCTACTGTATGCTTGGCCCTGTTGTTGCTGTCCTA